>NC_139236.1:29952356-30310081 GCF_977018435.1 Lepisma saccharinum
TCTTTTTAACTCATTTTGAATTTTGAGCAACCATACATTGCACTTATAAGACATTCCCACTTCTCAATTGAACGTTTCAATCTTCTTTTCGCCAGGGGATGCTGAACTATAGCGAGGAAAATGGCAGCATGTAACCATGCAATGTTGGTGAAGCGCCTGATGTAGCGTGCCGTGATCGAGTTTCTAAACGCAGAAAATGTGCTACAAATTGACATTCATGTGAGACTTAAGGCATTTTATGGGGATGAATGTGTAGATATCAGTACTGTGCGATCTTGAGTTTATCATGCTCTTAAAGAAAACCCCAGCTGAAGAAATCTCAGCTATGTGAGAGATTGGAATGAAAAGCCGCAAACTGCAACTGATGGTCATCGGAATCGTGTTCAGCTTGGGTTTTCTTTACGAGCATGAACAGCCCAAGATCGCACAGTACTGATGTCTACACATTCATCCCCATAAAATGCCTTAAGTCTCACATGAATGTCAATTTGTAGCACATTTTCTGCGTTTAGAAACTCGATCACGGCACGCTACATCAGGTGCTTCACCAACATTGCATGGTTACATGCTGCCATTTTCCTCGCTATAGTTCAGCACCCCCTGGCGAAAAGAAGATTGAAACGTTCAATTGAGAAGTGGGAATGTCTTATAAGTGCAATGTATGGTTGCTCAAAATTCAAAATGAGTTTAAAAGATAACAAAGAAAATAAAAACATAAGAAGCTTTACTTTTCAGCACGTCCTCGTATATATACTTTATTGCAGAGCCATTTTAGGATTGTAATGTTGTTCATTGACATTCCAAATTACAGTTTGCAGAATTATAACACAAAATGTTAATAAGAAATGAAATTAGGCATACCATATTTAATGCAAAATATTGAATTTTTCACGAGTTCTGTATCTCTTAAACCAATTGAATCTCAAGCTCAAAATTTTTACTGAAGTTACTTATCATGGAGTAGTGTATTGTATACAAATTTCAGTTTTTTAAACAACTGCCCACCAGAGATATTTAACCCTGAACTTGAATTTTTTAACAATTAGTTCATGTTTATGACCCTATAGAAAAAAAATATTAAAGTCTCAAGCTTCAAATAATTTTGACATACTCTATTTGTACACAGTTACTTGCACAAAAAAATTCAAGTGTCAAACAAACTGCCTTCCCCCCCAAAAAATGTTCGAAAATGTCATTTTGAGCGATTAAAATACCCAATTTTGACCTTAAAATGTATTATGAAGGAATAATATTTAGAAAATTACACAGAAATATAATTGTAGCCTATAATGTGCTTGACATCACAGATTTTGTCTCATTGTCGTAGGACTTACCAGAGCTGAGATAAAAAAGTTGCCGCTGATGCTTACGAATGGAGAAAATGACGCACGCCATGATAAAAAAAATGCCCGCCATCTTCAAATCGGTGATAGTAAAAATAAAATAACAGTGGTTCTGAACTGTCAACATATGAGGCTCACATCACACAAAAAATAACTAACTAACTAACTCTCTAGCCTTCTTAAACCCGAAGGTTCATGGCTGCAGCAACACAGGCCTTCCATCTGTCCCTATCTTGAGCAAGATCTATATACACTTTTCCATCCCTACCGATTTCCTTTAGGTCCATCTCAACGTTGTCCCTCCATCTTCGTCTTGGCCTTCCTACAGGTCTCTTACCATCTGGTTTCCCAACAAGAATCCTGTAAACTCCTCTTTCCTCTCCCATTCGTGCCACATGGCCTGCCCACCTAAGTCTTCTTGATTTAATTATTCTAATAATATCTGGACATGAATACAAATTATGTAGTTCTAAATTATGTAACCTTCTCCACTCACCTGTCTCCTCATCCCTTTTAGGTCCAAAGATTTTCCTAAGGATCGTATTTTCAAATACTCTCAATTTATGTTCCTCTTTCAATGTAAGCGACCAAGTTTCACACCCATATAATACTACAGGCAAAATTACTGTTTTGTAGTTTTGAAAAATATTTTAGCATTATTCTTAATTGTATTCACATCATCCCCCAGTAAGTCTACATCATCTGCATATGCTAACAACTGAGTCACACCATTTAATTTTAGTCCTTCTTTAGTTTCTTTTACCTTCCTTACAGCATATTCTAAGGCAAAATTAAAGAGCAATGGAGATAATGCATCTCCTTGTTTAACCCATCATGAATTGTAAATTTGTCAGACATATTATTAACCACACGAATTTTACTTTCTGTTTCACTGATGCATATTTTTATCATACTAACAAGCTTCTTAGGTATTCCAAACTCTACTAATATATTATATAACTTATCTCTTTTGACCGAATCATATGCTTTTTTGAAATCAATGAATAGCTGATGGACATTTTGATTATATTCCCACTTTTTTTCAAGTGTCTGTCTGATGTGAAAAATTTGATCTGTAGCTGATCTGTTACGTTTAAATCCACATTGATAATCACCTATAATTTCATTAGCATATGGGGTTAGTCTTGTTAAAAGAATGTTGGACAATATTTTGTATGTTGTTGAGAGTAGAGAAATTCCACGGTAATTACTGCAGTTCATTTTATCACCTTTTTTAAACACAGGAACAATTATGGATTCTTTCCACTGTTGAGGGATTTCTTCTTTATTCCATATTAAACAAATTAATTTATGAATTTGACATATTAATGAATTTCCACCATATTCAATTAACTCAGCTTGTATTAAATCAATGCCAGGTGCTTTGTTATTCTTTAGCCTTTTAATAGCATCTTTAACTTCAGTCAAGTTAGGTTCTGGAACTAAAGGTTCTGCTGTGTGTACTTCATTTACTTCTGATTTATCTCCTACATGGACATTTAAAAGGTCATTAAAGTAGTTCTTCCATCTATTTAGAATATCGCTTGGCTCAGCTAGAAAATCACCATCTTTATATTTTATCAACTTTACTTTAGGTTGCCACCCCTTATTATTTTACACAAAAAATAAACTTTTTAAAAAATGGTCAAGCAACCCTGTTTTATGAATTCATATGGATTGACCCCCATAATAACGAAGAAATATTCTTCACTTGGCGAAGAGAAGGGCTGTTCTTATTAAATTCTTGCAATAATAAAAACTAGACGAGCTAAAGATTCCTTCAATTTTATTAGGTTACAGGACGTAAGAGGCACAAACGATAACAAAAGAAAAAGGACAAAAAGAAATTAAAAACAGATGCGAGGAGTCTAATTAAAATACGCAGACTCGACCCTCAGAAACGACTAATTGAGCCTCGGAAGGATCGCATCCCCATCTAGCGTCATTTTTTTCAACTTGGCTAATTCTTTTTACGACTTGCCATAGAACTTAGAAACGTGCTACTCGAGAGTAATTGTCCGCACAATTCTTTTCTTTTATGGCAGAACAGGGACACGTCGCGAAGTCTGTTATGTGCGAAGAGGGAAGAGCGAGGGAGTGATAAAAAAAAAAAAGGAAACTAGAAGAAGGAAAGTCTCGAACTGAGGTGGTTTTGTTATTATTTTTTGGAGGGTAGACGAGTATCGCAACGGGGTAGATTCAGACACCTCATACAATATGAATTCGTTCCCGGATTAATTGAAAAATGTATCGGCTGCGCAGCGTATCTCTCATCCTCCTTCTTTTCGGATAAGGAGGGACTTTGTCGGAAAGCTTAATTATACGTAATCCTAGCGGAGTTAACCAGGACTGCAGAGCCCTCTACCTGTGTGTTCCAAAGCTCTGGGATTAGAGGCTTCCTGGCTTGGAAAATTCTCGGCTTGATTAATCTCCAGGACTGATTAGAAGCTCGCGCCTCTTGGACCGGTCTCAGCGAATCATCCTCGAGCTAAACCTCCCCAAACCCCTACCATTCTTCCCGTCTTTCTTCTCCTAACTTCCTCTCCCACCACCAGGCGCCGCTTCCAGCTTAATGCCAGATTACGGCCTTAAACTTCAATTAATGTACAGGTAGGCAGCGCCGCACAGCGGACCCTTCATTAAGCAACGGAAGGAGAAAGCAGGCGAAGGGGAGGGATGTTACTCGGCTTCTCCCCCCGAAAATAATTCTGGCCAGTTTTTAAGAGTGCACCCTTAAGTGTTGTTACTAAACGGGAAAATATGTCTAGAGATGGGATTTAAAGAACATGGCTTCTTTCTTAGGGATGTTATAAAACCTGCTTTTCATTTTTCTTTCTAGTTTTTTTTCCTTTTCTTCCTGCATCTCTCTCTCGGCTTCTATATTCAGGAAACGATGAAGCGGTAAGAGGAAAGAGGGGGGGAGGGGGCATGTAATGTTCTGCGAAAGCTGATTCTTTGAAGCTTCTGCAGGGAGCTTCTTCAAGTCTTATACAATGTTGCCAACGTTATGAAAATTTAAGCGGACAAAGGCAACAGTAGCGAAATCTGTTGGCGTTCCGAGCAACTATGCAGACATACACAATACCTTTAAGAGAGTCCAGTTGTCTTGCTCTACGACCTACAACGAGGCATGGTCTCTGAACATGCAGAGTATTCGTAATCTAGGTGTCTACTTCCATATTTAAGGGACTTTAGTAGTAGCTGATAACAAAGCATTAGTAACTAAAAGTTGTGTTCGGTTCGTGTATCAGCAACTGCAAATCTTGGGAAACTTTACGATGGTGTACAGTCGAGGAAATAAATATTTCCCCCATAAGACTACTTGTATTGAGGCTCTACGGGGAAAGTATATTTTCCATGACTGTACATTAGAGTACTGCATGGGACCACCTTTACTTGCTAAACTCGTCCGAGTGTCCCACGCTCGAGTGTATAGTAAGGTTAATCCGGACTGGATGTAGAGTTTAAAGTGGGATCCGAACCACTATGTGCCTCCACCGGGTATCGAACCCTGGACCCCTTGATTACAAAGCGACGACGCTACCGCTGCGCCATCGGGGAGGCCCACTCTAGTGTATAGAATCAAGTATATTTTCAATGTGACAATAATCATAGAAATACATATGTAGAAATCCGCGCTGGTAGTTTCAGCCCATAATCATCTATTTCGTTTTCATATATCGCTATGTCTATATAAGACAGACTTAACTACATTTTAACATGGAGATGATTACTATGTTCACCTAAGTTTCAATTTCACTGCATCTTTCACCTTACGGTCCATATTTGAGGGCTTACTAACACAGACAAATTACGGTTATAGGTGAACTACTGGGCTTCGAGCGTAAACCGATCGTTTTAGCTGTTCGAGCGTGAAGAAGCTCTCGATTCCGTACGCTATCTAGCGTCGACCGAGCGAACTATTTGGCACTCTAGCAAAACGTTCTCGCTGCAGCGCCCTAGTGTACACTAAAGCCTTTTATATGTGTATTTGAATATTTGTTACTCACATTACTTTTTACCTTTCTAGGTTAATCCCGACGAATGATAAATTGATAAAATAGATTAACACACACACACTTAGAAACGTTCATTTTGTACCCGGGATGCATAACAACTACCTTTTATCTAAATGTGCATCAAAAAGCCATGTAACATGGGTGCAACTTGATCTGTCTGTCTACTCGCAAGAGAAGTGGCGTTGCAAATAACTGAGTAAGGGAAAATGCCCATAAGGAAGAAGGTGGATGATGGCTTATTTCAGTACTCAGTCTCATAGTTTAACATTTTAGGAAATTTGAGACAAATGGCTAGAAGCCCTTGTATGTCGGCTTGGGCATACATATGGAAATCATGCGATTTATCTATACACGTATCGGAAATTGTAAGACGTTGCATGATATCATTTATGATTAGGGACACATAATTTTTGTAAATAAAAATGCAAAATCTCGGTACAAAAACAGAGTCAATTTCGGTTTCAAACAGGTACATTGAATAAAATTTCGGTGTTATAGCGGTGAAAAATCGAATGAAAAGTGATATATAAAAATACATTTTAGTTTTTAAATTGTGAATATATTCCTAAATTTGATTTAAAAACTACACTTAATTCACAAAATTAACATTTCACTTCTAATAGCACATTTATGTAGTTATCAGAGTATTAAGTTTATTTCTGTGTAAAATAGTCCATTTTTGCTTCTCCAATATTAACAGCAGAATTAATCAATTTTCCGTGATTTGCATAACTATAAGGATAATCATATTTCAGAAATTGTTGCGCCTGTAAATAAACTCAAATTTTGTGTTTAAGAGTCTATTTCGCATTTTGCAGTTCATTTCGAATCATTTCGTGACAATACATGGTAGCAAAATGCATCTCACACCTTTCAAAAACATGAAACATTAACACTACAATGTGTTTTTTGACATTTCGTTTTTTCGTCAGAAACGAAATATGCATGCCCCTACTTATGACACGTTTCCAGAAGCGAAGGATTATGATCATGAACAATGTTTCCACTGTCAGACAGGACTAAAGTTACTTAGGTGCACAGAGAACACCTTTGGCCTCCCTGATGACGTAGTTCTAAAGTTGTCGACTTGCAATCAAGGGGACTCGGGTCCCCTTGACCAGCGTCTGGCGAGCTACACGGATGTGAAGACTAGGCATACTCTCGTTGAGAAAACTAATGACCAGGTGCATTCATTGAGACATCACGTGGTACATTTTGGTTCTTATTGTACTCTATCTCGGGAATCTGTGGGGCACGGCCGCGCATAAAGAAGGAGAAAGCGAGTGGGCAGAGCGAAGCAGAACACTCTGCTGGAAAGGCTGGTAACTGCAGTAGCTCTTCCCCCTCCTCGCAATCCCGTTGCCTCGCACGCCTTCATTAGTTAATCCTCAGGAACCGCCACTTACTCAGAAACTTGCTTTCTTTTGTCTGCTTCAGAGATAAACGGGACAGAGTATAATCACAGACAAATGTATTAGGCAGACATTGATCTCAGGCAGCAAACCTCTTGCGGTTTAAATTAGCGACTGCAAGAAGTTCTTGGTATCCACCGCTTGGAGGCGCCTGCTTTCACTTCTGGATCAAACTCTCAAACAGCTGATGGCGCTTGTAAATTTCCCCTGTAAGGAATTGTTGACGTGTTTCTTGAAAAAGTACGCGACTTTTTTTAAGGTTATATCTTCACTAACTTCGTATGTATTTGTAAGGAATGAGTAAAAAAGCAGGTATTCTCCCAAATTTAGTCTTTACATTGACGTACGATACGCGTCATCCCTTTGTTTCCGAACTGCTGACGCTTTAATCACAGTCATCCCTTGGCGACGAGTTTCTTCAATGTCCATGTGACCGCTTCTTTACAAACACACATCTCGCGCACCTGCCTCCCGTAACGTCACGTTCGCCAGTTGCTTGAAATTTACCAGCGCCATCTGCTGTTTGAGAGTTTGATCCAGAAGTGAAAGCGGGCGCCTCCAAGCGGTGGATACGATGAACTTCTTTCAGACACTAATTTAAACCGCAAGAGGTTTGCTGCCTGAGATCAATGTCTGCCTAATACATTTGTCTGTAGTATAAAGTTTCGTCTGCAGAGCTCCTACAGAGCTTTTTCTTATTTTACAAACCGGAACGTAATGTAGCGGTAGGGTCGAGTGGGCCCCGTATTACCGCTAGAGAACGTAACTCAGATGGCTGGACTTTGAGCTGTAAGAGAATACATTTTGGTAGAGTCTTAATACTAAGTGTGGGAGAACCTTTAGGGTTTAGACACAGACACATAAGTAATGATTAACAATAACAAGATTTGTTAAATGAAAAATAGTGATTGATATATAAAGAGTATCTCTACCTAAGTATTGATGTAAGGGAGCTGATTGGGAAAAAAAAGTAGATTAGTGATACAGTAAAACCTCGTTAATCGGACTTCGCTTAATCCGGACAGGCAAAAGGAAAGAAAACCCTGTCCCAACAGAATATAGACATGTACTTCAAACCAACTTCCACAGTGTCGAGACATGCAGAGCCACGTCCGTCGGGCACATCATCATAATATGGGTATCGCTTATGTACGTACTGCATTGTATGTACAGTATTGCTTTACATTTTACTGTACTGTATAGTGTATTTAGGCATATGCCCTTTAAAAACACCATAATAAACGTATTTTGTTGCTATAAACGGAGTTTTAATTCACTTCTACTGTTATTTTAGGTTATTTCAGTTAATCCGGACTTTCGTTAAACCGGTCAACTTATCCCCTCCATTAGTCCGGATTAACGAGGTTTTACTGTACTTAGTAAGTTGTACGTATAGATCCTTGTGCATCTTCTAATTGCCTGGAGACGGACTGGACTGGGTGGATGGTCATCTTGGGGTCGGAGACTGGACAGCGCCTCCGGCCGCACTTCAGCATTTTTTTGGTGTTTAAATACTTAGGGGATGACCTTTCACAGGGTTATTTTAGTTTTCTCATGTCAAACGCAGGAAGTCCCATATTTGGGGATGCTTCTTATAGTTATGGCTAAGGAGCAAACAAACCACACTTGCTTAATTGTTATGACCTTACTCCTAATAAAGGTTTTAGAGAACACGAGGACAGTGGAGACATCTCATCGAGTGCTTTCCGTCGAAAATCTCGCTCAAAAGCCAATGTAGAAATATTGTCAGGAACATACAAAACTACTATCCGTGACAAAAATATTGAGCCCTCGGTTTGCGTGCTTGTATAAATGTACTACATGTGCTTTGCTCGAAATATATTTTAAAATGTTAGTTGGCGTGAAGGCTTCAAATGCGCAATTTTTTAAATATAATTTTTATGCGTTGCTATCGCTAGTGCGCAACTCGCTCTGTTTCCCTTTGTTATGAAATCGCTGTACACAACAGGTGCGTTATTTTTGTATGCAGAGAAGCCTGGATCTCTCATCGACTTCATTCAAATCGTTCTAATCGAACATCGTTGCACTCAATATATCTGTTTAAATGTGCGACATTAAATAATACTGGGTAAATGACGTTCACATAAAGCTGAGTGGAGTTGTTTTTTCTCTCTTTAAGTCCACTTTATGCACAGGTAGGCTAATCGGGACTGGACATACAGTTTAAAGTGGGATCCGAACCACTATGTACCTTCGCCGGATATCGAAGGAGACGACGTTCATATGTAGATAAAAGCTAGAAAAAATGCAAAACAAAAAGTGCAGTACAGCAGTACTCCATTTGCAATATGAGAAATATTTCATTCATTATTTTATGCTGCGACAATACTTTGGATCGGCTCGACGGAATGCATTTGCGCGATTCTCGCAGCGAAGTGCAGCCAAACGGCAACGTTGTGGAAGTCGCCTGCAGCCCGCGGAGTCTGAGATTGACCGCACCCCGCGTACGTCATGCAGCCGTTTACCATATTAGGAGTGCGAAAGAATAATTCATATCTGGAACCATATTTCGGGTACACACTCCAAACTTCTGGAATTTGATCAAATTCGTTATATCAACATTTTTTTTTGCAATTTCATTGAATTTGTAATTATGCATTTCAAGTTTGCACGTTTCCCTAAGATGTCAATTTTTGAAGTATCTAGTAAAAATATGCATTTGATTTTTCTTCAGAGGTGCAAAAATAATCAAACTTCAAGTAAACAAAATCTCAAAATTATATGTACAATCGATTATGAGCTGTATGGTGTTAAGTTCCCCGCTCTTGAAAATTGGAAGAAAAAAATTACACTTTTCAATGATTTTTTTCTTATTATAGTAAGAAAGCAAAGTTAAGATTAATTTTCAGATAACGCTTATTAAAAAGTAGATACTTGAAGCTTTCCAATGAGGTATATTTGACTTTATTCTTCCCATGGAATACGTGGCCTCCCCGATGGCGCAGTGGTAGCGTCGTCGCCTTATAATCAAGGGGTCCCGGGTTCAATTCCCGGTGGAGGTACATAGTGGTTCGGATCCCACTTTAAACTGTAGGTCCAGTCCCGATTAGCCTTACTGTGCATAAAGTGGACTTAAAACAACAAATCAATCACATCCATGGAATACAATTTTACAAGCGCGTTAACCGAGGGCTCAATATTTTTGTCACGGATTTAGTTACACTTATGTGCCTTGAGATTATGCAAACCCGCACACCGGAAAAGTGTAATGGGTTACATAAAGGTCAGGATGTAATGTTTCGAGGGATCTGGCGCGAGTTAATTTCAGGAGTTTCAGATCATGGAAACGTTATGTGCCTACATTTAAGATGTTTATGAGGCGCGATGAGACCTGTGAGAACACACATTTACTCGAACAAGAAGGGAAGAAAATCCGACAGAAATTACCTTTAGCCCGTTTCCCTACCCTAATAGAAACTGAATCAGGCGCCACACTTGTAAAATCCCTCTCAGCTGTGCAGCTACATGGCTCTTTTTGCTTAAGTACTGGCAAATCACACTCAGAAAACTAAGTGCATCATATCGATTGATGCACTAAAGTGTGTTTTATGGCTTCTTTAAAGAATCAGATTCACATTTGATGCATTTGAGTGCATTTTTGTATGTCGTGAAAGAAACACCGAAGTTCATCATTTGATTGAAGTGAGGATTTCTTTCAGTCGAGATGCACTTCAATGCATCAGTTCATATTCCTTGATGCAGCTTCCTGCATCTTTTTGGATGATGCACTTAAACGTTTGGTCTGAGCTACAGAGTTTATGTAGCTCAGAGGAAACGTTTAAGTGCATCATAAAAAAATACATTCTGGTGCATCAAAACGCATCAAAGTGAATCAAAATGCATCAACATATGCATTAAAGTGCATCTGGTCTGAAATAATAAATTTTTCATTTTCTCAATTATTCGTGAAATAGCGAACAACCTGTTCTGGATACGGAAAAAGATCACACAGCTGATCATGCGAGTGATATTTTTCTTCGACTGTCCTGCGGTGTGTCGTTTCGAAGATATCAGAGCTGGAGTATTCTGATGCCAGTTCGTTCTTAATGGGGCAGGGAGAGGCGGATGGGAACTTTTATGGAAATGCACTTCTATCATGTTTCCAAAAGTCAACTTTCCTATATTTTTCTGGCATAAATTCTTCATTTACTTCACTGACCATGGTATCTAGTAACCACATTTCATCGTAATGAAAGTTTCTGATATCAAATCCGAATTTGAGTTTCCAATTCGGATTGGTATCCATAAGCCGAGGTTCGGATACCGAATCTAAGAATCTACGAGAGAGAGAGAGAGAGAGAGAGAGAGAGAGAGAGAGAGAGAGAGAGAGAGAGAGAGAGAGAGAGAGAGAGAGAGAGAGAGAGAGAGACAGAGAGAGAGAGAGAGAGAGAGAGAGAGAGAGAGAGAGCATGGGCGGAGTTTTTTGCTTTTGCTTTGGGGGGAAGACTCTGGGAGAAGCATATGATGTACCTGAGGGTTGTTGAATAGCTCCTAGCTTATAAGGGGTCCGGAAACCTTCCCCCGAAAATGAAAAAAAACAAAAACTTAAAAACACTGAGTTCTAGTCCTTTTAGATTTGAAAATGTTAAATTTCCTCGCTTAAGTAAACAAATATTAATTAGTATATTGGTTGTCAGTTTTAAACGAAGCAAAACAGTACGATTATTGCATTTTGCATTTCATTAATTTTTTATTGATACAATACTCGTATGACTTTCAAAAGTTACGGTACAATAGTAAGCTTCAGAAATTTTAGAAAAATTAAATTGAAAAGTTCTTTTGATGCCTCAGCAGTAACTGTTGACTCAACACAAAGTCATTTTACGTTTTTCTTTCTTCAAACTGTACACATCAATCAAATCGTCTAAGACCCGCTATTGCGGCGCAATTACCGCACATGCCAACCGTCAAGGTTTGCGGTATGGCTTCATAACAAAAATGTAGTAACTGAACTTAATCATGTGCTATTTTTTTAGTATTTTTTAAGTTGGGGGGGGGGGGGCAGGCCCCTCTTGGCTCCTCCAGAACTCCGCCTATGAGAGAGAGAGAGAGAGAGGAGACAAATAGAAGTGAAGGAGAGAAATGAGGAAGAAGAAAGAAACCAGGGGGGTCTCATACCTTAGTGACAAGGACACGTCGTGCGTGTCACTTCGAGGAAGATTATGCAGCGTAACGCGCAACTACAGTATCAAATGATGCTATTGATTGGTTCTTTTTAAAGCGGCGTGTTCCGCATGTCGCGTGTCACTTCAGTGTGACACTTTCTGTAAGAAGCTAAGAAAGCAGACGAAAATCAACAATGCAGATAGGAAAAGAGAAATCCCCTGTGAAGTCCGATGCACTTTATTGTTCCACACCAAATAATGCATATCCATATTGTTAGTCCTCCGTTAATTCTAGGAAGCATTACATTAGTTCTGTAAATAAACGTGCAAATAAATAGATCGGGTCACCACACTGTTCTTACTCATTGCTAATTCCAAACCGAAAACTATCCAGATCTGTCGATTTTCGTTAGCCATGCTTTTTTTTTTTTTTCAAATAAAATTTTAATTAGCTTTCCAGAAATATGAAATTATTTCGCTGAATAAATAATGCATCTAAACTGGAGTTTTACAACTTCCACACAGAATTTTAACCACATGAGTAGATTATAGTCAGTATTAGCTAGTTTTTTGGAAATATCCGTTCTTCTTTCCAAATGTATGCTATTTATTCATGAAATAAATGGATAGGCAGAATGTAAAGTTGGACAGACACATTTTAAATTTTAAACAGGGTAGAAAGGAAAACAAACAGTTTTAAAAGAGAATAGGGGGGGGGGTAAATATGCGAGTTTTCTTTATTCGCAGGTGAGAGGGAGGGATATTAGTGAGCACTTTTGATATTCATTCATGAGTATGTGCATGTGAAACGAAAAATATTAACCAAGACATTCGGCAATTTTCGCAGTACGGACAGAAAATACATATACTTTGGTTCCTTGTAATATGTATTATTGAGACAAATTCGGGTACGAGATTTTTATTTACCCTTTGTTATATACATCTCTTCTCTCTCTCTCTCTCTCTCTCTCTCCCTCTCTCTCTCTCAAGATTTCAAAGTCGTTTTGACTAAAAACCTATGTTAAAAAAATTATATTAGTTCACATTTTTCATACATACGCTAATTCGGATAATTCTTGAAGTTTAAGATGGTTTCGAAACACACGATACTTATTCCAGGAGCCGTTCTCTGTGGCAGAGTGGTTAGTACATCGCGCTACGACGCCAGGGGTTCCGGGCTCAAATCCTGGCCTGGGCATGTATGTATGTGAGAGTCCATTCATCAATTTCATCGTATCATCACTCATCCCTATCTAAAAAATTAGCCAAAGTGGCACAAGAAGCGAAGTAAAATAAAGAAAATCAATCAATCAATCAATCAATACTTAACCCAATACCTCTTGATTTCAAATTGAACTATTACTAAAGAGATTCTATTTACTATTTTAAAGTTAAACGTAACCTTACTTAATCTAAATTGTTAGTGTTGTATTTTTATACCTAGTATGATATATAATAACTTACATATTAATTACAGTACATAATGGAAAATTATAAAGTAGGTTACCATAGCTACTTTTCTTTAGATCAGGATTTCTAAACATTAATTACAAAATTGCCAGTAGATGTAGGGTTTTATCAATTTACCTTTGTTTCTATTAAAACGTCACAATCTGTGAACTTGTGTACTTGTTAACTACATTCAAGAAAGGATCTATATTTGCGTTACTCTTCTTGAAATTAGCCAATTCGAGCATTCCATGTCATACTTCAATTTGTTATTACATATTCCTATGTTCACACATGGCAATGTTAAGTTTTTCATGATATTACCTAGGTACAACAGCTTTGAATGCAGTTTCTGAGACTGGAACTTAACTCCGTCAGCAAGATAAGGGCAAACTAGATACATATTAAATTGCAATGTGAGTGCAAAGAACATTTGTATACTTATGACAAGAATAAATACAATTTTGAGGCGTTTGAACAAACACTTATACAGAATGCAAAAAGAAAGAGAATGATAGATATCGAAACCTGAACTTTTATATAAACAAAACAAGATAAGTATTTATTGGGTAGAATCTACTTTTATTTTAGTAATACCTTGATATATGTAAGCACGTGTCCCAACGTTTTCAATAGTGTGTGAATATCATCTGCGTGAAAAAAATGTAGCATTCCGAAGTCAGAATCTGGCTTCACATGATTAAAACTGTTAAAGATGCTTGTTCCTCAAGAAGTTCTTCAAAGGTTAAAAAAGGTATAAATCCATCTAAGACAAATCTGGACTGTTAGGGAGATGAGGCAGTATGTGATGTCTACGTAGTGAGGTGTGGTATGGATATGTTGCATTGTTCTGCAGAAGGAAAAGGTATTGATGATCAAACCAGGGATTTTCTTTTTGAGTTTTTCACGTTTCTCAGAACTTAGCAGTAGTATTCATTCTCAACATTTCAACATTGGCTCCATAAAGTAGAAAATGAACATGATGGACCTTTTCTTGAAAAAATAGTCGTTTTGAATGCAGTCGAAATTTGTCGGAACGTTTTTGGAGGAAAGGCCGGAGTGAGTTGCATGTTTCTCTGTTTTTATGTTGTTAGTGATTTGCGTGTGAATGATGCCTCCAAGTCTCGTAGAAGATGACTGTACGAACCAGAAAATCGTGGTATTTTGTGTAAGAATATCCCTTCAACTTAGTGCTAACCCACGATTTTCAATCTTAGGCGAACATCTTCCTCAATACCCATCCCATGGTATATTTACCTTTCAGAATTATGTGTACAGTTTCTGTGATAGGATTTATATCTGCTGCAAACCCACTGCAAGTTCATTCAGTTAAACTGCGTTTGGTGCAACCTGTTACCTTACCCACGCTAGCGAGCATTTGACGGTGCCTGTGCCAATCAGAAGAGAGAAGCATATCGCCTAATTGGCAGCGAGGAGCGAATGGGAAGCAGAGAAGCAGCGCTTACGTACGCGGTGTTGCAACTTTGTATTTTAATCCTCACATTTTTTATGTCTTATTAAGAAATATTGTCTTGATCAGTTTTCGCGGTAGTCATTAGTGTGCTATACGTACATTTATGCATTCAATGTATCTTATTCGTAGCCTGGCTTCCCTCAGCAGGGGAGGTTGACAATGGATAGCGACAACGCTGCATGGTTTTTACTGGAAAGACCAACCTTCGCACGCTAAAGATTCAGGGGAAGGCCTACTACCTGCTTCACATAGACCTACGCCCAGCATTTGCACCAATCAAACGTTTTACTGCGACTCATTGTGTTATCACACCGTACTGTGCTTGGGGTGTTCTCTGAAAGTCTACCGGTTTCGCGACTTGTTTCATAGGAAATTGCATTGCAATATGCTGTTTCACATAATAGTTGACACTTGCCCTTCACTTTCAATAACTGAGTACCGTTGACTCGAGATAAATGTGTTGCCTAATGCTGATAAAGGACACTTACCACAAAAGTCACACTTTTACTTGAAAGCCTCTCGCGTGTTTGTATATATGTATGTATGTATATATATATAAGTAGGTATATTGGATACGTTCAAATTCATACTTGGTACGAGGCCTATTATTTTTATTAATTTAAGCACAATGGAAAACCTATTTTGAAGATGTTTTTGTCGAATTTATAGTATTGCAACTCTGTGATTTTTCATCTCATACTTGGTCCGAGGCCTATTATTTTTATTAATTTAAGCACAGTGGTAAACCTATTTTAACGATGTTTTTGTTGATTTTATAATATTGCAACTCTGTGATATTTCATCTCGTACTTGGTACGAGTGTCATTAAATTACGTAACACCCACACCCACCCACCCACACCCACACATATTTACTTCCGGTTTACTTCCGGTCTACTTCCGGTCTTCTTCCGGTTTACTTGACAGACACCTGTGGGTTTTTCCAGTTTTTATAAGTAGTGGTGATAAGGTATCTTCAAACTCATACTTGGAACGAGGCCTATTATTGTTATTAATTTAAGCACAATGGTAAACCTATTTTGACGTTGTTTTTGTCGATTTTATAGTATTGCAACTCTGTGATTTTTTTATCTTGTACTTGGTACGAGTGTCATAATTTCTTTCGAGTTAAATTACGTAAAATTACGTAACATTGTGATGGACCATATTAAGCTGTCTTTTATTGTATTTTTTATAAGGGTAAATTATTGCAGTATGTTATGCAACAAGTTATTATGCAACATTGCGATGGCTTCTAAGGTAAACTATTGCGCAATGTTTACGCAATATTATGATGACTTGTATCTAGCGTGTTGTTGGTTATGACGTAATGGGTGTCTTCTGATTGACTTACTGTTTCAGATGTTTTCATCCGCGCTTAGGTTACTTAAAGGATTTTCGCATTACAGATCAGTCAGTATCGTGAGAGTGTTTGAAGAGTACGGATGTGTTGTTGCAGTGTTAAAAGTTAAGTATTTAATTTATTTTAAAGTTACATACTATTTATTTTTTAAAATTTAAAAGTGTATCAAGTGATTTTTTTCATAGTAATTTTGATCAGATTGAGTTTTGATGTGATCAGATGTTACTTGTTGTCTCCGGAAATTCTGTATAAATAACATAGCTGAAACTTTTATTGTAATAGCTACAATTATTTTATTTTGAAGGTGATTCAAGTCGTTTTTCATACAAATTGAATTTTGATTTGATTGTGTGTTTTGTATTTTTCCCCGAGAAAATTTATATATAAATACCAGAGCTGAAAAAAATATTATAATTATAACTATTGTCTTTTAAGTTACATTCTATCAATTATCGTAAGTTTAAAAGTGTTTTTTCCTAGTAAATAGAATCTTATTGAATTTTGAGTTGATTGTGCGTCTTATTGTTATTTACTTAAAGCATATTAAAAAAGAAAATGTCCTCTACCAATTTCATCGAATGTGTTATTTGTGGGAAATTAATCTCCAAAACTACTATTAGCAAGCATAGGGCAAGATGTAGCGAAACAGGTTCGAAAATAAATCGTTTGTTACCTACTAAGCCTTGTACTCAATGCGGAAAAATAATTAGCATTGCTAATTTAAGTAAACACATGAAAATTTGCAAGGTATCAACCGGACATGGAACATTGAAAAGAAAAATTGATCATCCTGAAGCTGAAGCTTAGAAAATAAGTTTTGTAGAAATTCCCTTGTCAATATAAATATCATGTTACTATCTTTAGTAATATATATATATATATTTAATTCCTTAAATGTGAAAACAAGAAGACAAAATCAACAAAAACATCGTCAAAATAGGTTTACCACTGTGCTTAAATTAATAAAAATAATAGGCCTCGTACCAAGTATGAGGGCCTCCCCGATGGCGCAGTGGTAGCGTCGTCGCCTTGTAATCAAGGGGTCACGGGTTCGATACCCGGTGGAGGCACAAGTGGTTCGGATCCCACTTTAAACTGTAGGTCCAGTCCCAATTAGCCTTACTGTGCATAAAGTGGACTTAAAACAACAAATCAACAAGTACCAAGTATGAGATGAAAAATCACAGAGTTGCAATACTATAAATTCGACAAAAACATCGTCAAAATAGGTTTTCCATTGTGCTTAAATTAATAAAAATAATAGGCCTCGTACCAAGTATGAATTTGAACGTATCCAATATACCTACTTATATACCGCGTGAGGCACCTAAAAGTACCACCTGAAATAGTGAAGAAACCAGAAACAGTAGCGATGTGAGGTTTGCGGGAAACAATAATATCAAATGGGGCTCGTAAATCGGAGGTATGGGGTGGGTCGAAAAATATCGACAAATGGGGCATCTGGAGCAAAGTCATATTTTTTTGAGTGGAACGATATACAATAACATGCATAATATAAAAGAGCACACGCAGAGAAACACAACGCCGTTGGTCTCATGCATCTTCTGCACATAGGAACGAAGATATGGTCATGTGAAAATATGTAAACAAACTAACAAGTGGCCCACTTGACCGTCAGTACCACGGCATGTACAAGTATGAGATGTCGGAAGCCATTGGACAAGATGAAGACAGAACGTGTTAAAGGAAGAAAAAATACAGTAGACATCGTCTGCACCGTGTATTTGACAGTGTTACAGCATAATGAAAATGACCATGACAGTATGTCGAAGAGTCAGTGCGTAAGAAGCGAAAACCTGTCAAAGTGTGTGTTCAAAGTGGTGGCCGTCAGCTGCGATACAGGCAACGTGGTGCCCACGCAAAGATCGTTGCACAGAATGTAGCATCTCGTAGGGAATGTCCCTACAGGCCGCAGTAATGCGGTGTTGCATATCCTCTGGAGTTGTTGGCACATCCCGGTAGACAATGCCCTTCAGCTTTCCCCACAGGAAAAAGTCTAACGGTGACAAATCTGGGGAACGAGCCGGCCATTTGACAGGCCCTCCACGTCCAATCCAACGATTTGGAAATGTATTTTCGACACATGCTGTAGCGCGTCTTGCACTGTGAGCTGGGCACCCGTCATGTTGGTACCACATTTCCCTCCTTGTCTGAAGTGGTATGTCCTCCAATAGTACAGGAAGTTCATGTTGTAAAAACTGTATGTATCCGTCAGCATTCAGTGTCCCTTGTATAAAATAAAGGGCCAATGAGATGTTCACACACTATACCACACCACACGTTCACACTCCATGGGCGCTGGCGTTCCACTTGGCGAAGCCAATGTGGATTTGTCACCGACCAATAGTGCATGTTCCTTAGGTTGACATTTCCATGATTGGTAAAAGTTGCCTCGTCAGTGAAGAGGATACGTGACAAATCGGGTGTGTCGTGTCGTAACATCCATGTGCAAAACCGAACACGGTCCACAAAATCATTCCCGTGAAGTCCCTGATGGAGGGAGATATGATATGGGTGAAACTTGTGTGTGTGCAGAATGCGCAATACACTTCGCTGACTCATCCCAGCATCCCTGGCAATTTCACGGGAGCTAACGTGCGGATTCACAGCAACAGCGGCGAGAACATTTGTTGCACCTGCCTCACCTGTAGTTGGCTTGTTCCCACACGTGCTCGTGGTGTTACACTTCCGGTGTCTCTTAATTTAATAAATAACTTACCAAACAGACGTCGAGATGGCTGTCGTCTGTCCGGATATCTCTCTGCGTACACACGGTAGGCTTCTGACGCATTCTTTCGGCATTCCCAATAAATCAGGATCATGTCCGCTTTTTCTATGTTTGTGAACACCATAATCTTCGCTCTTACCACTACGACTGCTTGCTATGAACTAACACGATCTCGTGGACCTTTGGTTTGATTTGATGTTTTGAGTCCACTTTGTGCACAATAAGGCTAATCGGGACTGGACCTACAGTTTATAGTGGGATCCGAACCACTATGCGCCTCTACCGGGTATCGAACCCGGGACCCCTTGAATACAAGGCAACGACGCTACCACTGCGCCATCGGGGAGGCCCGATCTCGTGGACCTGCTATCAACACTTGCTCTGCGTAAAGGCAGTTCTGTCAGGCACCTGAGAAGTCTTACATGCCGTGGTACTGACGGTCAAGTGGGCCACTTGTTAGTTTGTTTACATATTTTCACATGGCCATATCTTCGTTTCTATGTGCAGAAGATGCATGAGACCAACGGCGTTGTGTTTCTCTGCGTGTGCTCTTTTATATTATGCATGTTATTGTATATCGTCCCATTTAAAAAAATATGACTTTGCTCCAGATGCCCCATTTGTCGATATTTTTCGACCCACCCCATACCTCCGATTTACGAGCCCCATTTGATATTATTGTTTCCCGCAAACCTCACATCGCTACTGTTTCTGGTTTTTCGCTATTTCAGGTGGTACTTTTAGGTGCCTCACGAGGTATATATATATATATATATATATATATATATATATATATATATATATATATATATGTGTGTGTGTGTGTGTGTGTGTATGTGTATACAAGCATATCAGTGTTTAGATGTAACGGTTACTTTTTCAAGTAACGATAACTGTATTACTTTTTGAAATCAGTAATTATAACTCATTTACATTTTTAAAATTAGTAAGCATAACTCACTTTTTTTTTACAGAATAACTGTAATTCAGTTACAATTTAAAGTGGGTACCTATACCTCAGTAACTTTTTTGAAATCGCTCCCTATTATTTCAGTATTTTTGAGTATCTAAGTTAATGGTTATTTTTGGTAGTTTCAACACTAATGAACAAAATTATTGTTTGCTAAAAATATATAAATAAAATTTTAATCTTCATGTGTATATTTATTGCCAGTAAATATCTTGCATCATACAATTTTTCAATTATAAAGGTCTTTGCTTTCAAATTTTCTTGCCTCTATTCCTTTGCATTTATAATTTATTATAATTTAATGAAAATGAATGTTATTTTTCAATGGTCATCAGGAAAGAAAAGGACAGTCTGTTCTCCATAAATGCAACATTTTCTACGTGGTAAAGGTTGTAGAATGAAGTAAGTGTGAAAGTAACATATAGTTACTTTTTATGTAACTGAAACTGTAAGTGAGATTCTTTGTGAGGACAATAACCTTACACACACACACACTCACGAAACTTGCGTTTTTTTTTTGAACCAGTAAGTAAAGAGCGGTATGGGAAGTGTATTGAGCGAGTACCAATAGGATACACTGAACATCCAGTGTGCCAAGAAGCTGGGGCAAGTAACCAAAATACTAATCGCAATCATATGGCAAGATTGTACTCTTGATTCAGCAGCACACGGCTCACAAAAAGTCTACATCGACTTTTTCACTCACAAAAAAATAACTTGAGGAAAGAAAATAAACTTGTCAAGGTTCGGTGGAAAGTTCTCGCCGGTTGGAAACACTGCGCGGAAGGGATCTAATTTGATGAAACAGAGGCCTTTTCCAGCTGTAACAGCCAGCCTGGGTTGTCCCATAGGAGCGTGGCTCCACTTCCGCCGATCCTTTCGCCCTGCTGGAGAGAGGAGGGGGTGGCACTTAGTGCTTAATGCTGACATGAGGCCGACCGCCATCAGATGATGTGACGATCGCTCGAGGGGCGTGGCATTTTATCTCTTCTGCGGTATCTTCGGGGGGGGGGGGACGAAGGGGTGGATGGCAATAACGAATTAAAGGCAAATGAAAGGAAAGGGACAATAGTTGACGTCCACGTTGTATGCGGTCAATGTTTGAAAGCATCTGATTTCGGGGACAACTTCCTTCCTTCTTGTCACTAGTTCACCTGTAAGGCCTGGTGCACACGTGTGGAAATAGACGCAGCGTGTTGGTTGTGAACTCGTCTGGCTCTACGCTTGGGGAGATTTCCCCCCACTTGTGTGCATCGCTCCGTTAGAGCCAGTGCAAAGCAAATTGCAAGCGCGCGTGCACCAGGGCTTAGCACAGAGCGATCCATTTAAGTGTAGACCGCCGCGTCAGTGTTTACGCTATCGGCAGGCGAGGCACTCGCGGCCGTTCGTCGGCATCGTAGAGTGTGAATGAAGCAAGCACACAACAGTTTCCGTGATTATTTTCAAAAGTAATTTACTTAACAAGATTTATAATATGAGGTGTTCAAACTAGACGCCTTCGATGCGCACACATTTTGATACATATTTATTAAGACATCCACTAACGTAAGCTGATTAAGGGGGCTAGAAACAGGTTCTTGTGAAGGTCCTGAAAGTATACAAGAAACTGTGAAGTGATAACGGTCCTTCTTTTGTATTGTGTGGCCTTTTTATTGGTGACTGTGAAATGATAGGGTGCTTGTTACGTATTGTGTTTTTCTTCTAGTGTATTCAACCGCAAAGTGTGTTATGACTAGGGGTCGGAAGTTGAAGACCTATAAATTGCCAAAAAAAAGACCTATAAGGAGACTTAAAAATATAAGAGAAAAGAACCTAAAAACTGAAAAAAAGCGCATAAATGTGATCCAAATTAATTAATAACTTCAGTTTTAATTACATATTTAATGCATAAAAAATACAAAATCCTGGTGGTATGGAACACACAATACGAAAAAACAATATAAATGAAATGTATTTTCTTTCAGAAAAAAGCTGTTAAGACCTAAAAAGGACAAATAAGCCAAAAACGCCTAAAAAGGTAAAAAAGGACAAATAAAACCCACCCTTTTCTGGCCTACAATGACCCAAAATGAACATATATTATGTTGGGCCTCGTCTTCGGACACTAGGAAAAAAAAGGATATTTCCTCAACTTCCTAGCTCTAGTTATGACAGCGAATGTTTTTTACTGGACAGCATGTATTTATTTATGATTCATATGTGTTTACTCAATCGGCACGTGAAGCTCAAAGGCGATTTTAAACAAGTTTACCGGGTGTCACTCTCCAAACTAGTTACTATAAAACTTGCGCGCTTGATTCACGGACAGCCTATAGTGCCAACATACGGCCGCGAACGCCTCGATTGCCGATAGCACACACACTGACGCGACGGTCTACACTTCAATGGATCGCTCTATCGTATATAACCTCTGTCTACAGGAAGTATGAAGTTACTGTAAATAAAAACAGTTCTTTGCCGCTAGTTTAACCTCAGGGGCGAGAATAGAATTTGACGCCCCATTATAGCGAAAACGTCCTGCCCCTTAGCTTTAAGTAAATGTTTTTTTTTTGCCCCAGTGTAACACAGCCGCCGTAACACATAGTTCGTCCTAGATTGAACGCACACGCACACTACCTAGATTATATTGAAGCAACCGTGGATCAAACACACAGTATGTGGATGGCATTGAAACGACTAGATTGAATTTTTGAACCATCAATGTGTATCCACGTTGTGCAGTCTCAGCTCCGGAAAAAGTGAAAGGTGTGTGCTAAATATACGGTCGTTTCAATGCCATTCAGATTGTGTGCGCTAGGCTCACGACACCTACAGGTTTCTTCTTTTGGTGTTTGCTTTAAGTCCTCTTTGTGCGCAGATAGGCCAATGGCGATTGGACTTACAGTTTAAATTTGGACCTGAATCACTATGCGCCTCCGCCGGGTATCGAACCCGGGACTCCTTGATATGGCCTGTGTAAGATTTTGGTTTCTCTCCCTCCGAATGAAAGAAAGGTATGGTTAAGGTAAAAGCCAATAGATGGCACTGATCAGAGGTTACGTCATTCAGTTTGCCGGTTGGATGTAAGAATCCTGAACCGAGACACTCCACTTCTAGCTGGCACACGTTCAAAATCGTAATCCAACAGGGCACTCGACGTGACGGGAGAGGTCAACAGGGGACTTAGACTCACGTAGTGGTGATGGTTTAATTTATTTTCTTTCGTAGAGAATTAGTTTAATATTATTTAATTTAATTTTGTAGAGTTGTTCGTAGTATTATATTAATTTGCTTCTTGATCTTTTCCGAGTGATCGTCATTACAGACAAATAGAAAAAAAGGGGGGATTTAACATAGAAATATTCTTTTAGGCAATCAGATGCAACATGGATGGATAATGATACCAATTAAATAGTCATCAAAAGGAGAGAAAGTCAATTATTAGTTAAGGATAACTATTGAATATATATATATATATATATATATATATATATATATATATATATATATATTCATGTTATTGTTGAGGTCATAATTGTTAACGACAGTTTATGTATATATATATATATATATATATATATATATATATATATATATAATATTATTGTTCTAATACTAAATTTAAATTTTGTTCAATAAACTTTCAACCATTCCTATTCAATGAATATTATATTCTAGTAATTAAAATACTTGATTTAATATGTACCACGTACCAATGGGGGTCCAGTATGCAGGTTCATAGCTATCTTTCATCGGTTAAACGGAAGGGTATCTTGAATCCCAATTAAAACAAATTTTTTATATATTAAATCCGAACTAGAGCAAGAAAGAAAGGGCTATATTGATTACAAGGCGATGACATTACCACTACTCTATCGGGGAGGCACCACGTACCTACTAGCCAGGTGCCTGGATAGACCTTTCACCTGCTATAATCACTGCGACTAGAAACTTGTTTGTAATCTATACCCTGGAACCAAATCAGGGTAGAACTTCTAATATCCGGATCCGTCAAGTAGACAACGTATAATCTACGTAAACAACAAAGTAGGATTCATGCAGCTTTCAGACCGAAATGACAGGCGACAAGTGTCGTTTGGTAACCAATCTCCAGAAATAAAGCAGTACAGCAAACAAACTGCACGTGTCGCTCGAACTGAGCCGTTTTCTCAATATGTGCATCGTGTTTCCTCTGGCCGATGGTAGATCATGCGCAGTAGATGTTTTTCCACAGACTAGATGGGACCCGGGTTGCTTGTCGCTTCGATGTGAAATCCTGGGATTACGTGTCGCTTAGATCTGAATGCTCCTTGACAACGAGCGTTGTAGAGATAAAATTGATTTAATTCGTATTTATCTCTACGTTTCAATTGTTGCACTCATCTTTTCAATTACGAACAATTATATGCTATTTTCAATACAATATATAGAAGTTTCCTGACAGGTGGAAAAATACTCACAATTGCCATGTGTTCTTATCTATAGTATTCTTTTCCCAACAGGAGCTGCTTGAAAAAGAATGCGAGATTCTTTTCTTGTTGTAAATGAAAACTTTTCCGGTCTTAACGCAGCAATGTGATTTAAAAATGGCACTTTTTATTTAAAACAGCGCTGCAAAGTTATTTTTAGTATAGTTTACAATATCATGTACACTGTGTAAAGTAAGCAATGTAATCTACACGTAGATTATGCGTAGGCAACACATGTGACGTAAACTCAGTCTGCGGCACGTCACTTCTCCCAACCGTTAATGTGCGGGAGAATGAAATCCTCAGATTTCTTCAGCACGACAATGCCAAGCCCCATTAGCTTCCCGTCGAACTATTACTCAGCGGAGCCTGCAAGATCAATCGGAGGGCCGGGTGCGGTTCGCGATCCGCAAGATTGACACACCAACCTTGAATCTTTAATCCCCTTCAGGAAATTCAGCTCCTTCTATCTCTAGCGGTATGCAACACTAGTTCTCCGAAAAATCTCTGGGTCTGAGCATGCGCGGTGCAAGATCCGGAATGCCTGGGGGGTGAGGGGTGCGGCCGACAAGGGCTTACTGTGAATAGAGGCCTCCCCTAATGATAATGGAGGGGGTTCGGAGAGGGGTGTGCGAATGGATTGTTCGCTATGATGCACTTTAGGGTTGAGTGGATAAGGGTTGCAAGTGGGAGGGTGGGTTCGAGGAAAGACGCCTATATTGTGGAAGGATTATCTACGTATTGACTGAAAATTGACTAGAAAATCGGAAGCACACCCTTCTGCCATGAGTATATGGAAGGGTGGCAATATGGATGGAGGCTGGGGAGAAGGGGGAGAGGGAACGACTCGTCCCTTTCCTATTAACAGCTGTTCCACTTACTGGTAATATGCATAATTCTCGCATTTACCAGCTGATTGCTCTGGTCGTGCGCGTACAAATTGCGATTCGATATAGTCGCGGAGCAATCCTCGTAATTCATTCAATCTTATCTCGGTAATGACGGAACTGGCTGCCGAATCCATTGTTGCCCTTGTTAACTTTTTCATCTGTGATTGTTTGGCCCTTTTTTTCACGCTGTTTTCGTTATCGTAACAATGCAAGTTGTTTTTCAGACACGCTTCGGTTATCCTTACGGAATTCATTGTAGTACGAACCTGTACTAACACGTTTTCTAAATCCGGTAACCTTATTCGACCATGTGCTGATTATGCACATGTACAGAGCGACCCTTTCGTTACTCGAACCCGCGACCTGTCGACCTCCCACCTGGCATGGATATTGATTTGTATTTTGTCATTTGGCTTAGTGGTTAGCGTGTGAAAGAACATGTCAAATATTACTTTAGTTACCTGATGTAACTCTAAAGTCTTTCAAGTGACTATTCGATAACGAGTAGGGGGGGGGGGGAGTTAGCCCCCCGAAAATATGATAAGAAAAGCTGACAGATGAACCGACTTCCTTTCCTATAAATCCATAGTTAACATCTCATGTGATGTTTGATGACACTTCTATGGTGCTAATTCACAATCATTCACGATCTGCCTTTTTTTTTATCAACATCTAAAATTAATATATACCACAGATAACAATTGTTGATTGTTTTGCCCGAACGGTCAGCGCTCTCGGGTTTCATGTGCTGTCCTTCGATTCCAAATGGGAGCCACAGAAATTTCTGTGGTGACGTAGCATGATGAGGATAATTGTGGGGGTACTTAAAAGCAATAATAGTGGATCCCGTGTCGAAAGGCAGAGAACAGCGGCGATGGGCCAAGTTTATTAATTCAGAAAGCGACAATTAGCCAAATAGTGTTCTATACACACAAAACTAAATGCATCATATCTATTGATGCACCAGATGCATTAAAGAGCGTTTTATGGCCATTGCGAAGAATCAGTTTTTTTTCCTTTTTTGTAAAGGTAACACAATGATGCGGGTCTATAGCTCAGACCAAATGCTTAAGTGCATCATCGAGAAAGATGCAGGAAAGTGGATCAAAGACGCATCGTGCATCTCGATGCATTCTGGTGCATCAATAGATATTATGCATTTGGTTATGTGTGTGTACAGTGTCTGCTTTGAGTTGTTAACTTGACATAATTTCTAATAACAAGAAGTATTAATGAAATTACAGAAATATAAGTCGACATTCATATTTTCCAATAACCAAGAGGAATGGAAAATACGAGGGTTACAGGAAAAGTCGTGGCAACTATTTTTTACCACGATAATGCGGGTTAGGCAAGAAATTCTAAAATGTACAATTGGAAGGTCACGATATATGCTAACGTTTTATGTATGAACAACATAGAGATCTGGATCAGGGTAGAGAAAAATACAAAATAAGAAACATCAGTCGTTCGTTATAAATGTCGTCCTGAACGTTGCATCTCGGCAGTTGCTTCTCTTCCACGACCTAATTCTGCTGCCCCCTCGCAACGGTTCGGTCTGGTAGAGCATAATTTCCTAAAGCTTCCACAAGCTCAGTGTGACATTTTCTCGCACTCCTTCCACGGAGAACTGCTATTTCCACATAAGAACTCTGTTCACCCCGGGTCACATTCATCCTGCATGACTGTTAAACACGCACTGACTTTCTACTTCCCTCAGTTCAATGTCTTTCCAGCCACTGCCATCTAGTGGCGTCACATTGCATGTGACTCGCATTATCGTGGAAAAAAGTGTTGCCATTTCTGCTGTAACCCTCGTATGTCAAAGCTAAAGTAAAGTGTACATAAAATAGAAAAATATAGGCCTACATACTAAAATAAAGAATTTTAATAGCAAGAAGGGATGTAAGGAGTGGCCCTATCGGAAAGTCAACTGATGTCAACGTCTCTTCCACTTAGTACACCCTGTAGTACATTTTGCAGATCGAGGCTCTGGCGACTAGACCTGCATCCAGGATAATGCTCTGTAGGAATTGTGTTTTGTTGCCTACATGTGTTTGTGACTTCATCCATCTAAACATTCCCATGGTCGCGATTAGCCAAAATTGGCAGAAAAGCGACGTAAAATAACCTAATGCGATTCAATATAATAGCAAGAAGATAATACAAGCTAAATTGATTGAAAAAGGGTAGATACGTTTCAGAAACATGCCGTCACAACTACGTGCATTACATTTCATGCAAAATTAAATGTAAATCTAAAAATAATTTTTAAAATCACGAATATTATAGAGAAAAAGTGGAAAATTACATAAAAGACTTTCATAAAGTTACAATTCTTCAATTTTATTTTGCTACTATATTAAATAAGAATATTTACTTATTGATATGCATAATTTATGTATTTTCCTACATAACATAAATTTATTGTGTTTCTTCTCACGTACTTAGTTTACAAACTTCTCTCTCGCAATCTTTCATTCTTGGATTTTACACTTTTTTGAGATTTTACACTTTTTTTATGAGATATTTCAATTTCCACAACAAGCAGTCTTTAAAACAAAAAAAGCGAAATCAAATTAAGATTTTCCTCTAGTTTGATTTCTTCATAATAGCGGAATCCTCTTCCATTTTCTAATTTTGGTCTACACAATCCTTCGAACGCATTTGAAGACAATTGACAAAAGACTGTCGCTATGAACGCTGGCAGCGACTCGCTGAATCCAATCTCCAAACAAACTCGGAAAAGATTTTTTTTCACTCTCTCTCTGTCTCTTGCAAACTTGCGTAAGGATCGGGTATAATGGCCTGAAAAGATGGAGTAAATTAACTTCTTTTGTTTCGCACTTTCGCGAACTCTCTCCCCCCCCCCCCCCCCGTTTTCCGTAGTTTGTTACCCGAACGCTCATTCCCTTTTCTGATACTGGTATATTTGCCCTGCCTGTTTTTGTTTCCGAAGATTGACGAGAGAGCGCGCTGGCTACAGTTTAACGCAAGATCTAAAGGGGGAGTTTATAGGGTAGACGGTCAAAATGGGGGATCTGAGATATAAAAGAGTTGAACATTCACAATGGGAATCCATTGTGGATTTGTGTTTGCAGTTTCCAAAAGGAGTTATTGAGTGGCTGTTTTTTGTGCTCCTATTAGCCAAGTGTCTGCAGTTAATATGAATATGTTAGGGGGGACCATATGGCGATGCACTTCAATGTTCCTTCAAGTCAATAAAACAGACCCATTGTGAAGGGGAATATGGTTTGCAAATGTTATGGTTCTTAATTTGTTTATGCAAGCCTTTGCAATCTATTCTCTTGAACAGTCACCATCTTTACACAATTCTTTGTACAGTGGGATCCATGAGTATTACCGTGCAAATTGTCCATGATTATTTTCATTAATTTTTGTCTTATATCCAATGTGTTTTTAAGCGATGGATTTTTATGTATGCTGGTGCAGAAGTTGTCAACAGCATATTTTGAGTTCTATTTTAATTCTTGAAGCTCTTATTGGGTCAAATAAAGTGCATGAAAATGGTGATAGAAAATTTGCACGGTAAGACTCATGGATCCCACTGTACAATAGCACCCTTCCACTTGTTACTAATGTAGTGTTTAGTCATTTGTCTGTGTGTAGCCCGGAAGGATCGTCGTGGCTATAGTCTGTGTATACCCACACGGAATTGTTAGAAGTAAAAAGGAGATGAATTTATGCATGGATGGTTGCTTGTGGAGAATAGTTGAATAGAATTGTTGTATCAAATCCACTTTATGCACAGAAAGGCTAATCGGGACTGGACCTTTAGTTTTAAAGTGGGATCCAAACCACTATGTGCCTCCACCGGATATCGAACCCGGGACCCCTTGATCACAAGGCGACGACGCTACCACTGTGTCATCAGGGAGGCCGTGTGGAGATTAGTGTTGTTTTGTTTGGATCAGGTTTAAAAAAAGGCGTGCCCATGAAAATAGGGATACATTGTGGAGGATTAAATAATATTTCGCATTTCAGCTAATTCGACTCATCGAAAATCATAGTTGCACGTAGTAGATTAGTATAAAATAGATTACCTTAAGTTCCGCAACAAGGAATAACCTACATATCTCATTGCGCAAAGCCTTCACTTATAATACATCCATTGTGCCTCAACAAACATGTTTATAACTGAAACTGTGTGCTTAACTGCATAACGGTAACAGACTAATCTTTTCGCTGCTACAGCTAGCAAGTTCAATGAAACTGGAAGTTGAGTAGACATTCGGGGGAAGAAAGGAATGCAGCTCGACAGGGAATGAAGTTTTCGAACTGACATTATGTGCATGGGAAATCCCAATTTGCATCATTTTCCTGATGTGATCGAAGATACAACATTCTTCAGCTGCAAGTGGTAGGAAACTTTAGGCAAACGTTTCGTTACAAATCGACAGTTTGTTCCCACAACCTCGATTGTCGGTTTTTGCGTGTTTTCTACTTAATTTGATGATATTTCACTGTTATTTCGCGAAAAAGCGTTCATTTCGTGGAAAAGCACACATTTCGCATTACTTCGCGAATAAAACTCATGCATATTTCATCATTGGGGGTGTAGTTACGTGCAGAATGTTCAAAATTGCATCCTTTTTTTTTCACATTTCTCGATTTCGCGCATCGCAAAAATTCAATGTCCCTACGTATTCCCCTGAACACGCGTGTTTGTGTGTGTGGGTGTCATGTAGCTGTATGTCAAACGGAAAAATTAATGAATAGTTACGGTGCATTTAAAAATTTTGATGTAGTAACAATAGAAACGCAGATGCCACAAAAATGCACTGAAAAGATTTCTGGGGGGAGAAAAATCATATTTACATATATTGGCATATACTGCATTTATTTCTATCCGTTTAAAATAAAATATCTTAACTGAAACTTGGAGGTGGGGAAAAGGTACACTGGAAACGGTTTAATGGAGAAATCACGATGTAAGACTGTTAATTTTCGATGCCATCCAAAAAATAAACATTGCCGTTTTTAAAGTACGACGGAAAATCAGTAAATAGGTCACAAACCGATGTGGTATACCTGAAAATAGTAGTGAGTAGTTTCTAAAGGTGTCATTAGATGGCAGCACAATCCAGCTTGATGATATTCAGTTAGCAGTCGCTAGATAGCAGACGCACCCTTGGGCATCTCAGTTTAAAGATGGCTACCGTGCTCGAGGACTATACGTTGGAAGAGAAGCGTGCTGTTGTGCGTTTTTTGTGAGCAAAAATACTTCGTGCAAAGGATATTCGCAAGGAAAGGTTTCCTGTTTACGGTGAGAAGTGTTTGTCGCGTAAAGCGGTCCACAACTGAGTCGATATTGCATCGCAAGTGCTCAAACGTTTCACGGATGATGAAGATGTTGAACGTGAGGTGCGACTGTGGCTGGGACAGCAGCACAAGTACTTTTATGCAGTAGGTTTTGGGGGGACTGATAAAGCGATGGGATAAGTGTATCAATGTTGCTTGAGTTTTCAAGTCATTATCTCATTTAGTATTTTATTTTAGAAACTTTCGTAACCTAGTTACTGATTTACCCTCGTATTAACGGCAATTGCATAGTTTCCGTAATCATTGTAATTTTAACGTTTCCGTTTTCAAAAATATTTATCGTGTACGCAACTGTAATAATTGATTATTTTTATCTATCTTTATGAATAATAAAACATTAACATTTAAATTAAAAAACTGCCTGCGTACCATTGCTGTTAAATAATAATTAATTATTTATTTACCTTCAGCAGAGACAAGCTTCAAATTACAGACTGTAGAATGATAATATTACATTTAAATTTACAACAGGCAGAGTGGTAAAATTAAAAGGTAGAAGATATCAATATTTACGATAATTTCTAACAGTGTTATCTCCCTCCCTTGAAGTACTTTGGGGGAGGCAGATAGTACCTTGCTCCCAAAGTCAGCATCAACACCATCAAGGATTCCTTCACAGTTACTTTCCGACCAACCCTCGCACACCTGCAGTGCATCCAACTCTGAAAACAAGAAACTAATTTAGAGAGAGACAGGAAAAAAAGGCAGTGATTTGATTATCCTCGAGACCGTGTTTTGTTTTCCTATCTAGGCAGCACCATACGCGGTCCACGACTGCAGCCACATCTGCGCACCAGCCCCGTCCATCGGGGCTTGGGGATTCCCTCGAGCTCCCCAGAGAAAGGGAGTCCCCGGCTAATAGGGGAGGCGTTCGCTGTGATGTACGGCAAGCAGAGGGCATATTTCACTCTCTTTGGCGCCGAGGGACGCGGCGTCGGCGGGCCCTCATACAAACACACGCCGCGTCCACCTCTTGTTGCCGTTTCCAGGGGTCAGTAACCACAGGGCTGGGCTTCTGTCAACACGGAGACATTTGGTTCACGGGTATATTTCATCTTAGAAGCGGTATTCCGCAATCCGCAACTTTACTATTTATTGCCAAACGTAGAAAAGAAAAATGTATGCAGAGTCACGGGCGACGCGAGAGCGGCTGCACCGGTCAGTTTACCCACATGGAAATTGGTATCATTTATGGTTAAAAAGCGAAACGATTATTTTGATAGTCAAGTACAGAAAGATTAAAAAAATGAGAACTCGAAAAATTGTGCGTAAAATGCTCGAACCAGTTCGGAACGTTCTGAAAACATATTCTAACGCTCAATCTGAAAATTGAATTTTTTATATGAGGGCTTATTCAACGTACAGGGTCAACGAAGTTAGTAATACGTTGTGTTTTATACAGCGTATATTGATAGCCTTGTACGTTGAATTGTATCATCTACAAATATGCTGTATAAGTTAACAAACTGTCGGAGTACTAATCGAGGCGAGTGTACAGCTTCACCAATAATGCTCCTGTAGCCGTGGGGGGAAGTGTGGGCGATGCAATCAACTACTTGCATTGCTCCCGTAGTTGTGCCCTACTTGCGAACAGTCCTTAATGCGAACAATGCCCAAATCGTCCTAATCGCGAACAGTCCTTATTGCGAACAATGCCCAAATCGTCCTAATCGCGAACAGTCCTTATTGCGAACAATGCCCAAATCGTCCTAGTTGCGAACACATGAAAGTGAGAAATAATTCCATGTCATAATTTCGAACACATGGAACTGAAAAACCTGTTTTTAAAAACAGACAAGGGTAGTGACGCAGAGAGACAGCTGGTGTCGCTTCTACTTTGTACGAGAAATCCCTCCAAGGTCATTTCACACTGTCAGTCTGTCGACGTAGACTTTCATTCGTGTGTTAAAACTGTTAATGTCTCGAAAACCCGTTAGTACCAAAATATATGTGGAACTGCTTCAATGGGAAGCACCAGACAAAAATGCAGTGAGGGATGGAACCACAAAATCAACATTGAGCTAGGTAGGCCACATCCAATAGTGGAATACATATAAACGACTGAGGCAGAAAATCTAATAGCATGATATTCTTAGAATGGAAATAAACTTGGAAACAGAAACGGAAGAAGAAACATGTTTTATTGGACGAAAGGATGTCGAGAGCGCTAACAAGCATGAGACGAGTGACATTCCTACATTTTTAAGAGCAATGTGATATTCTTGAAATTTGAATTTGAAATTGAATTAATAGTTAATTATATTATAAATTGACGAAGTTAATAAATGTATTATCAACAGTCCTAATTCAAAGTTCTGAATATTGGAGTACACTTTGAACCCAACTTTACAATTTTTCAACTACAATTTTCATTGTGTGTGTAACGATGGCGGTGATTGGGTTCAAAAACTAGGGGGGCAACATGCCAAAACTGGGAGGGCAAGAACAGTTTTCTTTCCCTTGATACATAAGGTTTAGCATAGTGCGAGAGCGGAAGTGACAAAAAGCATGGGGGCAAAAGCTCCCCTGCCCCTCTAATCACCGCCACTGCATGTGTTTAGTATTCTAATTTTCCCCTTACCATTGTGCTTCGTAAGAAGTAAATTAGAATATTGAACATACACAATCAAATAATAGCTAGAAAATTGTAAAATTGGTTTAAAGTGTAAACGAATAATTGAAGATGTAATCAAGTTTTGATTCTACAAGAAGACTAAGTATAAAATATTACGTTATTTGTAGCATACTCAACCTTATAGGCCCACATTATGTCTTGTATGCTCAACAAGAAAGAATATGCCATGTTTGACATAATTTTCAATTAAACTACATTTACAGTATAACTACTTTGATAAAACATAAATTGCACATATCATCCGAACCGTTGACAGTATGGTAAAATTTATGACATATTGTTAATCAGCGGGACTCAATTATGAAGAAACCACTGAAAAATGATGACAACCACAATTGATTAAAATTTGCATTCTCGTGGTATTGAATATTTTGGGTAAAGAACGCCCAACATATGATACTGGCTGTGTTGAACATGGAACAAACGTTCGTAAATTGTTGACAACAATGGAAGAGCAGATGCCATAATCATGCTGTGGTGATTTCGAGTGGCCCCACAAGCGTTTTCAATATCATGCTGGCCGAAACGGGAAAAGTTACACGCCAAATTGAAACTGTTCGTGGTGGATAAGTTCAATTGCATCGCCCGAGGGCATGTTTTCTGTTATGATGTGTCGAATCCATACCAAAAGAGTCGTTTAATTAATTTCTCATTTAAAATTAATTTTCCATTGATTCGTGATTGGACGAGTTTTTAAAGTTGTATCTCGCCATCTTGTTGCAGAATCTGACACAGGGGGTAGAGTCGAAGGCAATCTTTTGGTGTTGAAACTGAAGTAGTTCGCAAGCTCTCGTTGTCCAGCTTATTTTAATCCTGGAAATAATTCAGTCAGGGGGATGACTTAATTTGACTTCTGTGGTTTGTTGGGCTGACGGGATTTCATTTCAAGTCAGTTTTAATGTAGCACCTTGGAAGGTTCTTTTGGAATATTGAGAATCAGAAGTTTTCATTGTTTACTCTCTCTGATTTTTTTTTAAAAAATTGGTACAATGGCCTGACCTATGGTCGTTTTGCAGAAATTTCGGCCATCTTGGACTTTTCGAGCGATTTTTTTAAAAAAATATTGCATAATAATGTATTATGCCAATTTATATGATATTTTGCCCCACTAGTCACGCATAGTTGACTAACATGTGCTTTATGGGACTAAATAGTTTTTAATCTTCTACGCCGACCGCTGAGGGGGTGGGGGTGTGGTTGAGCTGAACTGAACTGAACGCGTACGAGCTCCCAGGTTCGAAATCTTGTAAAGGTGGATTACAACTTCAAACGCAAAATTTAAATGTTACTTTTGTAAAGCTTTGAATGCATATTTGAAAACGAGTTGCCAATTTTGGTTTCTGAACTTTCATTAATTCAGTATGGTAGACGTTTCGGGGGATGGGGGGGATGTGAATCTTCCAACCCTTTCTTTGCTAATCAACCTCTTGGGTTAGAAGGAAAGTTCTGTAATATCTTTCATGTGTCTACCCTTTCAAAATCACAATTGTTAAATAATATTTGAGGACAAACCATAGCCTTATGACACTTGACTCTTTCCAAGGGTGTAATATGGAAAATGTTAAATTATATTTGAGGACAAAAGGGCACTTACCCCATTCCAAGACTGTAATATGGAAAATGCTAAATGATATTTAAGGACAAAAACGTAACTTTGGTGCACTTGGCCCTTTTCAAAGGTATAATATTGAATCCTTGCTTGTGAAAAAGAGCAGTTTGTATTCCTTGTCTATTGGAACAGCAGCGATTTCGATTCTTTGCCTGGAAACAAGCCGGGAGCTCATCTTCGACCAGCAAAACGGATTTTCTTCCTTCCGCACGGAGAGTTAAAATGGGGAGCCCTCTTAACAAGCTGCCGTTTGAAGAGTATAAATGGGAGAATTACTTTAAAAACTTTTTCCTGAACTAATCCATAATCTGCAGCTGGAAAAGTGAAGAGGGGAAGAGTGGGAGTAGGAAAGTGGGCAGAAAGAGTGCAGAGCTTTTGAGCCTTGGGAGGGGGAGGGGGTACAAGAGATGTAAAGAGGGGGTTTTGGGGAGGAGGGGCTTGCTTCTTAAACTTTAATGTTAGTGGAAATATTCCGTTTAATCTCATCTAATCCCATTCGTCCCGAACACAACTACAAAATAATAACATGAGTTAAATTAGACGTAAAATATGGATTGTAAAGCCAACATCCGTTAGGAAAATGGGAGCGGGAAGAGGTGGGGGGGGGGGACGAAGAACGGGAAGTGATTGAACTAATCCCCGGCATCAGAAGTTTAGTCCGGGAAGAGAAGATGCGAAGGCTGGATGTGAAGCGGCGGGGAATTCGTTATTCGCCAGGTCTGTTGCAACGGAAGAAAGGTGACGGCCGGATTTTCGGATTAATCTCCCTCCCCCTCCTTCCCCCCGCCCCTTACCCTCTTTCTCCTCCGCAGCCTGCTTGTTTGAGACTCGGGCTCCGGCTTGTAATCAGCAAGGAAAACTTGTTTGCCGCTGCAAACATCCAGATCTCTTGGGCTGAAGGATTCAAAAAGTGCAGTGTGCCTACCCCCATAATCCCCCCTTCGTTCTCTCTCAGGATTTTGGCTATTCCCTGTCTCAGCTTTTCTGCACGATCTATCGCATCATGCATTACGAGGAGAGCGAACCCGAAACGGCAATTTGAACGCTGTTTCCGGTTGCGCTCCCTTTCCCCAACCCTCAACATGCTCGATTCTTTCGGAAAAGGTGTTAAAAAACGGTCCACACCAGGGACACAAGTTTTGATTAGGATCCGAACTGTTGTATAGTGTCCCTATACTAAGCCTATGGTGGTGTTGGATTCAGTTTTCAGTCCAACCTTTACACTGGGATACAAGGAAGAACGAAGAATACTGTTTCATTGAGTGTGGCCGGTCACACTGGTCTCAAGTTACTCCGGTGTGCTTGAATCGGAGAGAAAATCCAATATTATTGTTACTATTATTGTGTGTAACAATTTATCTCTTCATATAGCATTCGATTTGTTATTACAAAATAACTTGGCTATCATTCGTATTTTGTGTCTTCATTATTGTCACTAGTGTCGCTCACGAGACGAGACGAGACTTTGGACTGTCTCTCCACGTCTCGTGAAAATATCGTCTCGAAGGGGCCCGAACTCCGTTGCAGAGTGGTTATCACAGCGCGCTTCGACGCCAAGGGTCCCTGGTTCGAACCCCGTCCTGGACATGTATGTTCATTGTGACTGTCCCTTCATCAATTTCACCGTATCATCGATCATCCTCATGGTGGCAATTAGCTAAAAGTGGCAGAAAAGCGATGCTAGATAATCGAAATGAATTCAGATAAAAGAAACGTCACGTGAGCAACACGAATTGTCACTTTTCATAACACGTGTATCTTTTTTTTATTTTTTGATTAATTGAGTCTTGTTTTAAGTCCACTTTGTGCATAGAAAGTCTAATCGGGACTGGGCCCACAGTTTAAAGTGTGCCTCCACCGGTATCAAACCAGGGGCGCGTCAAGTATGTGAGCGCTCAGCTACTTGACGGCCAATTAGGCGTTGCTCCGCGAGCGCTGCTCACTACTTGTTCGCTGAGCGAACTTGAACCTTGCTCGCTACAGGCTTGAGCCACAGAATATAGCGTTTTTGTGTTTCGATCTCGTGAGGCAAAAGGAAGAAGAGGAAAACTGTATGAGGGTGGCGAGCCGCGACTGGCGACCAATGAGGAAATATTGATGATGAACGGCTTGCGATGTAGCGTAATTAGAGAGGAAGTTCAAGTAACAGAATTTGATGTAATATTCCAGTTTTTGTAATTGTATTAGAATGAAAGTGTTGTTAATTCCAAATGATAAATATTAAATATACACCGTAGTTTTGGAAAGTTGTGCAAGGGTGTGATTGATTGATTGATTTGGTGTTTTAAGTCCACTTTATGCACAGTAAGGCTAATCAGGACTGGACCTACAGCTTAAAGGGGGATCCGTACCACTATGTGCCTCCACCGGGTATCCAATACGGGACCCCTTGATTACAAGGCGACGACGCCACCACTGCGCCACGGGAGGCCACTGCAAGTGTGTGAAAATTAAAATTTCGACAGGTTTGTTCACGTCAACTATTCTATTTCCATAATTAACATCTTTTTCAAAAACACCGAAATCTTGTTCACTCGACGCAGCCACATTGATCACAGATTATTCAAAGGCACTGATATTGTGAGCAATGAGCAAACTGCGTCAAATACGTAAATGATCAGTCTGCTCAACGAGCGAAAATCTTGCTCAGCGAGCGTCGCTCAGATACTTGACGGGCCCCTGGGTTCCCTTGATTACAAGTCAACAACGTTACCACTACATCATAGGGAGGCCCTTGCATTATTTGGCAACGATGCGTGTAGCCTTCCCGATAGCTTAGTGGTACGTTCGTTGCCTTCTTATCAAGGTTCCCTGATTCAATATGAGGTGGAGGTACGTAGTGGTTCTGGTCACACTTTAAACTGTGGGTTCAGTCCTGATTAGCCTATCTGTGCATAAAGTGGACATAAAAACTGAACATTTCCACAAGGACACGTGCTTTGTTTATTTTATTTATTATTTTGGATGGCGAAATTATGGAACAAGCCTCTTCTTCCACTTAACCATCTCTACTTGAGACTTTACACATTGATTACAAGAGCTAATTATTTGCGAAATTAAATATATAAAAACATTAAAACACAAAAGAAAAACACACGACAAAATACAGGGTGAGGCAAAAGTCCGGCACCACCCTTTTAATTTGAAAACGACTTGACGGAGGGCGATGAAATTTCGGATATGGCTAATTGGGGTGAGGACACACCATATGGGGCTAGTGTGCATCATGGCGGCCATCTTGAAAGCCGCCATCTTGGAATTACATCCAGATTTTTAAATGGAAAGGGGGTCATGTAGCATATCATTTTACATGTGCGTTTTCTCAGAAATAGGAATATGCAGTTAATTTTCCCCTAACTTTATTTGGTGAGGATATAACATACACTGTAAGAAAAGTGAAAAATATACGTGAAAGACACACACACACAGGGTTGTTAAAAGGTCCAGGAACCCATAAATTCTAATGGGTTTTATTGGGTTCCGCTGCAGGACCGGAACCATTTTTTCTCGCACAATTTAAATTCGATCCAAGTTGCGTATTGTTACATTGCAAAAAGGTTCCTGGACCGTATTTAAATTGATGTGTGCAAAAAGGTTCCTTTACCAAATTGAAATTCATTCTGGAAAAAAGGTTCCTGGACCGAATTAAAATTCATCCGGAAAAAAGGTACCTGGACCGTATTTAAATTGATCCGGAAAAAGGTTCCTGGACCGAATTGAAATGCTTTAAATATGAAAAGGTTATACACTGTCTGGAACTCATTTATGTTCGCTGATTTTCCCTCCCAGTCCGGGATTGAATTTACGTACAATTTCTCGACCAGGGTTGACCGATCAGAAGTTGCCTTCTAAAAGTGTCCGCGAGTACGTTTTACAATAGAATGTCACACTGCGGTTGTAGAAAAAGTAGCGCAGGGAATAAATCAAAACGCTGTTGTTCTCTCGTGTGCCAGATTAAAAAACTCCATTGTCGAAGAGTTACTACTGTACATAACGCAACGGACTACAGGGTAAGTCAAAATGATGGACCCGATTACAGAAATTTATTCTGTGAAATCTAATAAAAATATGTTATTGTGAGACATGCGCTTCGAAAGATTAACTTTCAAAGTTTAGTTTCTATGCAGTGTGTCCACTTTCTACTGCTAGTGTTTCCACTTTCTACCGCTAGGAGTCAGCAGCGAGCAGGAAAATGGCGTTGACCGGAGAACAGAGATCTTTCTGTGTGCTTGATTATCATGTGAACAAGTCTGTGATTAGTGTGCAACGGCATTTCCGTACCAAATATCGGAGAGAACCACTTACGGGGATGGCCATTCGTAAGTGGTATGAACATTTCAAAGATTCGGGCTGCATCTGTAAACAGAAATCGACTGGCCGTCCGTCGACTGGGGATGGAACGAGTGCGCACATGTTTCGTGCGAAGTCCACAGAAGTCCACCTACCGGGCAGCGAGAGAACTTTAACTTCCACAGAAAACTGTCTGCGGAAACGTTTACAAAAGAAACCCTACCGCTTGCAACTAGTTCAAGACTTAAAAGACACTGATTATGCTTTGCGCGCATCCTTCTGTGCTGATTTCCTCGCATTAATGGAAACTGATGGGTTCTCTGAGAGGTTAATTTACAGTGATGAAGCAACTTTTCACCTTTCAGGGAAAGTGAATAGACACAACGTAAGGATTTGGGGAACTGCTAACCCCCATGAATTTGTGGAACACGAACGCGATTCTCCCAAAGTGAATGCCTTTTGTGCCATTTCCCATGAAAAGATTTATGGGCCCTTTTTCTTCCATGAACGTACTGTGACAGGACTTGTTTTCCTTGATATGCTGCAACTATGGCTCCTTCCACAGCTTGCGGAGGATAGCGCAGATTTCATTCTCCAATTGGATGGTGCCTCTGCGCATTACCATGGCAGCGTTCGGGACCATCTCAATGGGGTATTGGAACAACGTTGGATAGGCCGTGCATCTCCGGAGGATCGAACTCTCCTTCATTGGTCACCTCCTCGTTCCCCCGACTTGTCCCCATGTGATTTCTTCATGTGGGGTTTTGTCAAGGATGATGTTTAAGTACCACCACTTCCAACAACATCGGATGACCTGCGTGCACGCATCACATCAGCCATTGCTGATATTGACCGCAACATGCTACACAAGGTTTGGCAGGAGATAGACTATTGGCTTGATGTGTGCCGTGTTACGCGAGGTGCTCACATAGAACACTTGTGATTTGTTTAAAAAAACTTTGACAGTTTACCTTTCTTAGGACATGTCTCACAATAACATTTGTTTATTATATTTCACAGAATAAATGTCTGAAATCGGGTCCATCATTTTGACTTACCCTGTATATTAGTGTGCGTCACATTGAGTTCAAACAAACCCGTCACGTGTTGCTCCAGCATCCGATCCAGCCAATAGGAGCCGTCGATGAGGTAACGTAAGGCTGCTCTGTGTTCCCAGCAGATATCACAACAGGGACGTGTAGTGCTGCTACAACCAAGTGAAGGAACGCGCGAGAGAGAATGGGACTACATGGAGAGGGGCAAGGGGACTGCATCGTTTGCGTTTCGCCCATTTCTACCTTGTACCTTAGATTCTCGAGACAGACAGCAGCTGGATTAGTTTTTCATGTTCAAAAGTGGATAATTGTTTACCGTTAGGTCCGTACTCGATTCAAGTTGCGTATTCTTTCACTTGGACCTTATTTAAACTGATTCTGGACCGTATTTAAATTGATCGGGGAAAAAGGTTCCTGGACCGAATTGAAATACCTTACAGATAAAAAGGTTCTTTACTGTCCAGAACCCATTTACGTTTGCTGATTTTCTCTCCTGGACCGGAATTGAATTTAATTAAAATTCCTGGACCTTTAACAACCCTGCACACAAATACATAAAAAAAGTACTTAATATACAGCAGAACAAATGAGTTTTTGTAACAAAAAGTTTGCAAATAGGGTTTCGTTTCATTGTATTTCCCTGTTTTCAGTCCTGGCAAGTTAGCTCCGGAGGGTGATTTTTTATATTTCGGTTTAAAATTTCTATCTGATTATAATGGTGCTTATTCTTACAGAAGAAGTATTTCCTGTTTTATAGATTTACTTTGTTGTAATCGTTTAACGTCTTTCAGAGCCAAGAACATTATATAGCAAAATGTATTTTTTATTTATGGCTTTTGCCATCTTAGTCATCCAGCTTTATCACCGTGCCACTATTATCCACTTCTTTCTTTGTGTTTTAATGTTCTTCCACGGAGGACAAGGAAAACACATCGCTTACTCTCTTTATGAGCCCATCTCCAACATCTCGGGAGCAACTCCTAAAAATTTCTCCAGGTACCTGGATTCTGGCTGGAGCCGTGATTCCAGTGTCACGCTTGTCACAGAAGCCTGGCTGTCAGACGAGCCGGAGGAGGAAGCGAGCTCCGTGAATAATGAATCAGCCCCCTCTGCTGATTGATTGATCGTCTGACAGCCGACACCAGCGACGCCGCGTGGCTCGTTTTGGAACTTGTCTGCTTGATACTCTGTTGCCACGAGCTCTCCTGCTCAAGGCGGTAGGGATCTCTTCAGCCTCCTCATTTTTTTGTTTCCGACAAGTGATTTGGGCTGAGGTCAAGGTTGCCGAGAGATTTCGCCAAGATGAAATGGTTACGGTACAGATTTTGGTCGCAAGGAAAACGCATGTTGAGGTTTTGTTATTGTCGTCCTTAACGGTTCAGAAGCCTACAGGTCGACATATATCTAGTGTAAAGGGGTCCATACACTTGCGTAAAAATACGTTGAGGTCATTTCATTTTGCACCTGACGTAGAAATGCAAGTAATCCAACGCGATAAGAAACGCAGCAGCCTATAGAACGTAGTACTTATTCCCTCCACGTCGTATCTCTCGGCGCCACCGCTGCTGTCTGGTTGGTGCGGCCTATTCCCCGCTCCTCACTTCCCTTTCCAGCTTGTAGAGCGCCCGCCGTAAGAACTGAAAATACTTATAGGGGATGTTAGCATAACGAACTAAATTTTGATTGATTGACGGGTTATTTTTGTCCCGTCACACAATACGGGGATGAAACCCTTAACTGAAACAAAACACAGACAGTGTCCTAACAAGAAAATATAAACTTCCTCACCCAGTTTGAAAAACGAATGCAGTCATAGATTCCTTACATGAACTAAAACTACCGAGGATAAAATCTCCATAAGGACAAATACAGGACACCACGACCGAAAGAGGATTAAGGGAATTCCTGGAGAGATGTTCCAGCTAGGAAAGATGGGCTGTAAAATTGTTCAGGTTATTAAAAACCTATATTAAATTACATTAATGGACTACGTAATCCAAGTCATCACTCACCGAGATCCTCTTAATGTCACCCTAACCTAACTCCCACCATAATACTCTCCCCCTCAAGCCTAAAATCATTATGGATACCAGAACATACATATACATAGCATTCCCTACTAACTACAAGATAACTAAAACTAACCTATAAACTAACTCAAATTAATCTATACCACTAATAAGTTTAATTAATTACCAATCATACCAATGCACAGTAAATAAACAAAAATAAATCAAAACTTGTTGGGGTCACCAGAACGGGCTAATACAATAACACAAAATCAAAATTACTAAATGTAGCTATGTATAGAATCTCCATCTATTTTATTTTCTTATTGTACTTGTATCTTACGTACGAAAATTGAAAATAAAGACGAAGAGAAGGAGGATAAAAAGGCCCTCGAATGTACGCGGGCGGAGGCGTGTTTACTTCTGGGATTCGCCACGCCCCTTTTAATTTTTTCCCCGTTAAATTATATATGAAAAGATGGTAAATGTATTCAATTCTAATGTTACGAAAATATGAGTGGATAATAAACTTTTTCGGGCAGGCCTCATCTTCAGGAAGCTATCAACTCTGGGCAAGCCCCGTCACCTAACGACTTGTTGGGAAAGAAGAGTCAAGTCAAATGAAAAATAAATCTTTTCCTGCTCCCACAAAAATAGGCAATAGTTAGGCTGGAGAGTTCAATGAACTAATCCATCTCTAACTACGCACTGGTTGAGTTCTATATTGAAATCAGAAGAGTTCATGATGTCTATAAAAATATGCGTCTGAAAATATAAAATGCCTTAGTTTGAAAGGTAAAAATGGAACACCGGGTGAGATGCCTCACCTACAAATTGCATTACATAAGGAAAGAAACAAGTGACAAAAGTACTTCACTTATAAAGATTTTTCCCATTCTGAGCTTTTCGTTCTTTCCTTTCTTTCTTAGCGTACATGGTTGCACATGTTTCCGTACATTTGTGCAGAATTCGTGTAACCACTTCGCATTTTTTCTCTTAACTTTACTTTCGTTTCGATCCGTAATACTTTTCATAGCGTTTGATGCAGTTAATATGTTCTTCGTTGGGGTTACTCTCGTCGCTTGAATCATCAGTTGGATGTTGAAGAGATTTTTTAAAAGTTTACATAAAAAAAAGTTTAAGAACCTTCTTAAAAGTTTAGTTTAGTTTTATATTTTGCTTATTTTAAGTCACTTTCCCCCCACTCTTCGTTAATCGCGACTATAAGGATGAACAGGGCCGCCGACTTGTCAAAATTATTGGGGGGGGGGGGGGAGGCTCTGATCACTGAAATAAATTGATGACTCACTCCCTCCCATTTTTAAGTTTTGGCCTCAGTGTTCGGAATCTCGTAAAAGCCCATGAATTTCTCAAAAAATATTAAAATTTTCATTTACAGTTCGAATCAGAATGTCAATTGTTCACGGATGGATATGTCACAAGTTTTGTCAACCATAATAGCAAAATATTCCCGACTTTTAATATCTGCTACCACGGAGCGCAAGACAGATCTCCCTAATTTATCAATGATCTCGTTCTGAATGTCATGAGAGAGCCATTTGTAGCCCGAACGTCCCATCCACTCTCCTAGTTCATGCACATCGTCTTTTAAAACTCTTTTAAGTAAAAATGTTAACAATACTCACAATTATATACTTAGTATATAGTAATAAGTCATGTCATGTGTTTTGCTGTCTCCGTTCATAGCTCCCCCCCCCAAAGTTGATGGTTTAGCGGTCTCAGCCCCCCCCCCCCCCCAAGGTTGATGGTCTAGACATTGGTTCTTCAACTGTGGGGAATGATCTCTGAAGGGGGGTTCGCGGTCTAGGAAAGTTCAAGAACAGAACATTTCAAATGTGTATTTAAAGTTAAGTTCATGTGGCACAATTCAGAGTAAACTTTACAAGAGAAGCAAAATAATACATTAGATTCTCTTAAGCAAAATTATTTGAAGGGCTCAGCTTCCACATCGTTAACATTGGGGGTCGGGCCTCGAGACCCCAAAGCCCCATGGAGTCGGCGCCTATGAGGATGAATGGTAATCAGATGAAATTGACGAAAAGAGTCTTATATGTATGCCCAGACTGGGATTCGAAATCAGAATCTTCACACTCCGCCACCAAGATAGCTGCTATGTTTAAAAATCATATGTTTATAAGATCATCACGAATCAGTACTTCTTCAAAATAAAAACTGATTTTATTCGCATATTTTAAGAAGAAAAAGAACACTAAATTGCACAAATCTTGACAATTTCGGTGGTACATTTCTCCCGACTCGACGTGGGGTATCCCTTGGAGAGATGCCCCAGTAGCGGTTGGTACCCAATGTTAACAAAGATTGCCGACGTTGCGCAAGGAGTAAGAAAGAACACCTACGAATGTGTTCTTATTGATGGGACAAGAATATAGACAAACACGCAAGTCCCGTGCGTAAGTTTAAACCTATGTCTTATAGCAAGCGAGAAAAATGCTGATATTTACCATAAATGGCCTTGTAACACCTATAAAAAAATAATTCAACCGGACGAAACTTCCACTGTGGCTTATTTTGCCTCAGACTAACGTGATGTACGTAACGATAGAGAGCTATGGTCACTTTTGTGAAAACTACGACAACTGGGGACATTTCTCCCAGTGTGGCATCTTATACTGGCCGTGGGTCCAAACGCCAGAGCTTAGTTGGCCTGCAAAACAGCAGTTAGCGGTGTGTACTTTCGGCTGCGTACTCAGGTAATCCCGTACACACCTCCGAATTTTAAGTACTGCATTTTCTACTATTGTGCTTACCTTTCACATTTCAAAAATCTGAATAATGAAATGACGCCATGAGACCATCAACTTCAGCTGCTGCCTTCTCATTAGCGTAAATAAAATTACCGTGATCATTTTTAAAATATTAACGGCTACTACGTAGTTAACCGTAATTAATATAATTTTCATGATTCTGTCTTGAAAAATATATTTATGGTACAAACAACAATTCACGATCATTATGTATTTTTTTCTAAGAAAAAATATTAAAACGGTAACAGTTCCGATTGTTTTATGTTTTCTCCGAGCACAAAGATTAATTATCGTAGAATTTTGGAAATCATTGTCACATGAAATTTGAACCTTCCTTAAAGTAAAGAGCACTGTTTGGACTCGAAAAAAAGTTATTTATGTTGAAAAAAACAACTTGAAAATTACCTTACGCACTTCTCATGAACAAGATATTCTCCGTCGACAAGGGACAGTAAATATCGTAAAAGCGTGGGAATGAATGTAGAAGTAAATCGGAACCTTAGATTAATGCAATTAGGGACTTCATGTTAATGTTAAGGGAACCAAACCTAACCTTCCTAATCTAACCACGAAAGCATATATTGAACAAAATCTTAAGTACTCGCTAAAACTCCGCAGTATGTGTTAAGACATACATCGAAATCGAACAATTTAAAAATTGCATTCGTAGCATGATGAAATCGCAATAAAACAAAAGGAACTTGGGACTCGCAACTAGCCAAAAGTGGTAGAAAAGCGACGTAAACTAACAAAATACTTCATATACGTATATGCCTTGTATATAACATGTATGAGTGCGGGTCTGTGTCCAATATTCCGAGCTCTGACCGACATCATGTTCACTTCTCATAATAACCACAGTGCAGAGTACGACATATATGAGCATGCTTTTACGATTAAAAAAAACTGTTTCGTCCTTTTTAAGAAATTATCAGATAGAATGTTAAACGGTAGTTCAAATTTTAGTGTAACTTCTAAAGCACTGTGTTTCAATAGCTCATCATTATGTTTCGTCAGTTCGGACAAATATATATATAGGGTAAGGACGGGGCAAACGGACACCCTAAGGATATATTGAAAAATAACTATCAAACTGTTTATTGAAAAATTACAATTATGGTCGATATAGAAAGTGTGAACATTGAGCTAACAAATAGTACAATGTATAATTCAAAATAATGAACGTTGACCTCCAAATTGTTAAATGAATCAGTGTGTGTAGCAGTGTCCGTTTGCCCCACCATGGCGGGGCAAACGGACATGTGAGAGGGGCAAATGGACACTAGCTCATTTATGAACTGTCATGTCTCTCAGAAGAAGAACCTACAAAGTATGGGTCATTTCCATTTGCAACGCACTTTACGTGGAACCAGACAGAACACACTAAGCACTGCACCCAGTGTTGACCCTGCTTGTGCACAACGTTGCATACACGGCACACATCTTTTGCGGTGCGTTGAACATGCTTTCCCAGTCTTGTTGTTTGATTTGCTGCAGTCAGTTTTTTCTCTTTGAGGCGAGAGATGAAAGAAGTATCCGTTAAGAAGTGCGATTCCCCCGTTTTTCGTTTCCTGCTCGAGGTCCCAGAAGTTGATGGCAAGGGGTTGAGTTCTTGAAATCTTCCTTGGGATGAGGCATCATCGTCTGTCGCTAAAGGTTCTGGTGATCGCTGATCTTGACAATTCACTTCATGGACAATTCCAGGAATAAATGCGTGCTCAGGCAGGCTTTGTTAAATTATTGTAAAAGATGTTAACACTTGCCTTAGATAATCCTTTAGCGCGAGCATATGACAGAGCCTCTGCAACACGCAAGCTGAGTTACTTGTGACGAGCTAAAAATCCTTGTATCCAGTCCTTCCTAGTGTTGCCCACGGGACGAGACGGGACAGGCTTTTAAAAATTCGAGACGAGACGAGATTGACCATGTGCCATAAGACAAACGAATATTTTCGAGACGAGACAGCATTTCCACGAGACTCCACGAGACGAGACAGGCCAAAGTCTCGTCTCGTGGGCAACACTAGTCCTTCCCTGCCATTTGTAGATCATTAAAGGAATGTGGCACACCATTTGTAAATGCATACCGATATACCAAACTGCGGAGTTCCTTATAGGTCAGACCATATCCTATAGAATCAAGTTTCAGAAGGTGCTCCACCAGCTGTACCTCCACTGCATTTGAAAGCGTAGTGTGCTGGCCAAATTTCGGAATTTGCACGTTGCTACTCACCCGTCTCTGTCAAGTGATTCGCGGAACAGACAATGTTCTTTCGGCTGTAGCTAGAGGCATGCCATCTTGTACTGCATTAACAGCCCTCTGCATATTGTCATCTGTCCAGGAACAGCGGTCTGTGGATCGTTCACGATGTCGCACTATCCTGTAACAAGGACACATTATTTTAGAAAGGCATACATCTGAAGGGTAAAACCTGCATTACATACAATTCACACGTGCCCTTTCGACTTTGAGTCAAATGTAGATTAGTTGCTGAATTACATAATACCTTATAGTATTTAAATGATATGCACTTTATGCATGTCCGTTTGCCCCAACACAAGCCTGTCCGTTCGCCCCGCATGTAGCCTTGGGCTTTACATTTTCGAAAAAGCCCACCAGATGGCAGCAGCATGTTGACACAGGCTGTGTATGTCAAGGAGGCAATGACATATCGACACTACAAAGAGCAACTTTGGCGGGACCATCATAATCCAAGCAATCCTTATGTTCCGCACACAGAATTTTACTGTTTAGGTTTTTGCTAGTACAAATATCCTTACCTGGTCAGGTTTTACTGCTGGATTGGCGTTCTTCTTCAAGATTTCAACCGATGTTCAACACACCTTCTTGCCAACGTTCTGCTTCAAATCACAACGCCAACCGATGCACTGTTGCAAACTTCAAAGCCAAATTATTCGTATTTTTCTTAGGGACTGTCCGTTTGCCCCGGTGTCCGTTTGCCCCGTCCTTACCCTATATTTCTTAATTATATGATTGTGGTACGTCCACAATACATGTATAATCTCATACAGAGGTGCCTACAGGGGACATTCATGACACGCCTACGTCATGGGCCAATAGTTTAGCTACCAATCCTATATATTTTCACACAGAAAAAAGGGAGACCGTTTCGTTTCATTGACTTGTTATTAATTTTTAGTTATGGTTATTAGTTTTCTACCTGCCTATGGGTGATCGCGGCGATGGAGTTGAAATGAAACACCACCTCTTATGCCTTTAGAAGGATTTGGGATTGGGAGGGAGAGGGGGCGTGCTGTTCGCATTAATATAAGTTTAGTCTTCTACTGCGGTAATACTAGTGGAAGTAGTGGGAATGTTCTGCCTTGGGGGGGGGGGAGGGGGGGCGTGCGTCATAAGCCTTGGGGATGGGCACACCTGATCTCATATAGTTAATATTTTTTTCCAGAATGAAGACCAAACAATGTACGAATTGACAAAAAACTAGGTATTTTTCTTTTTGTTACACGAACCGTTTGAAACCAATCGCATTAATCGTTGAATTAAATTGTTAAAGGTTAATCACTTGCAATCAGTGAAAGGGTAGGCCCGTATGTGCTATGCCGATTAGGTTTTTCTGCTTCGATATCTAGGATAGAGATTTATTGTCTTTTGTTTAACATACGTACGTGGGTGAATCAAAAAGTAAGTTACACCCCCTGTAAAAAAAAAAAAAACCACATTAGAAAAAAAATTATTGGACGAAAAAGCATGAACATTTAACTTTTTTCGACATAGTCAGCAAGGTGTTCCAACCACTTTTCGTATCGTGTGACCAGTTTTTCGATTCCTTGTGTGTAAAAATTCCGTCCAATTTCTTTGAACCACTATGAGACTGCTTCCTGAACTTCCTCATCTGACGAGAAACGCTGACCCCCTAGGTCTTGTTTGAGAGGACCGAAAAGGTGGTAGTCACAGGGTGCCAAATCGAGGCTATAGGGAGGGTGAGACCACACTTCCCACTTGAATTTCTGCAGACATCAGCTGTAATTGGGTAGCGTTGTCGTGAAGAACAACAACCCCATCACTCAATCTTCCGAACCTTCGATATTTAATGGCTTTCTCAGCTTCCTTAAATTCTCACAGTATGTTGCGGCATTGATTATTGTTCCTCGGGGCACAAACTCACTGTAAACAAGGCATTCGGAATCGAAGAAGATCGTCAGCATGACCTTTCGAACCGTTGGACAGGTTTTGTCTTTTCTTGGTGGTGGCGAATCCTTGTCTCCATTCCATGGATGCCCTCTTTGTCTCGGGAGTGTATTGGTGCACCAAGGTCTCATCTCCTGTGATGATTAACTGCGGACCATCCGTGGAATAACGCCGAAGAAATGACAGCGCAGCATCAAAACGTTGATTTTTGTGCCCGTCGATTAACAAGCGCGGCACACAGCGAGAGCACAGTTTACTATAACCCATCTGATCACGAATCAGCATAGACGTACTACCATAGTATATGTTCAGTTCACTTGCAATCTCTTTAATTTTCACGCGGCGGTTAGCAACAATGATTGCATTCACACGCTCCGCGTTGTCGATAGTGTTCACAGTTGCAGGCCGCCCGACACGCGGTTCGTCATTCACGTTCGATCTTCCCTCTTCGAACATCTGGCATCATTTTGCGATCATGGAGCGTGACATTGCATTCTCACCATACACCTCGACAATTTGGCGATGGATTTCACTCCGATTATGCCTTTGTGCCCACAAAAATCGGACGACGGAGCGCACCTCAATGTTGGACGCCACCTCAATACGACGTGCCATACTCACACTGTGACTACTCGCATACTACACCAGATGAAGCACGGCTGCTTCTGGTGTGTGAAGAAAACATTCCAGACAGTGTTGCCACCATGCGTGATTATTTTATCTCTCTTAGTACAGGGACACGGGTCGGCTGTAACTTACTTTTTGATTCATCCTAGTATATACTGTGTGTCGGATGTAAGGTTCATAATATTTTTCCTAAGAGTTATACACTGTTACTGTTATTTCGTTACAGATATAATTCCAAATTGTGTTATGCAGAATTAAATGCTGAAAAAATATCTTCTATGGAAAGGAATTCAAGTTAGAAGTTTACGGTGGCATCTATTAACGTAAGTACACATTATTTTCAAAGAGAAAAATGAACACTCATGAACACAGAGTCTGAAGAAAACAGAACAGAGAAGTTTTCATCAACAATTCAATAAGGGAATTCCGTAGTATTTACACACCCAGAGTTATTTGAATTCCGAATATCATACGTGAATTATGTGTACATAGGTATATTCTGTCCGATTTTTGTTTAAGAACGTGAAAAATATTAGCTGTACAGATACTACAATATAAGAGCTTGAAAAATACCTTACTCTGGGTTCGAAACTGGAAGCGCTGGATTCGTAGTTCGTTGCACAGATCATTTTGTCAAGGGGCTGGCTATAGTTCATGTCTTTCTCACAGTGCTGTCACCACATCGTCCTTAGATGTTACCAACTCTTACAGACACACCCATCTTGACATGGTGGCCACACGCCTCTTCAAGATTGTGAGGAAGATAAGGCACAACTTTCTTAAGTTTGTCCGAAACTATATATCATTGTCGGTCACTATGATATTGGTATCTAAGGAAAGAAATTCCACAAAACTTCATTTGTAAAAAGTCAGTTTGCGAATAAAGTGACCAGTACTGACCTGTCAAGGTAACAAGTGTGTTTGGAAGCAGCGAGTTACTGGTAACATAGAAATGGTTACATTTTTCGAGTAACTCTAAAAGGTAACAGAGTAACTTTTTTGCAGTCACTACTTTCTTTTTTAAGCAAGGAACTGTAATTGTAACTCTTTTCTTTTAATGGAGAACTGCAAATGCAACTCAGTTACGTAATTGTAACTCTTTTCTTTTAATGGAGAACTGCAAATGCAACTCAGTTACGTAATTGTAACTCTTTTCTTTTAATGGAGAACTGCAAATGCAACTCAGTTACGTAATTGTAACTCTTTCCTTTTAATGGAGAACTGCAAATGCAACTCAGTTACGTAATTGTAACTCTTTTCTTTTAATGGAGAACTGCAAATGCAACTCAGTTACGTAATTGTAACTCTTACCTTTTAATGGAGAACTGCAAATGCAACTCAGTTACGTAATTGTAACTCTTTTCTTTTAATGGAGAACTGCTGCAACTCAGTTACGTAATTGTAACTCTTTCCTTTTAATGGAGAACTGCAAATGCAACTCAGTTACGTAATTGTAACTCTTTTCTTTTAATGGAGAACTGCAAATGCAACTCAGTTACGTAATTGTAACTCTTTCCTTTTAATGGAGAACTGCAAATGCAACTCAGTTACGTAATTGTAACTCTTTTCTTTTAATGGAGAACTGCAAATGCAACTCAGTTACGTAATTGTAACTCTTTCCTTTTAATGGAGAACTGAAAAATGCAACTCAGTTACGTAATTGTAACTCTTTTCTTTTAATGGAGAACTGCAAATGCAACTCAGTTACGTAATTGTAACTCTTTTCTTTTAATGGAGAACTGCAAATGCAACTCAGTTACGTAATTGTAACTCTTTTCTTTTAATGGAGAACTGCAAATGCAACTCAGTTACGTAATTGTAACTCTTTTCTTTTAATGGAGAACTGCAAATGCAACTCAGTTACGTAATTGTAACTCTTTTCTTTTAATGGAGAACTGCAAATGCAACTCAGTTACGTAATTGTAACTCTTTTCTTTTAATGGAGAACTGCAAATGCAACTCAGTTACGTAATTGTAACTCTTTCCTTTTAATGGAGAACTGCAAATGCAACTCAGTTACGTAATTGTAACTCTTACCTTTTAATGGAGAACTGCAAATGCAACTCAGTTACGTAATTGTAACTCTTACCTTTTAATGGAGAACTGCAAATGCAACTCAGTTACATAATTGTAACTCTTTCCTTTTAATGGAGAACTGCAAATGCAACTCAGTTACGTAATTGTAACTCTTTTCTTTTAATGGAGAACTGCTGCAACTCAGTTACGTAATTGTAACTCTTTCCTTTTAATGGAGAACTGCAAATGCAACTCAGTTACGTAATTGTAACTCTTTTCTTTTAATGGAGAACTGCAAATGCAACTCAGTTACGTAATTGTAACTCTTTCCTTTTAATGGAGAACTGCAAATGCAACTCAGTTACGTAATTGTAACTCTTTCCTTTTAATGGAGAACTGCAAATGCAACTCAGTTACGTAATTGTAACTCTTTCCTTTTAATGGAGAACTGCAAATGCAACTCAGTTACTTTTTGAAACGAGGGACTGTAATTCAGTTACTTTCTGAAACGAGAAACTGTAACTTAGTTACTTTTAGAAACGAGGAACTGTAAATTAGAACTCAGTTACTTCTTTGAGATAACGAATATCGAATTGAACAGCTACTTTTAGTTTCTGTTCTTTACGTTTTAACAGTAATGAACAGAAATTATGAATTGTTGATATAAAATTTTAAGCTTCATGTAACCTGCCATTTGTTACGAGCAGATGATCTGTGTGAAAAAATTGTTTTCAAGGTGTAAGTGAGACCTTTCAATTTTCTAACCTTTGTATTTTCGTATTGAAACATATATTTATTGTAATGCAATGTAATTTAATGAAAATTAGTTTACGTTTTGGATGGTCTAGTGAAAACAAAACAACCCACTTACTGTTAATGCATACATCACGTTCTACGAGTTATATCTTATCTAGAATAAAGTAACTGTAAAAGTTATGAAAGTAACAGTTACTGTAACGGACTTAACTTTCCAAAGACCACATAAAGTAACGAATTCCTGATAAAAAGAAGCAATGCGATTCGTTACTCGCAACTACTTGCACCGATGTAGGTCGCGACCAGAAGGTTGTGAACAGTTCGGTTCGCCGCATTTCTACCTTGCCCAGCGATGATCGACGCTGCAATAATTCGCGGATTCTTTTCGCGCTAAGCGACCAGGGTGTGGGAGCATATGCCCTGCATTAATCATCAGGTGGATTGATCATTAATCGAAGCGGAAATGGAGAGTGACACGAGTCAACTGTTGCATGACGCTGCAGATCCTGTGTTCATCTCTGAGCGGGGCAGATCCGCGAAGCAAGACGTGCGAATTATTCATGCGTCGGAAGTGAGTTTCGGCCGGCAATTTCATCCCGGTTCGAGGGGGAGGGGAGGGGGAGAGGGGTGCCCCCCGCGGCCGAGTTTACGCAAATGCCGCCGAGGACCCTGCAACAGGGTGGCCATTGACGACTGTCGTAGTTGCGAGGACGCATTCCTGTACGCACGGACTTGCACAAGATTTATTAAGTACCAGGGGTTTCATAAATAATTGGGAGGTTACAAAAATGTATTGCAAGTAAACTATTGAACTTACGTTAATGAAACCACTCCAGAACTATCGAGGAACGAAAACAGTGTGTGCGTGTATGTTATGTTAAGCTGAGAGTTGACATCCCTGCCGCTAGGCGACACTCAAATCACCCACATCACTCACAGTGTTTTGTTCAATGTTTTGCTCCCCAAGATCACCGGACCTTACACCGTGTGACTACTTTTTGTGCGGTTTCATCAAAGACGATACTCGTCTCACCGATGCCGCGTGATATCGCAGCCCTAAGGGAGTGTATCATTGTAGCGATAGACATTATCGGCAAGTCCATGTTGATGCGAGTCTTGCAAGAAGTAGGTGTCGGTCGATGTGTGCCATGTCACCCGTGGTGCATACATTGAACATTTGTAGATGTCAAAAAGAAAGCAAAAAAAAAATTTGCGTTTCTTTTTCGTTCTCGACTGGTTTCATTAACGTAAGTTCAATAGGTTACTTGCAATAAATTTGCAATAACTGATTGATTCGTTTATTTTATTTTGCTTTTTCTGCCACTTTTGACAAATCGCAAATATCAGTATGAGTGATGATTATGATGAAATTGATGAAGGAACGCTCCTAATGAACACCAATGCGCAGGCCGGAATTCGAACCAGGGACCAACATCTTGCAATGAAACGTGCACTTTTGCATCTTCATGTGACTTCTTTGAAATTGTACCAAATGTTATCTTTAGACCTGATTGGTCCATTACCATTATCACAAGGCTTCCATCCAACATATTTTGACTATTGTAGAATTAACCATCAAATATGTTATGATCTAATCCCTCAGGAAGATACACTCGAGAAATTATTAACAAAATGAACTTGGGTTACTTCCACCATTAACCGTTATTATCCATATTATAATTAATCACAATTCAAATCCTATGAATGGGGAAATTTTTTGAGGTCAAATTGGTGTAAAGCATATTCTCACTTCACCATATTCGCCTCATGCAAATCCAGTAGAAAGATATAATAAGGAGATCATTCGTTTACTTAGACTATTTTGTAAAAACAACCACAGATCTTGGTATAAAGTTTTAACAAATAGTATAAAATTAGTAAATAACTTGTATAATGGGGTTCTTGGTTTCACTCCGGCTGAAATGTTTCTACATGAGGAAGTTTGGGATAAAATAACTTCTGTAATGTAGAATGCCCGGAAGAGATGAAAGTAATATCTTGAACACACTGGTGTATGCAGAGGGGAGATGGAGGGGCTGATGGGGCTACAGACCCACCAGAAATTTTGAGAAAATCAAATTTTTCAAATGAAAGCAATGCTACAATTGCATTATTTCTATTTTTATTACAGCAAAAAAAGGCCTTGAAACTAAAAAAATCTTATTATATTTCATTAAACTAATTAACATAATATATAACAACTTTTGCCTAGGATTGATTACACTACTAGTGCACATACTACTTCTAAAACTCATGACGAAGGCCTAAAACAATTTACGTTAAAGTTTTATAATCTTATGGTGTTCAAGGTTATGGTTAGGAATCGCGCAAGAAGTTCTACCTTGAACAAAACTATCCATAAATTTTACTACATTGAGTCGTTTTAGTGGAGGGAGTGAAGAACATTTTGTGAACTTGGTATCTTTGGATGGACAACAGATAAAGTGTAGACACAATTTACAAAATATCAAACCCTTCCACTGCTCACTGGAGAAGAAACAAGAGATGTTACACAATGCTAACAAACATGTGCAAGGTTAAAAACGTAGTTAAGGATTGATTTTCATTCCATGAAAGATTTGTTACATTATTAACATTTATTTTTGAATGTTCATTCTCTTACTGTTAGATGTGTATAATTAATGCACAGGGTGGTCCATAAGTACGGAAACACTCTTCTTAAACATTTACGGACGGTGAAACAGGATTAAAACAGACCCAAACGTGACACAGGGACACTGGATAAGGTATGTAACCAAAATGAGCGCCATATTGAAATCCGCCATATTTCATTCAACTTCAGTATTTTAAATGAGAAGGTGATATATATGGAAATGGGTTAGAATTTCACACACTCACATCTAAATTATTGCAAGGAGGAAAGGGAGAAATATGACTATGAGTACAACTGAAAATGTGTGTGTTATGGACGGAGACGCACATGTATGTAGGGTGATGGTTCATTTATAGACATAATACGGGATAAATCATGAACATAGTATCAATAATGTTAGTAGCAGGCACGTAGCCAGGGGGAGGGCACTGGGTTGGACTGAATACCCCCGAGAACCTAAAAATATCTAATTTCAGTATTGTATAGTGGTAACTAATTTTACTTCTTCACCAGGGTTAAACATATCTAAAGGGGAAAACCTCCCAAAGTAGCCCGCCTCCATCCGCGTACTTTCGAGGGTATGCTCTTAATGTCCGGGTGCCTTTAAATAAACCAGGACGTCAGTTTCCTGAATTTAAACGGTTCCCCCGCCTTTTTATCCTCCTTCTTTTCGTCTTTATTTTCATACATAAAATGCAAATACAAGTACAAAAATGAAAATAAAATACATTGAGGTTCTATACATAGCAAACATTTAATAATTTTTAGTTTGTATTATTTTAATAGACTGTTCTGGTGACCGGAACAAGTCTTAAGATTTCTTGTAAATTTACTGTGCATTTGTATGATTGGTAATTAATTAAACTTATTAATAGTAGTTATGGATTAATTTGTGTTAGTTTATTGGTTAGTTTTAGTTGTCGTATAGATAGTAGGAAATGCTAGGGACAACCACTCTGGTATCCATAACTGTTTTAAGCTTGAGGGGAGAGTATGATGGGGTGAGAGTTTAGATTGGGGTTAATGATGGCTTGGATTAGTCTGCTCGGACGCAAGTGCCCTGTCTGATTTCCAGATCAGGCTTTATTGTAGTGTGTGGCGAGAATTTGCTATTTGGAAGGAAGTTAAGTGCACTGAAATACTGGGCTAGTTCATTAATTTAGTGGATGTCGATTCCTAATATACACTTACTGTAAGATGTTTTGCAGTTTCTTATTTATCTCGCCGTTGTTGCAGTCATGTGTTGAGGACACACGCCCGATAAGATATCGGCGTCAGCACTCCGTGTCAACTTGGTTATTCGACATGAAGCTGACTCTGCAATCCACGCTAGCGACAGTGGCCGTGCGAGGTTCAATGTCCGTGTACACTGAGGCTGCTATGAGATCTCAGAGTTAAACAGGGTTAAACATCTTGTATAATAAGATAAATTCATCTCCATAGTTTTTATCCCCCCAACTTTTTCGTATTTAGATGGAGGTTGATAAGGGATGAGCCTTCCTGAAATGAAAATCTGGCTACGGGCCTCGTTGGTAGTCTATGCGTTTATAAATGTGCTGCCACGAAGTTGATGTGGCAGTAGGCCTCTATAGAATTGGGACTCCAGGTGCTACTGCTAATGCAGAATCATTGAAAACTGAGAGAATTAGCCATGTAAAAGTCGTATCTGACAGAGGAGAGCGATTAGGTTGGTTTAGGGAATGAGGGTGTGAATGTGGTGCGATTAGAGTGCTGACGTAGTGGACAATGGAGAAGAGGAACTTGAAAATAAGGCAAGTGAGACGCAGTGCCGGATCTACAAATATTGGCTCCCCCCGCAAAATATTACCAAAGGCCCCTTCTGCATATACACACACACACACACACACACACACACACACACACACACATACATATATAAAATGTGTGTGTGTAACTCTTGATCTCATGTTTAGAAAGTCACATATAAGAGCCTTGAGGGTGATTCAAAAGTCCATTAACGCCCTCTATAAAAAGTAATGGAATTATCCTGGGTACAATTGGTCATGATAGAAACAGGTTAAGCTTAGGTATGTTCCAAACGGACTTCCGTCAATTGTTGTACTGAACATTTTTAAATGGGAAAAGGTGATGTGGTATACGTATATATGACAATGTTTTCTCACGTCTGGAAAATGTGAGGCCCACATACCCTAAATGTGTCTTCATGGCACGGTGCCATGGAGAGGGAACTTTAACTTTACCTTTGCCTGTGTATATTGTATTCGTTTCTGTGCCCCTGAGTAACTACGTTTATTTTTTACGTACGCATGTACGAACCCTCTACTATGTCAATGGCTGAGGGCCCCCCTAAAGCCTTACTTGTCTCCGCCCCCCCCATCCCCCCGAACTGCGGGGTTTTGCGGCTTGTAAATCCAGCACTGAGTGAGAGGATCTCCTTGCCAGCGATCGCAGTCCGCAAGATCATGGTGATTTAGTGATCATAATGAAAGGAAATATTGGGTGATCAATGACTTAATGACGGGAGTCACCAATATGGTGTCTCCAGCAATATATATATATATATATATATATATATATATATATATATTTCTATTAAGTTTTACACGCGCAATAAATTATGCACAGTTGTTCATTTACTTGGCAATTACGTATGCAATAAACAACGCAAACGTTAATAGTTTATTGATTGACTTCTGCCCATAGAGAGATGGATATGCATGAACGCAGAGAAAATTTACATACTGCTTTGTCAATAATGTTGTGGTTGCCTTCACTCACTCTATCCGAACCAACGGCCACCACCATAGGCCGCAGCGGTTGGTCATTAGTTGGCCAGCTGCCCTCAATGTAGACTCGACTTTCGAGCTGGCAGACGCGGTTGAGCTCACTTCCATTCCGTTGCTGGGTAAAGATCCCTTAAGTAGAGGTTGCTATGGGAATTGTATTACATGTATGTAACCGCAACGCGTATTTAAATGGAAATTACATTTTTCCATATTTTAAATAAGATCTGGCACCGAATCGATCTCCGGTCTCTTCTCGTCTTGTTCTCAGTGTCACAAACTTCGAAGAAACATTCAGAATTCCTTCCAATGCATGCTAGCGAGTCTTTCATTGTAATGGAAAATAGACTTCCAGCACCAAAATTCACGATTTAAAATTATCCGATATGCCATCTGGTGAGATTTTCAGGAACTACTGTATATGGGACACTATCCTGTGTTGAAGTCGTTCAAAGCATGTGGAATGTGCGAAAGAGAACGTCTACTGTTCAGTTTTTGGCTCCAAATCGGTTTATGGATCAGAACAAGTGAAAAGTTCTTATGTGCTTCCACCCCGTGAAATCAATAAAATGAAATTTGTAAATAAATCAGAGGAAACAGAATTGACTGACAGAAGACTGACGCACAAAAATACGGCAAGGAAATTACTAAGAATGCACGAGTCTGCTTACTTCATTTTTCGAAAGATGATTACCATGAAAGTAAAGTTATTAATTGTACTTTATAGGTGAAACATTTTTATGTCTATTAAATGCGAAGATGAGAAATAGTTTGAGAATGAATTGTCTTAAATGTAACCAGAAAAATATAATATAGGTGTTGCTGTTTCATTCAGTACGATATCCGTTTTCAGTGAAGAGAGCCTGGTCATGAAATTGTGAATTCTATTATTATTATTAAACCAACCTGCCTCTTTGGAGGAAGAACTTCAACGATATGTTCGCAATTTTCTCCTGCCCCAGCTTTTTCAGGTACAAGTGAGTTGCTTTATTTTCAAATCATTTCCGAGAGCCCCAATTACAACATGAGGTGCAGATGATACAGCACTGCTTTGAATTGATTGATTGAGTTGGCGTATTAACTCTTTATAGCCTGAATTTTCGTTATGGAACAAAATGGCAATTTGAAACATTTATGTGTATGGGTAAGACTTCCTTTGGCGGGACTGACAAAAAATCATCTGACATTGTAATAATACTAATTACATTTAATGGGACCTGAAAGTCCCGACACGCCATTGTCGTGTTAAACAGAGAAATGATATATCAGATGGTGCTTGGTTATGGAATATATACTCCCTTCAACACCTTTATGTAAAATACCTACACCCTACCTGTTACACGTTTGGAAGATACTGCTTAGAAGACAAATACGTATATAAATTAAAAGACAAATGAGCAAGAAATAGAGAATAAAAAGAGTCATCACTCTTGACCTGTCATCAGTGGCGTGACCTAGATTTTGGTAGGGGGGATAGTTAAATATACTTCTTTTTTAGTATCTAGCCCTTATTTTCCATCTTCCCCACCTTTCTGGTCTTTTTTTAAAAAAAGTAGGTCAAGGGACAAGTATGGTAGGGGGGTTATGACCCCCGCCCAGGGCTGCCCACAGGAGGATCCATGACGCGCCTGTGTCATAGGAATATTTGGGAGCGACAACATTTTGTAGTTTAGCTACCAATTATATAAATCTTTACATAAAAATTGGGGGGCGTTTAGTTTGATTTACTTGTTATTGATTTTTAGTTATGGATATTATGTACTGTTTTTCTCCCTTCCTGTGGGTGATCGCGACGATGGGGTTGAAATAAAACACCAACTCTTATGCCTGTAAAATCGGTTCTGAAGACCGGGTGGGGGGCGTGATTTTCGTATTAATACAAGGTGACTCAAGCACACAAACTGCTAAGAAAAGTCTCAAGTACACTAACAATGGAAGTGAGCCTGTGCAGTTTTGTACGTTTTATGTTAGGAAAAATGAAACTGAGCAATGCTTTTTCTTTCTTTAGTCTTTTAATTTCAACTGCAATGAATGGTTTCGAGTGTTATGCGCCTTTCGATTGTTGGCATCTCGGACAGTGGCAAACAATGTCTGGTGTTTCCTTTGTGGTGTTCCTGTGCTACGACTGACTGGATAATTGTAAAACACTGTCAGTTTTCGTAGTATAAAGCTTACGTATTTCGAAATTTTAATATTTTAAAAATGAAATAAAATTATTGATACTCAAATAAAAATCAATTACTGCGTTTTTATCGAAAATATATTTGTGTGTGTGTGTGGCGGGGGATATGATGAGCAATTCTTTTGGGGGGACTTTGTTGAACGACTTTTGGGGAATGCGTCCACGACCTTTGGGGGGGGGGGAGGATGGGCACCCCTGCCCCCGCGAACACCCTATCAGGCACCCCTTTACCTTACAATCATCGCTATTATCCTCAAATGATGTCTCTAGATCCGAGAGATTTTCTGCCAGTCACCTATTAATATCCTTATCGATATCGAACTTTGTGTCATAGCCCTACAATATCAATAGGGTTGTGCAAGGGGGGGGGGGGGTTAGTGGCGGTCATAGCCCCCATTTGGTCCAGTATTCGTAAAAAAAAGAACATCAAAATGAGGAAGAATGACAAAATAAGAGCTGACTGCTAAGAAAAAGAGTATATACCAGCAGCTTCGAAAATCCTGGGCACGCCACTAGTTTAGAAGTGAGGAATATATACTAAGATTCTTTCGTGCAAAGTAGACACAAGAAGCCTGTTGAGACTGCAAAGTCCTAGGTGATGTTTTGCTCATAAAACAACTTTCCGATCATATTTGGGCAAACTTATTTTATAACCATATTTACATATATGAGTTAAGTATAAGATATAAAAAAATCTGTGGTACTTGCAGTTATTCTAATATCTAATTTTCATAAATTTATGACCACTGCATTTTTTGTGGTCAATATGGCTGCATTACCGACACTTAGGTCTAAGAAATTGCTTACTGCTCCCTTGCATATACTTACAGCAGCGCCTGCCGTTTGTTGTGAGTAATAAACACTACACATAACAGGGACGCACAAGTCCCACCGAGTCAACAACCAACTGCGTCGTGGAGCAAGCGTTTGTAGGATGTGGGACTTTAAAGTCCCTTCAGTCGATAAAGGGGTCCAATGCACAGTAAGCACTGCTTTGAAGGACCAGTGCGTATACATCAATTTCGTCTGAGTTTTCTGTGTAATTTTTGGCTATCATAATTAAATGCTTCGTTCTCGGCACAGCTTCACCTTCGTTAGAGTTCCTGGTATTCACATCGTATTCGCAATATTTAAAAAATATCGCGTAACTTCAACGTTTCTTCCGTAACAGCCATGACCACGCGCTACTACTAGCTACTACTGCTGAACGTAAACAAGGAATGTATCTTGCATATAGTGGCCATATTGGAAGCGACACTAGCGCTCAGGTGGTAACTTTAATTGCGATCATCACAGATATCTAGACAACGTTTGAAGGGAAGCAAATGATATTCACTGGATAAGTGACTGAATACATTTGCAATTGTGTTTCTTTCTTTCTTGCTGTTTCAATTGTTGTAGGCTATGTCACATTCGGACCTCTTGACTTATTCGCGAGGATGAGGATGAATGATGGAGCAAACATACTCTGACCAAGGTTCGTACCTGTGAGCTTTTAGTTTGTCATATACTGACCACTTCGCCACATAGGCTGGCATTTTTGGGATTGTATCACGGTAAATCTTGAGCAGCCACACATATGCAGATGATTTTAAATCAGCATCAAGCTAATAGTTTTATAAAACCTTGTACTGTATGCAATTCATAATCGTTGATATACCGAGCGACACATTGAAGTGTAGGCCCCTAGACCGCTGTTTGGGTGTCCAATTATTTTTATTGTTTGAGGGCTAATTAATTTCATTTAATAAATATGATATTGCGCTATCGGCAAGCGAGGCGCTCGCGGCCGTATGTCGGCACTGTAGACTGTCCGTGAAGCAAACGCGCAAATTTCCGTAACTTGTTTACAGAGTGATTTATCTACTTACTAATTTATGAAAGAAGGTGCTGAAACTGCCCGCCTTCGTTGTTCACACATTTTTGACACCTCTTAATGAAGTTACCCATAATTCGCTGCAGTTCCCGTTGATTAACGTTCGTAATTTCTTTGCGGATGTTACGTTTCAGTTCTTCCAGGGTGTGTGGATTTGACTTATACAGCATTTTTTAATTTACATGAGTTTTAAATAAAATTACAAGAAATTTGTCTCCTGAAAAATTACAGTCTTTTAGGATTTCTTCCAGAGCATGCATATGCCTTAAACCGTGGTTTGGTATCTGTGATAGAGAATAGACTTACGGTACTACAAAACTACTCATATTTACAGTTCCCATTGTAAAATCTACATAAAATTTTAATTTCTATGCTACAAAAGTCAACTGGGCAGCAGGAGGTTAGCGTGAAACCAGCTCTATTGATGGTAGTGTCACCTAGCGGTTAGAAGGAGAAACATGTGGTTGAGACATTACGAGGAGGTAATTGCGAACTAACGAAGCGAGAAGGCTGCTCTGTCGAGCGAAACGTAACGGGTAATTAAAACGGTTTCGCTATTTTAAATAATTCATCCGAAATAAACATGCGCAATTAGCAAACAACCATCCAATTTTGAAGCCAGGCCTGTAATTATTGCTGCTCCCTCTACGCCGGGCATGACGTGAAGCTTCCAAGGAACGCAGAAAATAATAATAAAGTACAAAATACATTTAACGCAAGATGAGAGACGCAAGTTGGATCTGCGTTAACGATACGGGTCTCCCTTATCGCACAACACTAGAGCAACCTTGCGTTCTGACGTCACCGGTGAATACGTTTATTGTTAGGGTAGATGGCTAAGTCGTTAGGTTAAGCTAGCTAGATTTAGTTCTCCTAGCATAAGTATTTATGCTAATAGAACCAAACCTAACAGACCTGACCTAACAACGTAGGCATTGCTCGTCTGACGTCAGAACGCAAGATTGCTCTAGTACGATAAGGGAGACCTAACGATACCACGCATAAGCGCTGAAATCGAGGGGGGCAACGTCTCTCTGAAAAATTAATACATTAAAAAATGAATATATTTGTATGATTCTTTTTATTTTTTTATTTTTTTATTTTTTTTTATGCCCTGGTACCTGAAAATTAACCCAGGGCGTCAGTTCCGTGAATTTTTTACGGATTCCCCCGCTTTTCTTTGATTCATCCTTGATTTCCATTTTTTTATTACAATAATTCACTGTGACATTGGTAAGAATGTCCGAGTGTGAAGAACCAAATTTGTTCGGTTTTCCTGAACAAAGTTGGTTTCACATCATTCTACAAGGTAAGAAGATTAAGATAAAGGTTAGAAATAGTAGGAAGTAAATAAGTGTTAGTGTTTAACATTAATATTATATATGATTACAGATACGAAATTACATAAGTATGGAATTGGGTGGGTAATGTTTTCTTAGGATAAGTTTTATTGTGTGTCGTGTGCATTAGTGTTGATGGATGAGATGAGGAATAGACATTAACACGATTCTATGAATGTTAAGCAGGGTCTATGTTCTAGTATATTATGTTTGAGATAGTGAGAGTATTATTGGCTTTGAGATGTACGTATTAATAGTAGGAAGAGATATGAAAGAACGAGTGGTACCTGATGCAAGGAGACTTGCGGGAGACCAGCATGAGTTGGTCGGACTGGGATGAACATCGGTACGACGGTTGGTACCCGGGACATCATCAGGAAGGAAAGAAGTAGGGAGGGATTTCCTGGGAAGTATCGGGCACATTAGTACGTTCGGTAGTGGAAATATAGAGAATTGTCAAGAATCAGCGAGAGAAGTTTGCAGTGTGTTTAGTAACGAGAATAAAGAAGGGGGTATAAGATTACAGTTTAAGAAAGAAACGAAAAAGAAAAATCTGGGTTAAATTCGGTTGGTTCCTGGGTCGAGTCCTTGCAGTGTTATCCTTTGCCTTTCTCCGGGGAGGCGTAACCTTTTTTTTCGTTTTGGCGTATCACTGTCTTGTGTATTAGTGTCTCCTTCTTGATGTTCCTGTGGGAGGTTCTGCTTCATTATCCTCTTGGTGATCTTAGTCCTAAGGAGGGATGTCCTGTTGTTGAGTTTGTCGAAGGTGGATTCTTTGTGATCTTCTGGGGGGTATATTACATTCCGGAGGTAGGGGTTGAATGGGGAGGTGAGTGATGCCGGATTTGAAGAGGGAATGTTCCTCTTTCGACACCAGGTTTGTTAAGTTGTTTAGTGACGTAAAGTGCTCGGGATTTCTTATTAACTGGTACGTGTTGAAGTTTGGTAGCTTTTGTCTTAAATCTTCGATTTGTTTGTTTGATGTCTGGCAAAAGAAGGCTTTATGTTCCGGTGTGTCCGTCTCGGTTTTACATTTCAGGCATTTATCAGTCTGTCTGAGGTTGTGCTTATTTAGGTGTTGACCGTAGGGACCGTGTCCCGTTAGGAAATGTATGAGACCTCTCGTGGGATGGAAATGGTCCATCGAAAGTCGTTCTTTTATGTTTGGAAGGAAGCTGTGAAGTTTCCTTCCTTGCGTAGCTTGTGTCCATTCCTGTTGCCAGACGCTAAACAAGTGGTTGTAAATTTCTGGTACCGTGGCAGGGAGTATTCCAATTAGTTTATAGATTTCGTCCTCTTGTCCATTTCTAAAGTAATATTTTGATGCTCTAGTTTTAATAACGATTTCAATAGGCTGTAGGCCCGCAATCATGAGAAGAGCCAGGATTGAGGTTGTTCTGAATGCACCCGTGAGGCGAAGTATCACTTTGCGTTGTGAAGATCTCAATCTGTTTTTAATGTACTGTTTACTGGTTTCCATGGCCCACAGGGGCGAGCCATAGGAAATAATAGAATTATATATGGTAATCAGATATGTTTTTATGTGTGATAGTGGAAGGTTGTAGTTTGCGGAACTCAATGTGGCTAGACTGGTTATAGTTGTTTCGGCCTGGGTTGTTGCCAGGGCTATGTGTCTGTTAAAAAACATCTTCTCTTGAAGAGTAATACCAAGGTATTTAGCTTCTCTTACTCTTTTTAAATTTCTTTCCCTGAGTTTGATTTGAGGGTTTCTTTGTAATTTCTCCTTAAGGATAATATAATGAGTCTTTTCCGAAGCTATTTTGAGTTTAGCATGATCACACCAATTGGATAGCGTATTGATTGCAGTGGATGCTTTATCTTCGATTTCCCTTCTTGAGTTACCGGAAGTGAGCATGATAATGTCATCCGCATAAGCTATGATCTGGTCTATGTCTGGATGCTCTTGTAGTTTCGTAAGCGCAGGCTCCAAGTTAGTATTCCAAAGCTCGGGTCCCAGAATGGAACCCTGAGGACAACCTTTTGACGTGATCTTACTCATTTGTAGATCCGGATATTTGATGCTAACTTTTCTGTTAGAGAAATAACTTTTCAGAAGTAGGAAGAGTGTACCTGGGCAGTTCATATTTTTAAGTGTTTGAAAAAGGCTGGGCCACCACAAGTTGTATGATATTGGTATTTGTATGATATTGGTACAGAGTCGGCCGAAGAGCACGGGGCTCCTCTACATATGAAAAAGAAATAGAGAAATTATAGTGCAAATTAGCACTTTGGCCATGGAGTGTAAGTTGTGTGGAAATAAAAAAGACGAACTGTTTGAAAACATTGTAACTACTAATTTCAGTAGTGCAAACAGAAATGTATTTTTGGACGGCTGAACGTAGAGCCTAATACATTGTTTACATGTAAAAGGTTGGTAAATTTCCCAGTTGCGACTTAATTCGCGCTCTTGCCCCTTCATCCATCTATCTACAACCTTAGTGACAATGAAGTTCGACCAGTCACAAATATAGGAGTGCGTTGTGAAAGAAGGAGAACACATGCATATGCTGAACATATTTTATTCAGCAGGCTACATGGAACAAAGGAAAACATAAATTTAAACTGCAACGCAGCAATGTATGGTGTCCACACAAAATAAAACATTTTCGTCCATCTACACGTGACATTGAAGTTCGACCACTGTTAGAGGGGAACCTGTTTACCATGGTGTGACGCCGCCCCGTCGGCGAATAACTGTGGCAATGCGTCGGGGCATTCTGCGGACGAGTCTTTCAAGGTATTCCACATCGATGCGGTGCCATTCCTCCTGCAGGCAGGCGATAAGAGCAGCCAATGTCGTGGGTCCCCTCTGTTGCACACGTCGCTTAAGAACACGCCACACATTCTCAATGGGCGAGAGGTCGGGACTCGATGGTGGCCATGGCAGAGTTCGCACGTGATGGCGAGTCAACCATTCTCTTGTCAGCCGTGCTGTATGAGGCCTGGCATTGTCGTGTTGAAAGATGAGACGCCGCCTGTGGAACAGGTGCCTTCGCACTGTGGGAAGATGCCGCTCCAGTATGCGTGTATAGGCGTGTGCATTCACAATGCCCTCACAGACGTGTAGTGGGCCAACCCCAGATGCCGTCATGCATCCCCATACCATCGCTGACGCAGGTTTCTGTACCCGACGTGCATAACATTTTGCTTCATTCTGTTCCTCCATCCGACAAATGACTGTTTTCCGTATTTTCCCGTACACAACATTGAAAATGGAACGTCCGTCCACAAAACCCTGTTCCACTGCCGAAATGTCCATCCCCGGTACATTCGTGCCCACCGTAGTCGATTGCCTTTGTTCAACATGGAAAGGAAGGGTTTACGTTTCGCCTTGTACACACTATAACCGCATCGCTGTAGGTAACGGCGAATGGTTCTGGTTGACACATCAATGTGAAAGCGTTCTCGAGTCCACAGACGTAATTCGGCCACAGAAACATGATTGTTGGTCTGGATATAGCGCCTAAATATCCGTAGGTCACGCACGCTCAGCAGGCGTTTTCGACCGTGGGCCTTACCTGGCTCTGTAGTACCCGTATTTTGGTGGTGTTTGATGATGCAGTGGACGGTTGACTTGGGTAAGTTCAGTTGGCGCCCTATTTCCCGTTCACTGAGTCCATCCCGTTGCAACTCCACCACTTTTCTCCTCACGGTGTTGTCAATAGGTTTGCCCCTGGCCATGGTGATGATGCACTGCGGTTCCTCGGTGCACAGCACGCGCTTATATACGGCGGACTCCCTTATCGTGTCCGTGACGTCATGCTTCCGTCGAATGCGCCACTATCTGGAATTTCCCGTATGGGTCTGGTGCCTGGTCGAAGTTCAATGTCACGCGTATAGTTCCCCGTTTTCGTTCTTTACGTGACCTTGGGTGCAACATGCTGGGATCACGATTCTTGCCTGCTCACACGCCTCCTCTCACACACATGCGTCACTTCTGCGGGTCACCCATTCCACCGCCTATGCCTCTGTGCATTTAATCACGTATTCCTTTCTGGTCGAACTTCATTGTCACCAAGGTTGTATCTATCCATCCAGCCGGATAAGCAGAGGTAAAAGCAGGTGCCAAAAAGATCGACACCCAAGAAGCAGAGTCAAGGGAGAAAATGTGACTCTCGACTTTGAAAGTCAATGGAGGAGAGAGAGAGAGAGAGAGAGAGAGAGAGAGAGAGAGAGAGAGATTTTTAATTTTGAGTCAAGAGAGATTAACTCCCGACAAGCAGAGTCAAAAGAGATTAACTCCCGACAAGCAGAGTCAAAAGAGATTAACTCCCGACAAGCAGAGTTAAAAGAGATTAACTCCCGATAAGCAGAGAGAGATACTCCCGAAAAGCAGAGGTAACAGAAATAGTGATTTTTTGACAAGCAGAGTCAGAAGAGATTAACTCCCGACAAGCAGAGACAAAAGAGATTAACTCCCGACAAGCAGAGTCAAAAGAGATTAACTCCCGACAAGCAGAGTCAAAAGAGATTAACTCCCGACAAGCAGAGTCAAAAGAGATTAACTCCCGATAAGTAGAGTCAAAAGAGATTAAATCCCGACAAGTAGAGTCAAAATAGATTAACTCCCGACAAGCAGAGTCAAAAGATATTAACTCCCGACAAGTAGAGTCAAAAGAGATTAAATCCCGACAAGTAGAGTCAAAATAGATTAAATCCCGACAAGCAGAGTCAAAAGAGATTAACTCCTGATGAGCAGAGTCAAGAGAGAGTTAACTCCAAAACAGGCAGAGGTAAGAGATAGAGAAATTGTCTTCGACATGCAGATCCAAGAGACTGAGTGACTGAGCTGAGGCAAAAGCAAATTACAACTTTTTTCTTTCAGGAGAGAAAGAGAGGACACACTAGTTGTAAGGTAATTTTGTTTTACAATGAAAATATTTCAAATTATTTCGTTGAATTAAATGGCATTGACTTTAAGGCGAGCAAGCCTGTCTGCAAGCAAGGCACAAACGGGCTGTCTTCCTTTCCAATTAAATGTGGCAATCCATCGTGCGTAACGCGCAGAAAGGCTCCCCAGTTGCGTGCTGTTCCGCAGTACGCATTTATTAAGGCCTCTCCTCCTCACCCTCGGGGGTCCGGATCAAATTCTCTGTTCCTCCTTAGTTCTCGCTCTCTCACCCAATTACCGCACGCAACGAGGACCTAGCTGCGTGAGCGGGAGGGAGCGTCTGTGCGTGAATGTGCTTGCTGTCCCTGGCTTTCTTGCCAATACCAAACTGAACGCAGTTTGTGTGTCTTCCCCAACATAATGGAATTCACAATTGGAATTGATGATTTAAGTCCACTTTATGCACAAACGGTCTAATCGGCACTGGGCCTACAGTTTATAGTGGGATCTGAACAACTGTGGAATGTACCTCAACCAAGTATCGAACCCGGAACCCCTTGATTACAAGGCGACGACGTTACCACTACGCCATCGGGGAGGCCCTAGAAATTCACAAGAAATTGATTGAAATCATTATTGGCTTCAATAAAAAGTAAGTGCTAGACGCGTTTACATTGGTCTAATCAGGTACAGACAAATATCCACGTCATTTATCAAGCTGATCAAAATTGCACAATTTTAATGTATGATAAATGTATATGTATTAATTAGAGTGCTGCACAGAGAGGATTTTGCTCGACCGCCAAATAGTTCGCACGAACGACGCTAGATAGCGTACGGAATCGAGAGCTTCTTCGCTCGAGCGAATAACACTCGAACAGGCACAACGAGCGGTATTGGTGTGTCAGATGTGTTTCACCTACGTCACAAACTGTTGCATTGTGGGATCGAGCAGCCATGATTGAGGCTAGTTCTTGTAAACATACGGAATTCAAGCGGCCGGGCGGGAGATTTGAACCTTCTTTACGATGGTACGACAGTATTCGGCTGTTTAAGAGAATTTATCTTACAATTTTCCAAGAAAGAACAGAAGGTGCTCTTCACGGCACGAAATGTGCAAGGGCTCGATAATTGTAGATCAGAAGACGCTGTCTCTGGTTTGCGAGAATATATCGTGCTAACATTACAGAGTGTGGAGTGAGCATTTCTTCTCAGGTAAGTTCTATATCACCTTTCGCTGTGACTTTTAGTGCAAATGGATCGAACTGGCGTGTTTAATCATACTTGCAAGTAGTGTTTCCTCGTTTTCTTTTGGTAGAAAGGTGTTGATACGTATTTTCGATAACTTTCGCGATAAAAATGATAACATGCAAAGTTAAATTCATCTTGATAATTGTACGTTTGCTCTTGATTATTTATATTTCGTTCGTTACTAACACAAACTGTTATTAATTGTTATCTGATCCATGAGAAAATGTGCCGGTGGTAGGCTTTGCGTACTGTCAGAAAAAAAACACTGCTTGATTAAAACATATTAATGATATATCACAATATCCCAAATTGATTGATTGATTTGTTGTTTTTTTTACTTCACTTTTCTGCCAGTTTTGGCTGAGGCTGAGTGAAGATATGATGAAATTGATTAAGGATCACTCACAAAGAACACCCATGCTCAGGCCGGGATTCGAACCCAGGACCCCGGGCATCGTAGCGCGCTGTGTTAACCACTCTGCCGCGGAGGCCGGCATATCACAAATTGTTAAAGCAACGAGTGAAATTACTATTTGCTAGTAACTGAACATTTTAAATTATAGCGCTTGAACAAAAGTTAAAATGAAATAGAGACGACAATTGCAGAACCTTTGAATTTACAGTTAATCTACACTGGATGCAAATATTTCAAGCAGAATCCGAGCCACTAATAAATACGAAAACAAATTGATTCCAGGTAGCTGGGTCAACTAAATAAACGCACGTGAGCTACAGTTGGCTAAAGGTTTAGGCCCCTTTTCATTTTGTTATTGTCCAGTTCATTTGGATCTACACCGCAAAACTTCGATTTTTCTCCATATCTTTTTCTGTCGACTGCGCAGAGTCTGAACATATGAAAAATTCCGCTATTTCCAAATGGCACAACATTGTCGTTAATTTTGTGCAAAGTTACCAGCATTTTACACAGTACTAACAACAAATGTTCGTGCAGTTGGCGCAGGTGTAACGAACGCTACGTGGTGGGTATTTCCTTGCGGATGACGAACAACTTGTCCGCGAACGTGGCGGTGGTGCGCATCCTGACGTCACATGAAACCCAACTATAAGCAGGGACGTCATTAGGGGGAGGGGTCAGGAGGCCTGGCTGCAACTGAGCCCCCCTCAAAAAACAAAATGTTTGATCTATTAAAATTTTTCAGGGAAATCTGCAGCAGAACTGGAGCATTGCGTCGAGAACAAACTTGCTATTCTGGAGAAAATCTTCAGAAGCAAACGTAGAACACCAAAATTTCTACTTCTTCGTTGCTTACTGGTTTGTAACCAGTCATATAATCTTGCTACATTGAGGTTACCCATAGACATTGCTCCAAGTTCCTAAAAACAGGAGATTCGAACTATTCGTTACATATTGACCCTTCCCTTACAGATGGAATCAAAGACTCTGCCAAGCGGTCAGCAGTAGGAGATCGAGATGGAGTTCTCCAATAACTGATAATGTTCTGAGATTCGAAATATCTCCCTGATTCAACTTCAGAGTTTTGTTTTCTTGCAAGTTTCCTTTTTAATGGATAAATTCCCGTGTTTTGGTAATAAGATGTACATAAGAATCAATTAAGTTTTACCTGTCAAAATCCATCTCATACTAGGAGGCATTCCAGGGTTAAGTGTGTGACATTTTACACACAAAATTTAAGGTTCTAGACAAGAGGTTGGATTCAAATATTCATAGTGAACTGATCTTATAGAATTATGAAGTACTTTGGGGTGTCTGATAACAAATGAAAATAAACTTGAGTATGATGGCATATAGGAAATAATCAAAATCTAATTATTGATAACAACTCGTTTGAACCAGTTTCCAAATTCAAATACTTAGGAGTAATATTAACAAATGAAAATTATATTAAAGAGGAAATAAAGAGTAGGCTTAATTCAGGAAATGCATGTTACTTCTCTCTTCATAAACTTTTGTCTTCTCGTTTAATATCTAAGAAACTAAAAGTTAAAATATACAAAACAGTAATTTTGCCTGTAGTATTATATGGGTGTGAAACTTGCTCCCTCACATTGAAAGAGGAACATATATTGAGAGTATTTGAAAATAAGATCCTTAGGAAAATATTTGGACCTAAAAGGGATGAGGAGACAGATGAGTGGAGAAGGTTACATAATTTAGAAATACATAATTTGTATTCATGTCCAGATATTATTAGAATAATTAAATCAAGAAGACTTAGGTGGGCAGGCCATGTGGCACGAATGGGAGAGGAAAGAAAAGTTTACAGGATTCTTGTTGGGAAACCTGATGGTAAGAGACCTGTAGGAAGGCCAAGACGAAGATGGAGGGACAACGTTGAAATGGACCTAAGGGAAATCGGTAGGGATGGAAAACAGTATATAGATCTTGCTCAAGATAGGGACAGATGGAAGGCCTGTGTTGCTGCAGCCATGAACCTTCGGGTTTAAGAAGGCTAGAGAGTTAGTTAGTTAGTTATGATGGCATATACTGAACGCATCAAAAGCATTAACAAAAGTGCGTTACGTGTGTGACTCTTTAAAAATGTGCCGGACCCTGTGGGTGAGTGGTTAGCACATCCCGGTGCCGTGCTGTTAGCGAACGTGCTCATGTCGAACACGTGCTCATAGCGAATATAGTTACGGAAGGATTTGCAGGTGCGTGCTGTTAGCGAACACGCAAACTTTTCCTGTCTTATTTGTCCTTGAAACTGGTCAGCATGCAAGTGTTGCCAGTGATAAGCCAACTTACGTGGAGAAACACCTCAGTGGCTGGTGACTCTTGACCTGACCTGGCTCGCCCCCGATCATTCTTCAGTCGACTGTGAAACCAGCAAGATGAATGAAATAGAATTCATTAAAACGAAGTACGGGAATTTGTGTTTGGTGTACGATGCTTACCAGTATCGAAAAGTACGCGAGGCGAAAGCCGTGGTGACATGGCTATGTACGAAAGAGAAGAAAATGAAGTGTAAGGGGTCACTAACAGTTTATTTGGGTATTTGTAATTTCAGGTTGGTACCATCGTCTCAATGCCGCTATCGGGATGAAAACTCGGAATATATTCCATTTAATAATTAAAGTAAAAGAGAAAGCCGTACATGCCATGTTCCAAATTAGGCAGGTAGAACTTGGAGTCCATAGCGGTAAAAGGAAGAAGACTTACATGAACATCGACACCCGGATAAAAACAGCTTTGGAACAACTGAAAATTGATAATAACATTTACAAATGTCTTAGTAAGTTGTCCTTTGTACAAAAGGTAACCTTTTAATTACATTACTGATTAACATTTACATTTCCTATGTAAAATTTGATTATAAGGAAGATGAAATATATCAATATTTTAACAAATACTTTCATGTAGTTAACCTGAAATATTGAGGATCCTTCATTTATCTAATTTCAAACACAAAATGATGAAAAGGTATCACTAGCAACACTTGCATGTTGACCACTTTCAAGGACAAACAAGACAGGGCAAGTTTGTGTGTTCGCTAACAACACGCACCTGCAAATCCTTTCCTTCCGGTGTTCGCTACGAGCACGGAATCGGAGTCCCGGGTTCGAATCCAGCTCGGACATGGTTGTTTGTGAATAACCATTCATCAATTTTATCATTTCATCTCTCATCCCCATCTTCGCAAATTAGCCAAGAGGCACAAAACGCGAAGTAAAATAAAATCAATCAATCAAATCAAATCTAATCTTTAAAACTGTAGCAAATGTTGACGTCATTTGTCTGTGAAGCATATAGGCTGCAGATGCCAATAACTTTTGTTGGTGAAATGTGTAAATTATGTGTATTCAGAAACATCTAAACCTCAATACAACTAAAAATAATAATAATTTCCACATTAAATCATTTTGTTATTAACATAGAGTATGACCACTTTTCGTGGAATGTTCCTCTAGTGTCTATGCTTTATATATTGTTTTGTTTAGCTTTCGTTTCGTCAGGTTCCCTATTGTTGTGTTTCACAGGAACAAATTTCAAAAATTCAGATTTGACCCCCCAAACCGAACAATCTAGCTGCCTATAAGTGAAGCCGAATCGTGCCCCCAAATGGGAAATTTTGGACGAATGTCTAACATCAAAGATGCAGTTCTGCACTAAATGCAAAAGGGTTTTATGATGACAAAAATAAATCTAGGCGTAATCAAAACTACTTTTTCAGATTACAACTGCTGTTATACTACATATATATGTAGTATATGTAGTATATATATATATATATAGTTATATACAACTACATATATCATATATGCAGTTGTTTACGGCGCTTAAACATTGTGGTTGGACTCCGCAGCATGTTAAAGCAGAGTTTGAGATGGCAGTAATAGAAGCAATAAGAGAAGTGTTTCCTCAAGCATCAGTATCAGGTTGTAATTACCATTTTAATCAATGTCTTTGGCGTCAGAAACACAATTTAAAGGCATTACGCCCAAACAATTTGTACACTTGTAATGCCTGCCAATAGATGGAAGGACATGGGGGAATTTATAGAATTTGGTCCCCTAGGCTATCCTTTGCTCTGTACACTTATTAACATTATCAAAACTGTCTCGATCTGTTACAGTTGAAACTGGTGGAAGAGCTACTACTGAACGAGCCATATTTACTTTAGACATGCTTTCCAAACAGAAAAATGCATCTAATGTAGGTACTATTTTTAATATTTTCAAAAGATGCTATATTTTTTTTATTGTCCTTAATAAGAGCCAGTTGCACTATCCATTTCGCCACACAGCAAAGGAAAATAGCCGAGCTTACATTACAGTAGTCACATTGGCCGTGAACTGAGGAACAAGATGTTGATTTCAACTCTGCCAATATCCCTCCACTAGACTTTCAATCGTTGGCATTCAAAATATTCACATCTGTTTCTTCGAGGTACAATTGTTTATATTCGAGCACACTGTGCTACGTGACCTCAGGCGGCTTCCTTTGCATTTTGTCATACAGACTTGAACTGTGGCTTGTTTGATTGTTTGAATTGTTATTTTAAGTCCACTTTATGCACACATATTCTAATCGAGACTGGATCTACAGTTTAAAATGACATCCTAACCACTGTACAATGGGATTACACCAGGAATCGAATCCGCGACACCTTGATTACAAGGCGGCAACGTTACCACTTGCACTCCGGTTAAAATACAGTACTGAAAATAGGGTTATGATGTAAGTGAAAAGAAGTTATTTAAACGTCATAAACGCCTTCCTTCTGCCTTCTATGAAGTAAGCAAGTAAGAGCACTTGATATGTTGTTATATTTTGCTATTATCACAATACTAAGGAATTTTAATAACCGATGGTCCTTTTCACTTCCGGCCCTTCAGCGTCTTATTTTTGTGCGCCCCCCTGAACTTGAGGCTCCTAGTCTATAGCCTAGGATAGCATAGGGACAAATACCCACTGAGTAGGACTATTGTAAAGGTTATATTACTTATTATATTATCCTCATAATTTTATTACATAAAGTTTTCTAATTCAAACTCTTTATTAATTTGTGTGAACTAAAATAAACTTAAAAAATGCACAGTTTCCTGTGGCCATTCCAGGTCACTTAACTCATAATTTTAAAAATGTTCTCTTTTTAAATTATGAAAGAAAGAGATTTACAATATAGGATTACGATAGATATATTATATAAACTTTTCTAATACGAACTCCTTAATAATTTTTGTAAACTAAAATCAACTTAAAAAATACATAGTTTCCTGTAACTCTTCTAGCGAATTAGATTCAAAGACAGAGAAGCACATTTAACGCAAGACCCTTTTGTATCGCTTTGTACCGTATCGTTTGTTTCTTTTTAACTTGGACAAGGTCTGGAGGCTATCGTTATTGATGAAAACATTATGCTTATTCTCATAATTTTAATAATTTTCTATTTTAAGTTATGATAAAAACATTTACAATATAAAGTAAGTCCTGAAGCTTTCCTGGCTACGAATGATGAAAATATTCTCTTGGGCTATCGACCAGGAGTTGTGGAAAGGATTGTAAGCTTCCGAGAGCTAACGTCATTCTCATATTCAGGTTAGAAGTGCAGTCTTGAGAATAGAATAGAATAGTGCGCCCCCCCCCCAAAGTTCTCCGCCGCATTTAGTGGGACCCAAAAAGTGCAACCGGCACTGCAGTGCCTCTAGAGAACCCTCCTTGTGTATGGAATGCTTCATGAGTTTATATTGTTAAATTGCTTTAAGGCACAGCTAGTGTGTGCTGGCAACATTCGACTTCTGTCTTTCGGCACTTTTCGCGAATTGCATTGAGAAGAAGGAAAATGAAGGAAGATGCAGAAAAATTAGAAGAAGAAGGACAAGAGAGAAGAGAAAATGCTTGGCGTATGAAGGAGAAAGAAACTGCCTGAGCGACAGTAAAAATAAATCTTCCAATTTCAATGTATATGACTCGTAGTGTGATTTAATTGTGTAAATTTTTAAATTGTAGCTGGGAAGAGGACGGGACATTATGTCAATGGTTTTAATTTAGAGGTGTAAGAAACTAATAAAAATGTTGGTAGTGTGAATCAGAAAGAATGGCTTTAAGTTGTGTGGCAAGCTATGGGTTGTTAGTGAGAAGATGCAGTGCATTGCAAGAATTTAACATAACTTTTAGTGTGACACTATTGTTAGTTATTTATGGCATGATTTAGGATAGACGTCTTGGTCTTAGTTAGAGGAGTCTGTGTCTGAGTCAGCTTCGGAATTCGTATCCCGTTGATCAACAGCAAGAGTGACGCCGGTAATTTGTGTGAACTGAAATCAACTTAAAAAATATATACATGTATTTTCCTGTAACTATTCTACCGAATTAAATTTAACAGATCACACAAGGAAAACCACATTTGACACAAGACATTTCAACGATTTGCAACGAATCGTTTTTTCTTTGTTTGTTTCTGTCTTTGTCCTTTTTTACTGTAGAAGGATCTGGAGGCTATCGTACTTAATTGAAAAAGAAGTAAAGCCTAACTCATAATTTTAATAATTGATCTTTTTTAAGTTATGACAAGAACATTTACAATATATGTTTATGATAGGCACATTACACCAGGCACGTATCCAGGAATTCCTTTCGGTGGATGCTGAACACCATCTTTTTAAGGGGTATAGATAGAACCTCACAATTGTATGTTAAAGGCCAGCGGTGGCGATTAGATTCCAAAACGGAGGGGTGCAAGGAAAGTTTACTTTCTCTTGATAGACAAGGCTTAGCATTATGAGGCCATAGTGTGGAGGCAAGAAAATGGGGAGCAACTATCCCCTAAATCGTCGCCATTGTTCAAGGCTGCCATTTTAATCAGAACGTGAAATCGGAACGTTTCTTTCCACTCGACTCCTCTGTTGCAATGCATTAAAATTGCGTGCCGGAACCATATGAGTATATGTGTTTGTCCATTTCTTATCATCGGGCATCAAAACATCAATGGTGTCTTTGAGTGGTTTTACGAAGCTGTTACACATGCACGGGATGGACATCCACTCGACAACGCGAGATTCAAACTGTGGGCTGCGAACTGGACGCAGACAGCTCTCGCATATTTCTCTCTAATTCGAGCTTGAACACCATTAATGTTAATGTCTCTTTTCCTCCCATATTTGCAGTTCTCATAAAAGCCAAAATCCATCAAATTGTTAATATTCAGGCCTAAGTACTCACAAGAGTTCAAAATTGTCTGTCACAGTCTCCGCAGTCTTGTCATATAATCGGCACGAGATAAAGGAAAATTTCTCGAATATTCTTGGATCGCGAAATAATTAACGCACAGTGAAAACTCTTCCGTTCCCAACACATCTAATATTTTGTCTCCCAATTTGATTAAATGCTCACTCATTTATCTCCAGCGACGTGCCCAAGGGAGGGTTGGTGGTGTAAGTGACAAAGTATTTCTTAAAAAATAACGTCAAAGACAGGAAAAGATGACAAAGTGAGGACTGACCACCAAAAATAGTATGCATAACCCCCTCCCCTCCGAAAATCCTGGGAACGCCACTCTTTATCTCGGACACATTTTAAAAAATCAACTCACCAGAAGTTTTTATCATTTCGTATTGGACACTTAAGTAAGATGCGTTCTTCCTTCAGGTTTGGATATTATCCCTTAGGGTGCTGTCGCCTGCCATCGCACCTAACCTTAACAAAGCCCTAATGTTCCATCCTTGTGAATTAGATCTTCAACACTTAGGAAGATTTCAGATCGAAGGGACACGCGATACATGTTGTTTGGAATAAGACAATCAAAAGCAATGTTTCACATCGTAGCGACACAAAAGGCCGCACAAACCTACGTTAGACTGCGAAATCCTCAGGCGACAAGGTGTGAAATCTCCCGTAGTAGGCCACTGTCATCGTCACTTCGAAGCGGCAGCTCCTGTTGACCACAAGAGTAAATGTCTCCTCAACCGCTGAGAATGCCCCTCAGTTTTCTTTCTCCTTTATTTTCTGTTCTTGTTCGTTACACAGGCAACATCTTACGATTTGACATAAACAGGACATGTAGACATTTGAGCGAAAAATCAGTTGAAGCCAAGTATGGTTCTGTGGCTCAGTTGGTAGAGCAATGGCGCGGTATGGCAGAGCCCTGATTCGGGTCCTGGTAGAGCCTGCAATTTCCGCTAAGATGTCTACATATGCAACATATTCTTGCTTTCTTTTCTCGACATTCATAAAATTTTCGACTGTCCCTTCATGGTAGTTAAGTATTTGAGTGTGTGTCGAACCTAGTATATGCAAGGAGTATGTAATTTATTGCATATGTTCGAGAATAACCAACTTTCTCCTTTGTCGTTAAAAGTTCCTTAGTGTGATAGCCTGAGGTGAAACACGTCTGTTAGTGACACGTGACAGCAACAGCGCTGCCAGTGTTCCTCGTAATATTGTGAAAACATCGATTTTTGGAACAGCCCATTTATTCCCTTGTGCAATGTTTTTGAAACTTCGTCAAAGTTCTTATTCTGACAAATTCAATAGATGGCATCCAAATTGTTCGTTGGTATTGTGAAATCTTGCAATAATTTACCTCAGTGAGTTCTGTGCATCAATACACACGATTTGCAAAAAAAAACAAAAAAAAACGCCTTTGGCAACACTTTGCTTATTTGTTATTAAAACATGCATGTTCTTACATATGTTTGTCTCTCTAAATGTTCCCAATATAAAGGGCATTCTCTTGGCAGAAAGCGTTTCTTCTCATTCCGTTTCGCTATTCCGTTATACGGTCGTAAACACCGGGTTGCGTGACTTTTCGGACACTCTGTATAATGTCCATCAATTAAGTTTTACGCCTTCATTCAATTTTAATAGCCTATTTCATAAATATATTGTGGATAATTTTCTACCCTTTTACTCAATATTATCCCTTTGTAGAATATTTTTTTATATTAAAAACAGCAAAATATTTTTCATATTGGGATGTAATTAATGAACTATATAAAAATATGTACCTCAAAGTAGCATTTAAGGTGCGTGGAAATTTAAGAAAAAATCTGTAGAGAAGGTATTAAAGTGAAAATATTATATTTAAAGAATAATGATTCATGCCTTCGCGCAATTAGTCACTGCATTTCGTGTAACCTATTTGCTTTATTTTCATTGATGCTCCGCATTGAAGAATAACAAAGTGAGATATTTTTATCCTAACCTGTTCAAAATATACCAAGTACAAGAGCAAAATTTATTTTTATTAAATAATATTTAAAGTTGCATCTACTCGATTGATAAATAGCCAGTGGATTAGGTCATTTAAGTTTGGTGTTCTTAGCATCCAGGCATTTCGAGATAGGTTAGAGTATACCAGTTAAGTTCGTTGCATATTTGTACAATTTCACTCTTCACCTGAACGTGTGTTTGTATGGAAAATTTTTAATAAGAAAAATGCTTTTAACTCCAAACTATGAGCACGATAACTTGTGCTGTCAAATATTTACCATGTTTATCAAAAATTAAAAATTTCTGCCCATTACAAACAAAAATTGCGTTTTCAAAGTTTGCAAGCTTATTTAATACGAAATTCGAATCTTTCTCTTTCCTAATCCTCCTGTTCATTAAATTTTCTGAAATTATCTTATACGGAACTCGGACAAGTAAGTTCCTATTACACAGCAATGAGATATATGAACGCTGAGAATTCTTCAGAATTTAGAGTAAGATTCAAATGTATGATACAGTTTTTATCTAATTTGAAAAATAAAGGTAGATTATGCAGAACTGTATAAAGATTGGATTTAACGTTTGTCAAAGTTATCTACGTATTTTCAAATGTTATTCAAATTTTGAAATGTTCTTGTAGGTGAAGTCAACATTCTGAATGAATAAGGACGATTAGGCCTGAAAACTAAATACTTCGCTTTAACAATGAGCTGTATTAAATGTTGATCATACTGGAGCAGTCCTGTGACTTCACAGAAGCTGGTATGAGGTCCGTAATATTTCTGAAACCCATTTACAGTTTTTTTGGCTTCAGATAAAATGAATATACCGACGGGTACTTCTTATACATAACATGAAATAAAAAAATAATTTCCCGATGTTTAAAATTAGCAATAATATTTTTTTGTTTCAATATTTTATAATATAAACGCAAAATGTAAAACTCTAGGGACTTTCACATGAGCTTTTCCACAGCCAATAGTACACATCCTAATCTACACATTGCTCTTGTTCTCGTGTTTAATATCTGCATATTGCAACTCTGTCATTCCGTCTCTTCACGTGTCTTCACATTGAAGTGATACATTCATTTGGCCGGTACACGTCATTGCACACGAAAAGCTTGAAGCGTTACCATGGATACGGGCCAGGGGTACTTAAATTCACTATCTGAGGTATCTCAGGTATTTATACCTGAGATTTTACTCTCCACCCCCTTTTGGTTACATAATTTTCATATAATAATAAAGAAGATTTTTATACATACGTTAATTGAAAGTTATTAAAGTGGAGTTATTATACATTTCTTTCTTTTATCTTGCTTTAAAAAAATTCAATTTACAAATTGCAGCTACCAGTTAATTACATGAGATTACATTCAGGTTAGTCGCTTCCTTACTCTAAGCGTTGATTCGCAGAACAATAAATACGTAATATACCAACGCTACATTTCTCAACTTCGTATTTAAAATAGGCGTGTTGCATTGTGGGATCGAGCAGGCATGATGGAGGCCAGTTCTTGTAAACACACGGAATTCAAGCGGGGGACGCGCAGGAGATTTGACCCTTGTTTTACACAGTACTAAAAACAAACGCATGGTGGTTATTTCCTTGGAGACGAAAACAATATCGGCCGCGATCATGGTGGCGGGGCGAATCGTGACGTCACATTAAACCCACCTTTACTCGGTGCGCAGTGTTACACGTATAATCGTAATATGTCTGTTGTTGAGGCCCTCAAATATGTATTATGAAGTGAAAGACGAAGTGAAATTGAAAGTTAAGAGAACATAGACATCATTTCCATGTTAAAATGAAGTTTAGTCTACTTTACCACTACACAGTAATTATGAAAATTATAGATGATTGTGGGTTGAAACTACTAAGATAGATATTTTACAATTATATCTCTACGATTATTATTGTTGTATTAAAATTATATTCGAATGTATAGGCTCGAGCGTGGATTCCATAACTTCTCTCAAAGTTTCAGGCGACATAGCGGCAATCTGGTTGCTGATATCCTATTTCATTTCCTCGATGGTTTGGCTGTTTTTTAATTTCTTTGCAAAGTCACTGGATTGAAAATGTGCTTCGTCGCTCAATAAATTGAGCCCAACGCTTGTTTGCTCAACAGTTGCAAACTTAGGAAAAATTTGGGAATACCTCCATTACGGAGAGAATATTGTAAAATATAGGACTGCTCAACAAACAAAGCATAATCGCCCCTCAGAGATACGATTCCAATTTCTTTCACATAAACGAAACTAGTTCTACAGAAATTCATGAGATAACCACCCTCTACAAGCTTTCGACATTGTATACTTCATTTGGATACTGTTTATAGTGTCATGTGTGAAAGGAATGTACGCGTACGTGATGTGATATACTGACACAGCATTCAATATATTTAAAGTAGTGAAGAGAACATTACATAAATTTAAATGTTACGTCTCTATGCTTGTGTCCGAGAATGACATGATGTAAAACTATATATTAAAATTCAACGTACGAGCAATAAATAAAGTAGTTTCGAGCCAACCGATAGATGGAAGCAATAGCAAAAGAAATAGCAAAGAAATTATAAATTAAAGGTGCACCTTGAACTGCAACTAAAATAGGTTTACTAATTACTTTCTAAACAATGAGATACAAAAGAAAAAGAGAGAGAAATCATACATCCCCAATAGAAGTGAACAATATATTTAAATAAAGGGTATCGATATTAAAGATTAAAACTGCCTGTAAATAAAGACAATCAAAAGTCATGCTGATCCAGAAGGAACATTTTACCTGTGCTTTTAACATACGCTTCCAAGTGTCGATAGTATTTAAGAGTAGAACAATATTAAATACAAAATTTTACAAATCAGCAAAATATTTAATTCAAATACAATGAGTAATTTTTTTCAAGGATATAGTTGTATTAATGCTTCATATTTCAATAAATACAATTCTTTCATTGAACAACCATCAGTTCTAACAGAAATCTTAATAACTGTTATCTTAAAAAAATCAATTTTGTTCCCAATCAACAATTGAAGAAATAATCTTGCCCTGGACTTTTAACGGTGCTTCCAACATACGCATGGTGAAGTGTTGCTCTTCTGGACGATTACCTGTGCTTCTAACATACGCTTGTAGTAGTGTCGCTCTTCTGGACGATTACCTGTGCTTCTAACATACGCTTGGTGGATTTTCGCCCTTCCGAACGTTTACCGGTGCTTCCAACATACGCTTGGTGAAGTGTCGCTCTTCTGGACGATTACCTGTGCTTCTAACATACGCTTGTAGTAGTGTCGCTCTTCTGGACGATTACCTGTGCTTCTAACATACGCTTGGTGGATTTTCGCCCTTCCGGACGTTTACCGGTGCTTCCAACATACGCTTGGTGAAGTGTCGCTCTTCTGGACGATTACCTGTGCTTCTAACATACGCTTGGTGGAGTGTCGCTCTTCTGGACGATTACCTGTGCTTCTAACATACGCTTGGTGGATTTTCGCCCTTTCGGACGTTTACCGGTGCTTCCAACATACGCTTGGTGGAGTGTCGCTGTACATGACGATTACATGTGCTTCTAACATACGCTTGTAGTAGTGTCGCTCTTCTGGACGATTACCTGTGCTTCTAACATACGCTTGGTGGATTCTCGCCCTTCCGGACGTTTACCGGTGCTTCCAACATACGCTTGGTGAAGTGTCGCTCTTCTGGACGATTACCTGTGCTTCTAACATACGCTTGGTGGAGTGTCGCTCTTCTGGCCGATTACCTGTGCTTCTAACATACGCTTGGTGGATTTTCGCCCTTCCGGACGTTTACCGGTGCTTCCAACATACGCTTGGTGAAGTGTCGCTCTTCTGGACGATTACCTGTGCTTCTAACATACGCTTGTAGTAGTGTCGCTCTTCTGGACGATTACCTGTGCTTCTAACATACGCTTGGTGGAGTGTCGCTCTTCCGGACGTTTACCGGTGCTTCCAACATACGCTTGGTGAAGTGTCGCTCTTCTGGACGATTACCTGTGCTTCTAACATACGCTTGGTCGAGTGTCGCTCTTCTGGACGATTACCTGTGCTTCTAACATACGCTTGGTGGAGTGTCGCTCTTCTGGACGATTACCTGTGCTTCTAACATACGCTTGGTGGATTTTCGCCCTTCCGGACGTTTACCGGTGCTTCCAACATACGCTTGGTGAAGTGTCGCTCTTCTGGACGATTACCTGTGCTTCTAACATACGCTTGGTGGATTTTCGCCCTTTCGGACGTTTACCGGTGCTTCCAACATACGCTTGGTGGAGTGTCGCTCTTCTGGACGATTACCTGTGCTTCTAACATACGCTTGGTGGATTTTCGCCCTTCCGGACGTTTACCGGTGCTTCCTACATACGCTTGGTGAAGTGTCGCTCTTCTGGACGATTACCTGTGCTTCTAACATACGCTTGGTGGAGTGTCGCTCTTCATGACGCTTACCTGTGCTTCTAACATACGCTTGGTGGATTTTCGCCCATCTGGACGTTTACCGGTGCTTCCAACATACGCTTGGTGGAGTGTCGCTCTTCATGACGCTTACCTGTGCTTCTAACATACGCTTGGTGGATTTTCGCCCTTCCGGACGTTTACCGGTGCTTCCAACATACGCTTGGTGGAGTGTCGCTGTACATGACGATTACCTGTGCTTCTAACATACGCTTGGTGGATTTTCGCCCTTCCGGACGTTTACCGGTGCTTCCAACATACGCTTGGTGGAGTGTCGCTTATCTGGACGATTACCTGTGCTTCTAACATACGCTTGGTGGAGTGTCGCTCTTCTGGACGATTACCTGTGCTTCTAACATACGCTTGGTGGATTTTCGCCCTTCCGGACGTTTACCGGTGCTTTCAACATACGCTTGGTGGAGTGTCGCTCTTGTGGACGATTACCTGTGCTTCTAACATACGCGTCGTGGATTTTCGCCCTTCCGGACGTTTACCGGTGGTTCCAACATACGCTTGGTGGAGTGTCGCTCTTCTGGACGATTACCTGTGCTTCTAACACATGCTTGGTGGATTTTCGCCATTCCGGACGTTTACCGGTGCTTTCAACATACGCTTAGTGGAGTGTCGCTCTTGTGGACGATTACCTGTGCTTCTAACATACGCATGGTGGATTTTCGCCCTTCCGGACGTTTACCGGTGCTTTCAACATACGCTTGGTGGAGTGTCGCTCTTCTGGACGATTACCTGTGCTTCTAACATACGCTTGGTGGATTTTCGCCCTTCCGGACGTTTACCGGTGCTTTCAACATACGCTTGGTGGAGTGTCGCTCTTGTGGACGATTACCTGTGCTTCTAACATACGCTTGGTGGAGTGTCGCTCTTCTGGACGATTACCTGTGCTTCTAACATACGCTTGGTGCATTTTCGCCCTTCCGAACGTTTACCGGTGCTTTCAACATACGCTTGGTGGAGTGTCGCTCTTCTGGACGATTACCTGTGCTTCTAACATACGCTTGGTGGTGTGTTGCTCTTCTGGACGATTACCTGTGCTTCTAACATACGCTTGGTGGATTTTCGCCATTCCGGACGTTTACCGGTGCTTTCAACATACGCTTAGTGGAGTGTCGCTCTTGTGGACGATTACCTGTGCTTCTAACATACGCATGTTGGATTTTCGCCCTTCCGGACGTTTACCGGTGCTTTCAACATACGCTTGGAGGAGTGTCGCTCTTGTGGACGATTACCTGTGCTTCTAACATACGCTTGGTGGATTTTCGCCCTTTCGGACGTTTACCGGTGCTTCCAACATACGCTTGGTGGAGTGTCGCTCTTCATGACGATTTCCTGTGCTTCTAACATACGCTTAGTGGAGTGTCGCTCTTCTGGACGATTACCTGTGCTTCTAACATACGCTTGGTGGATTTTCGCCCTTTCGGACGTTTACCGGTGCTTCCAACATACGCTTGGTGGAGTGTCGCTCTTCATGACGATTACCTGTGCTTCTAACATACGCTTGGTGGAGTGTCGCTCTTCTGGACGATTACCTGTGCTTCTAACATACGCTTGGTGGATTTTCGCCCTTTCGGACGTTTACCGGTGCTTCCAACATATGCTTGGTGGAGTGTCGCTCTTCATGACGATTACCTGTGCTTCTAACATACGCTTGGTGGATTTTCGCCCTTCCGGACGTTTACCGGTGCTTCCAACATACGCTTGGTGAAGTGTCGCTCTTCTGGACGACTACCTGTGCTTCTAACATACGCTTGGTGGATTTTCGCCCTTCCGGACGTTTACCGGTGCTTTGAACATACGCTTGGTGGAGTGTCGCTCTTGTGGACGATTACCTGTGCTTCTAACATACGCTTGGTGGAGTGTCGCTCCTCTGGACGATTACCTGTGCTTCTAACATACGCTTGGTGGAGTGTCGCTCTTCTGGACGATTACCTGTGCTTCTAACATACGCTTGTAGTAGTGTTGCTCTGCTGGACGTTTACCTGTGCTTCCAACATAATATTGGTGGATTTTCGTTGCTCCAGTTGTTTTCCAGTGCCTTTTTGCTTAGATCTGTGCCAAGAATCTTGTTTTAAACTTTCTTTTTTGTACGATTTTTATATCTGTTTTCACCATGAGACGTTTGGTACTTCCTAATCATGGTATTATGAAGATAATCGTATTTTAGAAGTTTATCCAAGGAATAGAATCGGACGGACCTGTAAATTTGTAAAGTTATACATGATTTTATTATGGATGCACGTATGAGATACTTGAAACTTTTCAGGCATTAAAATAAAATTTTCGTTGTGTAAGTATTATTGTACTTTTGCTGGCTTCGAATTTGTAGATTAAGATCACTATGTTACTAGCGAATTCGTACTTCTTTGTGTGAATACTGCTATATTTTGATCTTAAATATGAGGGTATTCTGAAAAGTTCTCGGCCTAACAATGAAAGAACAAATTTATTATTTTAAAGTCATTTTTATTTTTCAATATAATATCATTTATGATCAATTCATTTATTCCAGGTTTAACCCCGTCTCTGTAGTGGTTTTCCGTCAAGTCTCGCAAAATACACTTCTGCAGCTGTAGTCCTCCATTTCAATAATGGACACTGATCAGCTAGGAATAGTTTGAATTTTTAAAGGGATAGAAGTCAGAGGAAACCAAACATGAGGACGGGGATAGATATTTTAACGATTCATAGTTCAAATCCCTTAATCTCTCACTGTCAAAACACTTTTGTGGGGAGTTGCATTGCCTTGACATAAATGAACAAGGACGTCTGTGGATGCTGTTAATTGACTTTCGGGTATAAATCAACATGCAATTACACCTCAAGTTAGAGTCAAACCCATAAATGAGACGCTTCAATGCCTTTAGGAACAAATTACTTCTCGTCGATGATGCATATTGTCGCCAATTTCAAATACCTTTAACCCAGGATTCACATGAATATACAGAGTTGGTGAAGGCAAAATTTATTTCGTTAGTAACCTTTTGGCATTCGATCAGCTGTTGCTGTATTTCAAGATAGAATGAATAAAATTTTCTCTGTTGATTTTAGTAATTTTGTGGTATGATATTTGTACAACGTTCTGATTTTTAGCAAAATTTTGACGGAACATTTTCACCATGTGGAATTGATATTACGAACATGTCTATAAAACATTACGAAAATCATATTAGTATTTAACACAGCTAACAAATGACACTTCAATAATGTACCCAGTCTCACTCAGGTGCACCATACAGAAAACGAACTGTCTCGGGCTGCAAGCAGCCATTTTATTTAAGTTATTGTGGAACCCCTAGAGTCGTAGGGGCTGTGCAGGCTATTCGTTGTTACTGTATATAATGCATGTTAACAATCAAAAGTTTGTCACCAAAAAACTTATGTAGTAAGATGTTGATACGTGAATAAATATGAATTAATATGTTTTCTTGAGCACAAGCATTAGAGTACTGCATTGGAACACTTTTGCTCGAAAATACTCGATCGAATCTCCCACGCTCGAGCGTAATTTGCTCGAATATATAGAATATCAAATATATTTTTAATGGGACAATAATTGTAAATATGCGTAAAAATCCGTCCTGGTGGTTTCAGCCCATAATCATCTGTTCATTTTCATATATTGCTATGCGTTGTAAAGATGGACTAAATTACATTTTAACATGAAAATGATGACTATGTTCACCTCAGTTTCAATTTCACTGCATCTTTCATTTCACGATCCATGTTTGAAGGGCCAATACTACAGAGAAATTACGGTTACACTACTGTGTTTCGAGCGTATACTGATCGTTTTGTCATGGTGATCGAAGAGCTGTCAGTTCCTAACACTATCTAGCGCCGTCCGTGCGAACTATTTGCCGGTCGAGCAAAAAACGCTCATTGCAGCACTCTAACAAGCATCATTATCTAAGCCAAGTATAAGCCGTAGGCCAGCCTTGGGACCTATGAGCCACCTTGGGAACAGATATAACGGTTTTGTAATTGCTTTTTTAAAAAAAGTTACAATCAATGTTGCAAAATATTCATTTGGTACACGATGTTATATTAGTTATAGTAGTTATTTCTTTTAATTTCAGAAATTTATCTGTGAGTAAAGATTTGTAAATTACCCAGAAACTTAACTAAGCTACCTTAGGTTCACCTACCTTATAATGTAAATTTAGACCTAGAAGGCGAGAATACAGTCGAATTTGGAAAGGTTAGATAATAGTATTCTCATTGGGAAATTAAAGGATGGAATAGCATAAAACTGCACTAAAATATTTATACTTTACACGACGGCATTTTGTTTTGAAACATTTTTATGTTGATTCTTGAAAATTGGTTGTTCTTGTATCATTAGTAACAAAGATATTGCATAACTTACACGGACATTTTGGATATTTCAAGGGCTATAGAAATCATTATAATATAATAAACTTAGGGTACTGTATGACTTTCCCCTATTCCTCAAGTGCAATACATTTTTGACGTTGCATGTAAAGCATGTTAACTTTTAAGTAGCCTTAAATGAGCATATCCAATTGAAAATCAAACTAATTTCAATGCGACTATACAGTTATTTATATCTAGTAGAAGGAAAGCATATGCTTCTCTATTATATCCTAGTTCACATACAAGTACGAGGGTAAAATTTATTTCGAATCTGCCATCATGAGCACGGCTGCAACTTAACAATGGTATATACAGTAGATACCACGTTTTACATGAAATAGAATATACGTGACCATGCACAGTTTTACTCGCATCTGCATTGATAACATCTTCATTCTCCTCATTCTTTTTCGGTGGTGCATATTCTGGATCTTCATGGGAATCATATACACTTTCTAACTCGTTCTCACCTTCACTGTAACCTAAATACTCGTGAACGTTTCTGAAACACGTTGCAATTCAGTAACAGCCGTTTCGCTGCCATCTTTGCTACTTACCATACTTTACACGAAACAACTTGCAGATACCATAACTTAAAACACGTCTAGCCAGGGCCGGACTGGAACCGCCAAGATGGCGACACCGATTGTGAGCAATTGGGGAAAAAAGGCGCCGAATGTGTATTTCCAAAAAGGCACTGAGAGGGCATACCGGGATTATCCCCGGTGTCCCGGTGGGCATTCGGGCACTGCGAATCTGTCATCTGTTGACGAAATGAAACACTACGAATACGATTCGACTCTACTCAATTTACGATGGACTACGCGATGTACGTACTTTGACCAAAATGTCACTTACCATGTTGTACTCCAGAGCCCTTCATATTATTGGCGAAAAGTCAAACAATCTACAAAGTAATAGCTTAACAATTGTTTAACTTATGCTAGAAATAAACAAGTAATTATGAAGATAATCCAAGGACAGTTACATGTTTACTCCATGAGCCTACATTACATGTTATCTAGATCTCTTTGGGCCATTAGCCTGATTTCAAGTTTATCCTTTCATACTTACAATAGCAGACAATACAATAGTCCATGTCAAAATACATTACTGCTCATTCACTAAGAAAAGCAAGTGCTATACCGTTAACAAAGTGATATCAGTCAATGGTTCTCAATTCACATCTCAAGAGCGGAATTTATATGTGCAAAAAAAACTTTAAGCAAAAACAACTTCTGTATATTTTCCATTTCCAAAGCCCGTAGAAATGTACAATCAAGAAATAATAATATTATTGATACTTTATGTGAACAGTAACATCAACATTGGTGTAAATATTTATATCAAGTCATAGGACTTTTTTATAACTCAATCTCTGAAATGATAGGATAAACATCAAGTAAATTTTTCATAGCCTACATAACAAAATATGGGATACTATTATGAACAGAATTAATTGGCCTGTGGACTTGCGAAATGTTACCTAAAATAATAAATGTTTCATGGCTAAGTCTAGAATGCGAATGAGGTATGTCAAAATTGAAAGAAGAAAATGAAAACCAAGTTACTCTTAAACCTGGTAACTTGGCCTTAATTTTAAACCATCAACAAAGTAGCATTGAAAAAGCAAATGTACAAACTCTTTTATCTATGACTTTGTGCATATCTTGTTAACAATGTTAAAATAAACGTAGAATTAACGTTATTATTTGGAAAGAAGATATTAAGTAAACAAAATTTATCAAATATTAAGAAGTTCAAACAATGAAGGAACTCTTGAGTTTAACGTGAAGCGTGTTTACACATATTGCAGTTCTTTCTTGGTTATTAAAATGTGAAAGTATTATATATTATTTCAGTAGGACTGATAAATGTTAAATTATGAATGAATGATCATTGAGTTATTTTTTAGAATATAAAATTTATGAGGGTCACATGTGTGTGTATTTATTTATTGCAGAGTATTTACATTGCGGTATACAGAAAATTCTACAATACAGCACTTTTAAACATATACTCATAATCAAATATTACAAAGTGAAAGAGAAATGAACATAAGAATAAAATTCAAAATGTTTGACAAGGACAAGAAATATATTAAAATCTGAACAGTAATATGCCGGGTGACCGTAAAATAATCTAATTATAAAGACATATCATCCACTGAGAATGTAAATGTTCTATGTCCAATTTTTCTTTTTTTCAGTAGAGCCCTTTAAAGTTTGACATGATATATTTATTGAACCTTTGTCACCAACGCGCTGAAAGTTTGTATCATTGCAAAGGCTGATATGTTCAAACCTCTCTAAAAATAAGTAGTTGTTTGGTTAGGTATTTATGCTGTAATTAATTATTGAAATTTCGGATAGAACAATTGCACGCAACAGTAGTTTTGATTTGAGATTGCCAGTGTTCAGATATAACACTGCATTCTGAAAACGAGATGGAGTTGCTGTTAACCACAAAAGTAAGAACCGCAGACCATTACTATTGCTAAGCATATCTCAGAAGTAACTGAGGTTAGAATGCAAGTGGTTTATCTCATACTCGGATGGCACTTGTAGTTGGTTGAGGAAATTGTCGTAAGGTTTCATTGGCTGTTGGAGTTTGCATTCTCGTGGCTGCTTCCAAATTCTGCCCATGGATCAAAAACACACTCAATATATCAATATTTGTTGTATGTAGGCATCAGACGAAAGCAGAAATGAAACAATTGCATCCTAAATAGACTACAGCTAAAATATCTCCATTTGTTTACAATTTGGAGATAGAACATTTGCGTTCTCAATGGACGATATGTCTAAGAACAGACAATCCAAATTATACACGACACTTAGTTATTATTAGTGACGTTATATTCAGTTATTAGATCGAATATGCATTCCCAATATTTTTATGCATTACTGTTACTGCTCTTAATTTCAAACACCATATACTGGAGTTTTAGACCCAATCTCATAGAATATTGTTTGTTTGTTTAAGTCCAACTTATGCACAGTAAAGCTAATCGGGACTGGACCTACAGTTTAAAGTGGGATCCGAGCCACTATGTGCCCCCACGGGTATCACAAGGGTACCACTGCGCCATCGAAGAGGCCCAATCTCATAAGAATAATGGGGAATAATATTTTGCTATTTAAAATATTATCTGTAAAGTTGATTTCAAGACTACTTCTCCTATCTGATAATGACCTGAGGTTCAATCTATGTAATTTATTTTCATAGATATAATAGATACGAAATAATTTAAGTTGAAAATAAATAAATCTAACTAGCGTTTTCTGTGCACTGTGAGTTGAATTTTATTAATGATAAATCAGTGACAACTAATTTAGTATGTGTGACTGATCGTACACGAAATTCTCTAAATAGACATAACCAAGTAGATATTATATACTTGAATGTTTCCAAATAATTTGATAAAGTTAATCATGAAGCACTGGTGTGCAAACGTGCTAAGTATGGTGTTAATCAACAATTCTGTTAATGGTTTGAGGATTACTTAACTGATTGAAGTTCTAGAGTTAAGACTGATAGTAGACTTTCTAAGGAAGGTATAATCAAATCTGGTATTCTACAGGGATCTTCTCTAGGTCCTTATTTATATAAATTACATTGAACTAAATATAATTAAGAATAGTAACTATTTAACTTTTGCAGATGACTTAAAACTATACAAAAAATATGTAACTAATGAAGACCTTAGGAATCTTCAACCAGATATTAACTCAGTCAATAACTGGTTATAACTTAATGTGTTAAATTTGAACAGATAAATCCAAACATTTAACGTTCGTTAGAAAATCTCGCGAGATTTTTTCAAATATTTAATAAATAATTTCGAAATGGAAAAGGTTGACTCCATAAGAGACATATCTGACTCTCGTGTAAATTTCAATTTGCATGTTTTACAAGCTGTCAAAAAAGGTAGAACTATTGTGAACAACATAATAAATTCATGGTCACACCTCAGGTGTATATATCTAATTGTAATGTTATCCAAACTAAAAGTTATAACAATACTAGAATTTGCAACTGGAAATGCATGACGCAATTGCGAAATTTCATAAACCAACTCAGTGGTTCTCAAAGTGTGGGCCGCGAAATCTTCTAATATTTTCACTGAAATGACACTTACTTGTTAGTCTACACAGGGTTTTAGAAGCTGACCATCTCATCAATCCAAGTATGTGCTTATTTAGTACTTTTTTACACACAAAATATTTCTGAATTTGAAATACTTTTTAACTTAAGGCGAGCTACCTAACCACAGTAACTGAGCGTTGCAAGTGTTAGATAGGCCTACGACTGGGGCGCCGCGGATAAATGTTGAAATACTAAGGGCGCCGTGAAACTAAGAAGTTTGGGAGGCCCTGGAGTAGTTTTTCGGATACTTAGAAAAAGTTTGGAACATTGACGAGAAATGTGTGTGCGGGTATTCTGATCCAAAGTTGTATTACTTTGTTTGTGGAATTTTGACAACTCTAATTGAAGAATGGTGGTTGAGTAGTAATATTACTATTTCCTTCAGTTTTTCTTTTAAAGAGTGAAGTATCTAGAACGAACATTAGTGGAAGCTAAGTTTAGAGCTGAACGAAGAAAGTTATGTACTGCAGTGGGACAGTGTATCATGTTATCTGTAGTTTGCCACATGTCTGAGATGGTCTCATAATATATGTTCAACATACACACTAGTGAATGCAATGCAATCCCGAGTAGGGCGAATAATCCCGGGATCCCGATCACGATCTTTAATGCTACAAATCATTCACCCCCTTATTTCCTTTCGAGCATTCCACGCGGCTTCGAAATAGAGTTGGTATGTACCGAAAGCGGCAAAGTACAACGTGTTTAACACTCCATCCCAATGGACAACAGCTCTTGAGAGCCAAGGCCTTCGTACCTACTGCCGGTCTCATTCCGAAATGTCTCAGCAGAGGTGGCCGATCATGCAACAAGGTACGGGGTGACGTGTGGTCAGCACGACGAACCCCCCCGGTCGTTGTTGTAAGATTTTCATAACATATTGGTAGCTCTCCTATTTCCTCTCAATTGTTGGTGGTCACACGTCCTGTACACTGTCCGAAATTTTAGGAGAAAGTTGTTACGCTTCCCCCAGGAGATTCGAACCATCGCGCGTCCTGTAGCCCGAACCAAAAGCCTGACGCCTTAGACCGCACGGCACGGTGCGGGACATAACATGTATAGAAAGCCATAAAACATAATGGAAAAAATAAAATATAGCAAGTTCTACAGAGGGTTGGCAGTCTTGACAGTAATATTATTATTACAAATACACCATTGTGCCTTCTTCCCCTTTTTATTGAAATTACAAAATTAGGATTTTATCCGAAAAAGAAAGATGAGCTAAAATAATTGTATTGTGAGATGATTTTATTCTGATATTGTCCTGTATTATCAAGGTTAGTGCCTCTGCAGTAATAGTAGTAGAAGTAGTAGTAGTAGTAAATAGAGTTTTAGAGAGAGGAGACAGTAAGACAAAAATGTGTATTATTGAAGAAAGCAACGGCAGGAGAAGCAGTGTATTCTAACACTAAGCATGGATGATGTAGACGGCAATATACGAGGCGCATCCAGAAAGTAAGTTTCCCTATTTTTTTTAAAAAGAACAACACAGTTTCAGGAAACCATTTATTGGCAACAGGTACAGCAAAGGTTCAGCTATTTTTCAACATAGCAACCACCAGAATTGAGACACTTGTCGTATCGTGGTATCAACTTTTGGATCCCACTGTCTTAGAACTCTGCCGCCTGTGAATGGAACCAGAGTGTGACAGACGTCTTTAGCTCTTCGTCGTTGCCAAAACGCTCACCGGAGGAGAGGAATTTCTTGAGGTGCAAGAAAACGTGAAAATCGCTGGGAGCCAGATCAGGACTATAAGGTGGATGATCAAACAACTCCCAGCCAAATTCCGTCAAAACAGCTGCTGTGCGCCGAGCCGTATGTGGACGAGCATTGTCATGGAGGAGCACAACACCTGCAGTAAGCATGCCACGCCTCTTGTTTTGAATGGCAATTTCCTTAGTGTTTCACAGTAATGGTCAGCGTTCACCGTTTCACCTCTGGGGAGGAAGTCAATGAGCAAAATGCCCTTCCTGTCCCAAAACACGGTGCACATCACTTTCTGTACCGACAGCGTCTGTTTGAATTTCTTCTTGACCGGAGATCCACGATGCCGCCAATGCATTGACTGCTGCTTGGTTTCCGGGGTGAAGTGCGAAATCCACGTCTCATTGCCCGTGACGATCCTGTCGAGGAAATCATCGCCGTCATCATGGTACCGTTGCAGGAATGTCAGTGCTGCTCCTGAACGTTTCATTTTTTGTTCGGGTGTCAGGTTTTTCGGCACCCACCTGGCACACAATTTTTTGAACAGCAAGCGCTGCGTGACAATCTCATGCAACACGGATCGCGATATCTGCGGAAAAAGGCTACTCAACTCCGTAATCGAGAAGCGACGGTTCTCTACGATGCGCTGAAGCACCAGCTCAACCAGATCATCAGTGATGAGGAACGGACGCCCACTGCGCTCTTCATCATGGACACTTTGACGACCTTCCGAAAACTGCCGACACCAGCGACGCACCATCTGCTTACTCATAATGTTCGGCCCATAGACCTCACAGAGCTGACGATGAATGTCAATTGGCGCAATGCTTTGTGCATTCAGGAACTTTATCACCGACCGAACCTCGCATGCGGCGGGAAAAGGAATACGAACTTCCTTTTCGGACCACTGCTGCCTCGCTACTGGCATGCGGCGGGAGAAGGAATACGAGCTTCCACTTCGGACCACTGCTGCCTCGCTACTGGCGCCGGGCGGGATCTGTCCGCCTGGCATATGATTGATACGTTTTAGCTCTGCTGCGCATGCGCAATTTTCACGGCTCCTTATGTTTACTTTCACGGTAAAAAAAAAATAGGGAAACTTACTTTCTGGATGCGCCTCGTATTTGGAACGTAATGCAAATAATATTATCTAATATCCGAGACTATGAATCTTGTAATCCTGGGATTTCGGGACGGTAAAAAAATAGCGGTATCCAGGAATTCGGGATCTCGGGATTACATTCCCTAACACACGGCACATTCCCATTTGTACTTACAGTCTTATTACGTCCTCGAAGACTTCTATTTCATCTACTTGGCTACCATTGGACAGGACACATGGTTAAATGCTTCATTGTCAGTTGTAACAAATTGTGTTCTTGATACATTTCTCCGCAATTGTCAATAGTTTCCCTGGCTTCAATAATGTGCAAGTGCATTGTTGTTAAATCGACATTGACGACCTGTAAAGTTCATTGTTTCCTTTGATTACTATTTTGATTGTTGCTTGATGTTGCTCTTCGACGCTTTAGGCTAATCGAAACGATGAGGATGTATGGTGATCATATGAAACGAATGATGAAACAGCGGAAACACACACTGGGGGCATTCCGAAAGTGGAATCGTCTCTGCCAGTGCTACTGCAACGGGATCTGTTGTCTTTGAAACGCAGGTAAAACAGCGACAGCGAAAAATCAGGCGAGGCCAGGCCGGCTCGGTAGCTCAGTGGATAGAGCAATGACACGGTACGACAGAGACCCGGGTTCGAGTCCTGGTCGACCATGTGTACGTTTCTCAGATTATGTATGTAAGTAAGAAGTTTTGGAAATAAATCATTGTAAGTAATGAAAACATAATAATTTATTTTGTTATATTCCTAAGCAGAACACCCGAAATATATACTTTTTACATTAGGCTGCTCTTACCCAACACTTTTCCGTGCATATAAGTGACGCAGGAAGCGAAATGGGCTGGAGCCAACAAAACCGGAACTTCCGGTCCCAGAAGGCTAAGACTTAGGCTTCTGGTGACGAGGCTTCCATTCCAATTGTTGGCATGCGAAGATTAGTGCATATGTGCTGGTTTTGCTGTGACCCCTTTCACTAAAAAAAAGGTCGATGAATATTTAATGGGAAGAAGGGTTTAATAGGGGTGGGGGAGATTTTGGTTGTAAGGGAGGGAGCAGATGACGGAACGTTGATTGTCTCAACTCCTCCAGAGAGGGGGAATATTTTAAGGGGAGGGGCTTAAGCGAGTTCCGAAGGGAATAAGAGAATAAGCTGCCATATTAACACCATGCCTTGCTTTACTTTGCTTTTGTAACATGCGAAATACACATTTCTTCCTCTCACGCATGTTTGCTTTGTGTTTTAGAACTGTTCGTTACGTGGAGTAGCCAAACAAAGCTACAAAAGATCTACTTTCTAATGCCTTGCCTTTCAGTGTTCGATGAGGATATCTCAGGAACTGTTTGCACTAGAGTAATGGGTGAGCCAACCTTGCCAAGCTCCCGATAAGGAAAAGTGCTGTTTAAACTTGAAGTTATGCTAAATGTTGCTAAATCTTACTAGGATATATTATTATTATTTGATGACTGCGGTGGTCTAGTCGATAGGGTGTTTGACTGCCACGCGAGAGTCCCGGGTTCGATTCCCAGGCTGTGTAATCTAAGGTCGGATTTTTTCCGCACTTGTCCTCGCATAAAGCGGCTCCGGGGCTCACTCACCCTCAATTCAGTGGGTGCCTGAGGCGAACGGAGTGATCACCTCCAAAATGGTCGAGATCGAGAATGTGTTGTGCCCTATCCAACATCCCCTAAATGTACCTTTTTGGCACGGTGCTATATGTACGGAGAAATTTACCAGTTACCTACTGGATGACTGTAGTTTTTAAATCAATTGAAAAATCTACATTTGGAGTTTAGAACGGCGAATTATAAATTATTGTTATAATTACATGATGTGAAATTCTTCCGTTGGAGTTTAAAAATATTGCGAAAACTCGATGACAACGAACAGCCGCACCATGGTTCCATATGTGACCTCAACTTTCTTCCCTGTTTCCTGACATAAATTGTTCTTTGGACTGGAGCTAAATTGTGGAGTATAAAGAAATCACGAAAAGAACAGGAAGAACCAGGTCTTGGCTGGAAAACTTGTCCCTGGGTCAGAATACTCAATTTTGTTTGAAAGATGTCCGCTGGAGAAGCAGAAATAAGATCTGGATATAATTATATTTCTCCTTCTTTTGAATACAACTTATTTCTTCCAGAGAATGTATTCAGCTTAATCTAGACCTTTAACATTGTGCCAAACATGAATTTCTGGGTGCCAATGAAGTACAAATTACCCTAGGTTTAGCACGCTCATGCTAGGGTTGACATCGTTGGGATGGCAACACGTTTTCTACTCCTCCGACCTACAATTAGCCTCCATGTCTGTCGTCCGTGAGGAATTTGAAAAATAACCATAAATGCCTTGTATTTTAAGTATCGCATAATTCACATTAAGAAAATACACAGAAAATAACACGGAAAATATTTATCTCCTAACAGCAACACTGTTGGAAAGTTTACCGAACACCAAGCCAAACTTTATAATCTTGTGGTGACTCAGATGTATGAACACACTGAAGCACTACAACATAAGTATTTCCTTGAGGAAGGAGGTCGTACCATGACGCATGCTACTTTGAAGGGGGATGGAAATAATTGAACGTTCTTAGTACAGTAAGCTTTACTTACTTAGTTTACTTAGTCGCGTCCTCTTCTACCTGCCGGTGTCGAGGGGTTACAGAGAGTTCTCCAGACGTTTCTGTCCATCGCCTTTTCCTGTGCCTCTTTCCATCTTATGCTTCGTTTCTCCAAAATCTCTTTGACACTCATATTCCATGTCTTTCTTGGTCTTCCTTTTGGTCTTGTTCCTTGTGGACGTGCTTCCCATATCTGCTTTGGCAGTCTCGTCTCACTCATTCTGCTCAAATGGCCGAACCATCTAAGTTGATTACGTTTAACTGTTTCTTGTAGTGGCTGAGCATTTAACGATTGCCGAATGGTTTGATTCCTTATCCGATCTTTCCTGGTTTTCCCACTTATTCTTCGAAGGTACCTCATTTCCATTGTTTGTACACTTTGCAGGTGTTTTCCAGTCAATGTCCAATTTTCACTGCTATATGTAAGTGTTGGTATATAAATTGTTTTGTATACAGTGAATTTTGTTTGGGTAGATATTTCTTTTTTGCCTATAAATCCTCGGTTTATCATTTGATATAGCTTTCCTGTCTTCATGATTCTATCTCTTATTTCTTCCTCTTCTTTTCCTTGACTGTTTATAATTACTCCAAGATACTTGAAATTTGTCACTTGTTCTAAAGGTTCGTTATTCAGTTTTATCTTATGGTTTGTCTTTTCTCTGCTGATTATCATTGTTTTAGTTTTCTCCGTATTTATTTCCATATTCTTCTTCTTTAATTCTTCATTAAGAATATTTAGATTATATTGTAAACTAGCCTGTGTGTTAGCTATTAGTATAATATCATCAGCGTATATGAGCTCTGTTAGTTTAATTGATTTCATATTCCAGTATCCTACCTGAAATTGTTTCATTTTTATATGGCATTCCTTTATTACTTCATCTAATAGTATTATAAATAGATATGGTGATAGTATATCTCCCTGTTTAACTCCTGTTGTTATTTCAAATTCCTCTGACTGGTGGTTTCTCGTCCTCACGTAACATCTGCATCCTTTGTACCAACTTTGGATTGCTTTTATTAGGTTTTTATCCACTCCTTTCTTCTCTAAGGATTTCCATATCTCATTCCAAGGAACTCTATCAAAAGCCTTTTGTAGATCTATAAAACATACATGTGCCTTTTTATTGTATTCTATTGTCTTGTCTGTTATTTGTTTGAGGGTGAAAATATGGTCTTGTACACTTCTTGCTGGTCTAAAGCCTGCTTGACTTTCTTCCAATTGCTCTTCGACATATTTTCTGAGTCTATTCTCCAGGATTCTTGAATATATCTTCCCTGGCACACTGAGCAATGAGATTCCCCGATGGTTTCTACATTCTCTATTATCCCCTTTCTTGAAGATTGGGATTATTACTGATATCTCCCATTCCTTCGGTACAGTTTTCTTTTCCCATATAACATTCAGTAGGTTCAAAAACAGTTGCTCTCCAGCATTTCCCATGTATTTAAGCATTTCTGGTGTTAAACCATCATGTCCACTAGCCTTACCTAACTTCATTTTCTTTAATGCTGCTTTTAATTCTTCTACTTTGATATCATTTATTTCGTTTCCTGTTTGAACCTCCGTCCTGTTAGTTTGTGTTTCATCCTTCAGCAATTCTTCGAAGTATTCCTTCCATCTTTGCATGATTTCTTCTGGTTTTGTTCTTAGTTTACCATCTTTTCCTTTTATGTATTTTAATGGGCTCTCTTTATCTTTTCTCAAGGTCTTTAAAACTTTGTAGAATAGTTTTTGATTTTCTCGGCTGTTCTCTTCCATACTTTCCCCAAATTTTCTCCACGAGTTCTTTTTAGCCTCTAACACTTTCTTTTTAACTATATCCCTTTGCCTCCTATACTCTTCGAAGCTTTCTAAATCATTAATTGATAGGTACTTTTTCCACAGTATTTTCTTATGCGTGACTTCTTCTTTCAGCTCATCTGTCCACCATGCCGTTCTTTTCATTTTGTTTCCAATGTATGTTGTCCCGCAGCTTTCCTCTGCAGACTGTAGCAAAATCTTCTTAAATTCATCCCACAATTTATCTACGTCTCTTTCTTCCTTTTCATGTTTCTCTTGTATCTTTGCTTCTATTAGTTGCTGATATTTTTCTTTAACTTTTGTATCTTTTAATTTGTATGCCTTTATTCTTATTTTATTTTGCTTTTCCTGTCTTCTTTTTCCATTAGTTTTTAGCACTCTACTTCTTTGTACTACTCTTTCCATTATTAATAGTTTATGGTCGCTCCCAATTTCCGCCCCTCTTTTGACTCTGGCATCTCTTATCTTTCTCATTGTATTTCTCTCTACTATGAAATAGTCAATTATAGATTTTTCCCTTCTTGTTGGTTCTTCCCTGGTGTATTTATGGATTTCTTTATGTGGGAATTTAGTATTTACCACTACCATGTCGTTTGTTACACATAATTCTAAGATTCGTGTACCATTATCATTTAATGTATCTTCTCCATGTTGTCCTATTACCTGTCTCCATTCTTCCGTATTGTTTCCTACTCTTCCATTTAGATCTCCTACTATCAATACTTCTTCCTTTCTTTCATCTATGATTTAGTACAGTAAGCAATAAACAAAAAATCTATTTTATATAGTATATCTACCATTTTCATATATATTCGCACAATTGAATTCATTGATTGATATTTATTAAGATTTGGTTATCGAATGCCATGTTTCTGTCTGTGGGTAAATGGTAATGACGAGACTGAGTGGGTTATTAAGGAAATAATGAAGGGACTCACGCTCCCTTTCGTATCTTAGTCACATGAGAATGAAATGCAAGAACTCGTTACAAATGTGTAAATAATAATAATAATGATAATATATATATATATATATATATATATATATATATATATATATATATATATTTGGCTTCCACAGGTTGGATCTCCTGGGGGAAGCGTAACAACTTTTCTCCTTATATTCCGACCTCTGCATGTGACCGGTGGTCACCCACCGTCGTGAGGAAATTAGGGAGCTACGGCTACGAATTAGTGTTGCCCACGAGACGAGACTTTGGCCTGTCTCGTCTCATGGAGTCTCGTGGAAATGCTGTCTCGTCTCGAAAATATTCGTTTGTCTTATGACACATGGTCAATCTCGTCTCGTCTCGAATTTTTAAAAGCCTGTCCCGTCTCGTCCCGTGGGCAACACTACTACGAATGAGTAGCGTAACCCGGTCATGGAAACTTACAACAACCACTGTGGGTTCGTCGTGCTGACCACACGTCACTCAGTATCTGGTTGGATGATCTTCCACCTCTAATGCGAGTGAACCTGGTAGTTGGTCCTGGCCCTCACGGGCTGTTGCGTCACGGGTTATTGTTACTATATTATATTCTGCTTCTGAACTGTCTGACACAAACCAATAACAAGAAACATGGCAAACACCAAAGTATTACATTCATATACATTTTAAAACAGCAATGAAGAAGATTTGATAATGAATTAAAAAAAAAAAAAAATGGCTAAAGCTTGATGGTTACGTAATTCATGTCTGGCGTATAAGGTCCGCTTTAGACGAAAGCATTTTCCTTAACATTTATTTATGCCATGACCAAAATGCTACCGTGTAAAGTGAAAAATGTTATGGCATATTTCACATGCCATGGCATATATCATGACATTTCTTGACGATAGGGTAAGTCCTATTTCCGTAGCATATTTCGTAGCATAACCAATCAGAAGCGACCTCTAGGTCACGAGTCCAGTGTAATGGCGGCCGCGTGAGATGTAAACAATGCATCACTTCACATTTTTAAAAGCCGATAACTATTCAACCGAGAGGAATAACGTTACGTATAAAACGTTATTAGCTATAAAACAATGGCGCTGCTTAAATACATACTTTATATCGTTTACTGTACACGTATAAAAAAAAATATTTTAGTTGTTGCAATTTTAAACACCGTGAACTCAGCATAGATGGTGTAACTCGACGTGTCTTTCGTGCTGTATATATGTATATTATACATTGTAATCGCAAAAGCTTATCGAAATGTTACATAAAGTACTTACGTGTAAAGTGCTGTATGATTTTTTTAAAAGCATTTACATAGCATTTATGCTAGCAAAAATGTTAAAGTAAATGCTTCCGTCTAAAGCGGGCACTCAACCAAACAACCATACCATAAGAGAGATTCAGACCAAGAACGCTTCCTCTGTACGGGTTCTGAATTCGAATAATAAAGCCGCGCACAGACTGTTTCGAGAAAGTCCTCTCCTTTCAAAAAATCACCAAGTCTAAAAAATATACATTCTCTTGTATAGAATTGAAATGAAACCTTGTGTCGTTTGCTTTCATTTTGTCTAGATATCTGTGGAGGCGCCACGAAAGTATCACAAATATATCCAAACAAGAATTTTCAAAAACGTTGGCGCCGACCCTGAGTCCAACAACACTTTCGGCTAGTCGCGATGTATAACGACGAAAGATGGTTCGATAAAAATTTATGAAGGAATGCTCATACCCAACCAGGACTCGGACACGGAATAATTGCACTGTAAGTCTATCACTTAACTTACTCGTCCACCGAAGCGGCTTAAATCTTGTCAAATCCTCGCATTTAGAAGGCGGCAGGATCCTGCGAATGTCGTATTGGCAACGGTGCGCTTGTCCAATCGTAAGGCAGGAAGCTCGGCCGCCTTCCTAGCCGAACGGAACTCTAGTTAACCATATCTGCCGCGTATGGCGTAGACCCTTGTACGTAGAACCTAACCCAGGTCTTGCGTATGAATCCTGCTCGAGCCGGTACACAGAATCAGAGCCAGGTATATGAACACAGGGAAAATATAAACAGCCAAGCGTCAACAATATTTAGCCGGCGAACTTTATGAGTTTACATTCGCGTGTCGCTTGATGGAAAGAATGATGGACACGGTTGACAATGCAAGCATTGTTGGAGCGATAACGAGCCGGAGAGCAAATTTGCGTTTCCGTGCGGTGAATTATTACCCATAATGCAAAATTTTCCCCGCGTGGACAAACAAACTGGCAGAGGAAAAAAAAGGTGCGATTTGCATTTGTCATCATCGCCACATTTGGGAAAACAAAAGACAAAACGAGGCAGAGAGAGAGAGAGGGGAAAACAAATTCGTGCGTGACCAGTTGTAACTGGCGGCGCTAAAAAGAGCTACATAATTAACGCGAATCATAAAGTATGTGCTAACATGTTAGTTTCATTATCCCTTGCATTCAGGTTCAAATATTCAGAGGCAGCGATGATTACGGTCTGTTTGAATGCATCGCCAAATATCGTTGTTGATTCGATTCCGACCTGCAAGTGTACATTATTAAAATGGCAGCCCTCGATGATTTGCGCGAGTGCGTGCGCGCGCGTGGGTATTTACCTGCAAAAACCCTCTTGAATGAGTTATGTTAACAATTCCTCCATTCGGAATGACGGAAGGGGTTTTGTTTGCGGATGAATTTTTCGGTTGTTCCGATAAACAAATTGCATCACTTACATAAAAAAAAATCTCGACCATTTTTTGTATTTTTTTCTCAATATAATAATTCAATGCTAACCAGCGAGAGAAAGTTTTGAATAAATAGCGTTGTAGGCTTGAAAATTCCTGCAGTATCGTATTTATAATTTCATTCCGCGAAGTTGGAATTACGTGGGGTGGAAAGTGCTGTTTTTAAAGAGGAAATTCGTATGTTTTGTATAGTCACGGACACTTCTGGATTGTAACAACTCCCTTTGAAAGTCAGTGGGATCGTTACTACCCAGAAGTATTCGCGGCTGTACCTTAAGACATTTATAATTTCTTAAGTCACAAACTGCGATTTCCTGTTGCTTTTATTTAAGTCACACTGAATCAATTACAGAAAATATTGTAACTATAATTTCATTTTGGCACGTGTAAAGATTCTAAACAGTGATGATCCAACATGTAAGGTACCTGAACCCAATATGGCCTACCTAAGGTTTGCGATTGTTTCTAACGGCGTACAAAGTCAGAAACGTAAAAGCAATGGCATGATTCAAAAGAGGGAACATTTCTGCACATTTACCGAAAATTGGAGCCAGTTCCAAATAATAACATGGGTGCAGGGAAGATGTTATTAAATACTTATTTTAGGCCATATTGGGTACATATGTAGTCATATATTTTGTTCTTTCACAGCAAATAATGCAACAGGAATTGTAAAGATAGTACCAGAATTTTGTTTTTATAGGTATATAAGTATATTGATACACTTATAATTTACATAATGACATATATGATTTGCACAAAGAAATACCATTTACAAACCAATAAACAAGGGAGTGATATGTCACACAATTTGTTACCAGACGAGTATGGACAGTCTGGGAAAATAAATGGTCCTTTGTCATCCTTAGTGAGTACCACACACTCTACGTGAACATAGGACTAACAAATGTCACTTTTGCACATATCCTTTCTTTACGATATATTCCTATGTACGCCATATTGAGTCTACCTTACATAGTGTTCTTTTTTCCTTCGTTATAAACAGTGAATTAGATTAAAGCCTAAACTAAGTGCATTGTTGTAAAGTACAAATTATGAGCTATCATAATATATACTAGAGATAAAAACACCTATCATTTGGAAGATGTACTAACAAAAACATGACTGTGCAATATTAGATCAAGAGGTCCACCTATTTCGCTTCTTTGTTACTGTATTATAGGTAAAGCCAACACGTTCAGTCACGTCATTCGGACAGTATAAATTCCATACTAACGTCATCTGTTGAATTATCCATGTAACTACTTGGAAATGGGTTCATGTACCTTATATCATGTCTGTAATGTTTGCTCTTCAAAGAATTAACCTAAATAACTGTTTTTAGTAAAATTGCATTTTTTGACTTAAGTGCCTTTTCCCCGAACAGTCTAGATTTATGGGTTTCTCTTCAGAAGGATGGTTTAGCTTTAGATTAGCAATTCAGCCGTTTGTTTCAGAAAACCCCTATGAAGTAATCATTGTGGCGAATTTACATTTCTTCAGGATTCTAAATTAATATAGTTTCTAATGCTATTCTATAAATTGGTATATTTATTTTTATTATCAAACAACTTTACTTAACGAAATAGGATAGTTTCGGTTAAGATTATCAGGAAACAGGTTTGTGGAGGTAGGAGGTTTATCTGAAATAAACGATTCAATTTATGCTCACTTTGTAAAAGTTTAAAAATAAACGTTTATATAAAGCTTATTGTTCATGTCGTCAATGATGACGATAATATTACAATGCTAGTCAGCAACACATCCAAGTGATGCAATCGAAGAAACAGAGAAAGAAATTTTAAAAGAAATATGCGGACGTCGTTTTTTTCTATATAAAGCGTTATTGCATACCAATGATTCTTGTAGCAAAACGTATCAAGGTATTATTTATTTATTTATTTAACAAGACTTCCAAATACAGCGTTAACCATTTTACATTGGAATGTATAACAGTAGAAGAAGAACAATAAAAATAACAACAAAAATAATAATATAAACACAAATTACATCATAGAAAGACCCTTACAAGTTTTTGTACAATGGCCTCTGTACATTTGTATTATTATTACCGTAATCCACATTACTTAATATGAACGCAATCGAATCTTGACCCTCAGGTGTAAATTAGGAATACATCTTAAGATTGGCAATGGCAGAATACAAATTTCATCAATCAATATTCTTTCTTAAGCGATCAGAAAGATAATACCTAACAATACCAATACTGCTGAAATCCCGTTCTAACAGGAAGGAGTTGCAAATATACAATAAATGAAAGCTTCGCCATCTACTTGTGCAGAAATACAAAAGAAGCCACCAAGTATTTGTGTTTCATTTTGACGAAAAACTGTAGTGTGTCTGAACAGCCATTTGCTGGTTTTGCTGATAACACTTAATATTATGGTTAATTCTATCAAACGCTTTTGCAAAATCAATGTAAATTGAATTCACAATTTATCTAGTACACAACGCATTATATTCCCAATGATCAAAATTTACTAGGTTAGTTGTTGCAAATCGCCATGGATAAAAGCAATGTTGATTGTTATTTACGTTGCTTCAAACATGTTTGTAAATTCCCGAATACAAAATGTGTTCCCATACTTTTGCTGCTGCACATAGAATGGCAAGTGTGTCTGTAGATTTAAATTTTTGCACTCTCACCTGATTTCAAGATGGGGCAAATTCTTATTAGCTTCCCGATCGTAGGAAACTTTTGCGATTTCACAATTAAATTAAGTATTAAACACAGAGGTGTTTCAAAGCACTTCAAGGCACGCTTTGCGTAAAAAGGGAGGGGTTCCATGAGGTATCATCGATATCGACTCAGCCCTAGTTTAATGATAATGGCACTATTTGCGGTTTAACGTGATTATTATTTTGTATATTATTCTACACAAAACGTTTGCTATTTTTGCCCATAAAAATTATTGAATTTATAATCAAGATAAATTTAAGTATGTTTACAGTTTACATGTTACATATCCTTTCGTATGAGCTTTACCTCATCAGTATATATATTTTGTTTCCTTTCTTTGCCTTTCTTAGAGACTAATAAATACCATTAAATGAACACAAGATTAATGTACTTTCCCGAAAAGTGATTCTGATATCTACAAAATCCTTATGTACATTATTCTATAATTTTTTTTATTTAAAGTGACGCGATTTAATTCAACATGATTTAAATCACTCCACCTTAATATAAACACAATTTCGGGTTTGGCCCCTCAACCACAAGAATTGTGGGTCTAGGCTTTGTCTTCATTTTATTGAATTTAAAGGAGAGAATACTATTATGTATAGCCTATCACCAAAGTTAGAACTCGCAGCAAACGTTGTAGCATTTTATACACTGCCGTTAAAACCGGAGGTTCAAGCTGTCAAACCCTGAGGTTTTTTTTCCTTACTCACAGAGAACATTCGTTTCCCTTTTAGTACTACGGGTAAATAAAGATAACATTGGAAAAAAACGATAATATAGCTATCGCTCATCGAGGCCCCAAGATAGAATCCCGGATTTTCTGGCATTTAACAAAATCGTTTCCTTGTCCTTCGGCGATCCTTGATTATGAGAAAGCGAACTTCAAAAGTGTTACAGCGACTTCTCAGCGAAATGCTCCAGCTACGTTGGATCTGATCTCGTGCTCCAAATACTTACATTCATACACTATACACATAATGAAATATCACATCACAATAGTGGAAACCATGGGCGTCGCCAGAAATATTTGCGGGGGGGGGGGGGTCAGGGAATTTATTAAACTTAAATACTATAAATAATAACTATAATTATAATTATGATTATTATTTTTATAAAATTAAAACTATTATAAACTAATAAAACAAACTTTATTCCAGTTCTTTATTATTATTGTTATTATTGAATTATAAATAAATATGTAAACAAACACAAGCTCTGTAATTCTGTCATTTCAGGTGTTTAGGTTTTCATTTACATCTCAAACGAATTTATTTTTTGTAAATTTTGGACGTCGCCCACGACACTCTCACAACAAAGGTCTCGGGTGGAGAGTGTTCGCCACTTCCCGCCCCTCATTTAATCCACCCTTGAACAGGACAATGTTATATTATACATAGAGAAGATATCATTGTACACAAATAGACGTCACTGTTACGTGCAAATGCGTTTATATCAATTAAGATCAAAAAAGAATATATTGAACACGTGCAACTTCATATTGGAAGAACCTGTTAATGCAACTCATTTAATACATACTGTACCGATCAAAATTGAATAACGTTAATGTTAATTTATGGCATGTAATCCAAGGAACATGCCTTCCAAAAAGAGAGAAAATATTATTGAGATGGAGGAAGCTCATCGCCACTATATAAGCAGCCTTCTTTACTTCGTTATACTTCTATACAACAGTAACAGATGTAGATTAATTATGAATGCATTAAATTACTTGAAAACTCGCCTTTCTGAAATAAAAGAACTTAAGAAAGTGTATTATACTGAATTTAATGCAACTATAATCTTGGGAAATCTTTGTATAATTTTTTGACACACGGAGGATCAATTAATGTTACACTTTCTCGTACCATCTAACGTCATCTTTTGAAACCTTCATACACCATTCACGGAAACTATCGAGGATATTTTTCTTTAACGAATTTTATTTAATAAGTGTTATGAAACACTCTTTCGTGCCTAACGCAGAATCGGTGGTATTCCCAAGGTGATGGTGGTATGGTTTATGTTGGTTATGTACGTTTCCGTGCTAAAGATTTTCTGCATTGGAGTGCACAAATTATATCTGAGAGGCTGGCATGTTTCGCACGAAGAATGTGAGATGGGAAGAAGTGGTCCGAAGGAATTCTTTTCACAGGATAATTAAGTTTATGTACCCATTAAATACCGAACGATAATTTATATTTGGACTAAGAATTATTATGTAAGGAAGGGACTTTGAGGAGGGGACCTCCTCAGTGCCTCAACTGGCATCGCCACTGCGCGTTGCTTTTCTACAAGACATTTTCCCTTGCCTCTGCAATATATTGAGGCTAAATAGTTAGTATTTTGTATAATTTGGTTGTAATTACTGAAAAAGGAATTATTATTATGTCAAGAATTATTTTGGGAATTTTTATGTTAAGAAATCTGAACTAGAACACTCAGGAGAAACTCTACCCATGTATTTTTATTAGTACATTTTAATTTGATTTGAACAAGAGAAATATTTGGTAAAATGACAAATAATTAAATGCAAAAGAAACGTGTCTTTTTGTGCGAATCACGGCGATGAGGATGAGCGATTGAACGGAATCGATGAATTGATAAGACAGCGAACATCCATGTCTTGGCGCTACGTTTACACGAGACATGAGCAATAATGCAATAAGCTTTATCATATGTAAAAAAATGTTTATATGGGTGTTTGTTCCGGCATAACTCTCGAACGCCTGGAGCAATTTCAACCAAACTTGGTACACACATGACTTACAATCTGGAAAGAAATATTGTGGGGGTTAGACACCCCGGGCGGGGGGGGGGTTGGGAAGGGGGAGACATGTCGTAAACGATCGATATTATTGTGGAATCCATGGTTTTCGGGGTCGCTAAGATGAATAGTGACACTATGAATGCCGTTCAACTCCAAGTTCATCACATATCGGCATGGGGGAATGAGAGGGGGTGAAAAATAAAATGTCAAAAATGACGTACATTGTGTCGAATCCATAGTTTTCTGAGTCTCTAAATTCTTTGGTGAACTCACCCTTGAGGAAGCAACATTATAGTTAGAATTCATTATTTTCCTAGATTGGGATAAATAAATGGCCGGGCAACGCCTGGAAATCAGCTAGTTGATTAATAAATGAGAAGCATTCAATTCACATAATTATTGTTTAAAACAACATGCATTAGTACTGTTGAAGCCTTTTTAAAGTATAAATGTTTACTTATTTTTGTCTTTCTTCCTTGACTGCTATTAAATTTCTTTAGATGTTATACATAATATTTTTGCATGATTCCTTACGCACCCAACCGTAACATTTCGCAACAGCTAATTTTAACGTCCTAAACTAAATGTGGACTTAGCCATAATTATATAAATACAGTCTGGTAGCCACAGATTAGGTATAATTATTATTTTGCAGTAAATGTTTACTGCTTGAGAGTGAATTAGATACCCATAATTCAGGGGTAGACAAAAATAAAAATAATTCTGGCGACAGTTCATTTTTCTCAGGAGCCAGTATTTTTTTTTTTTCAAATATGGGCTAAGAAAACCATGAATCCAAATAAGATAAAGCTACACATCTTGAAATGTGAATTTAAAACATTTAGTTCATTAATTAACATAATATTTGTTTAAAAGTTATTAATTCTTTCAGCAGAGCAGGAAGGTTCAACCTGCAACAGCATAAATAACTATGTAATATATTCTAGCACATGACCGCTCTACCATATCAATGCAGATTTTAAAGTTAATCTAGCAACAATGAAGATAATTATAATGGAATGTTTATTATTCTGATTTAACGATACACATGATACAGAAATATTAATAAACAATACTATGCTCTTTATTAAAAATAAGCAGGTAATGGAAATGCCAATAAGCGAATTCGAAATATTGTATAATATATATTTATTTTAGAACTGAATTTGAGAATTCAGGCGCCAAATGCAAATTTTCAGGGTGCATTTATCTACCCCTGCCCATAATTCCATTTCCTCTGTTACATCGTACATACTTGGATACACAGAATATACATCAAAAGTAACAGGCAAAGTTATTAACTATAATTTGAATCGTTTTTAATGCATAATCTCTATACGTCTTACTTTGGTTTGAATAAGTATTTCTAACTGTTCTGTTTTTTACATAATTCCAAAATAACTTACTATTATTCTCGATACTTTCTTCAGTTTGCTTTGAGTACATATTATATGCCTTATTTATGAGTGTTTTTGTTTCTTTACGAGTATCTTTATTATATTTAATTCTACTACCATTATCATGCCTCATGCGTCTTCTACGACATTATTTAAGTTTAATTGTTTCAATAATTTCTCGGGTAAACCAAGAAGGGTATTTGTTGATAAATACCGAATTAATATTTCCTTTATAATACCTTACTGCATCATCCACATTATTCATGCTATTATTCGAATCCCTATCAAGCCTGCATATCTACTTATATTCCTGCGTGCCCCATATTAAAGGGCGCGTGTATGTATAATATATTATATTAGATTCATTCAAAAAAAATACTTGAATCGCCTTCTTACTGTATTTTTTAAAGAACCGATCGCTCTCCGTTCTGCTTCATTCCTTCGTTCGTTCTTCACTGAACCAATCCCCCTGAAATGAACTTCCAATTCTAACGAAAATTTTTCAATTATTTTAGTTTTATGAGCTGAATCTTTTCGAATTGCCCTCGTTGGATACTTACTTGGCTACAACGTGGATTCATTTAAATCAGGTGTTTTTTTTTAAAAAAAAAATCACTGACTTAATTCACTTTAAGGAAATAATTTATAGAATATTGTACATAAAGATTTTGTAGATATCAGAATCACTTTTAGTGAAAGTACATTAATCTTGTAATCATTTAATGGTGTTTATTAGGCTCTAAGAAAGAAAAATAAAGGAAACAAAATATATGTACTGATGGTGTGAAGCTCATACGAAATTAAATGTAATATGTAAACTGTAAGCACACTTACATTTCTCTTGATTTAAAAGATAATTTTTATGGGCAAAAATAGCAAATATTTTGTGTAGAAAAGAATATACAAAATACTAATAATGTTAAACCGTAAATATTATCAATATCTTTAATCTGTAAATAAAAAAGGCACGTAATATTTTTCAAACTATCATTAAAAAAAATAACAAAATTCAGCTACAAAGACTACAAAAATATGCATTTTAAGTTAAAATTAGTAGAGTACATCCAGAATATTTTTTCACTGAAAGGAAAGTTACTGAAATTATTATAGTTTCATTAACACATTAAACGAAAATTTCCATAGTAGGTTCATGTACACAGTATCAGAAACAGAAAAAATGTATGTTTACATATAATTCTTTATTTGCTTTAATCAAACTGTTCAAAATATTTTACAAAGCCATTTACTAATACAAGTCTTTCTATAAGAAACATATACATCTATATGTATTGTGCCAAAAACCATACAAGCAATATTAAGCGTGACTTTTTTTTTAAAAAAATCGATTTTAATAAATAAAATCATCAAAAATTATTTTTTAAATAAAAAACTCATGATCTTTATCCACCCTGCTTGGCTTTATATGATGTGTGTATATATATATACAGAAAATAATGAGAAAAGGAGAGAAAGAGGAGAAATGGAAAGAGAGAAGAGAAAGATAGAGAGAAGAGAGAGAAAAGTGAGTGAGTGCAAGAGAGATAGTAGAAACAGAGAGCACCTCGTGATTAAACAGAAATCCGGAAAAAAAGTGACGTAAAATTAAGAAAACAACAAATACAAATTATTACAATTTACTTCGTAAGTCAGGCACCGTTGTATGCTATTGATACAGTTGAAACTATTTACATAATTTGATTTCTATAACCCCTACCCCTTCAAAGTCAGAACCTGAAATCAAATAATTTTGAGAAGAAACTGTCCTGTGTGAAGTGTTTCTAGGGAAGCTTGTTTTCCATTCAGTCACACTACCTCTGAACATCAGGAAAGCTAACATAAATACAGCAGGGTACTTTCAAATATAACTCTGATTTTTCGTAAGTTTCACCTCTCGAGCTCTCTCCCCTTGTCACCCAACCAGCGATCCGATTGAGGTAAATATTAATTAGAGGTCAAAATTGAAAACGTGACATTTGATTTCCGCGGCTTGACAGTGAATGTTGACTCTGTGAATGGGAGATCGGCCGCGCGTCCTCGGGATTGGCAATTAATATGTGCAAAACACGTTATCAATCAGGAGTCAATGGCGGTGATGATTTTCCAATGGAGCCGCTGAACCGTGTAATTTGCAGGCCAACGGCACTAATGAATTGTGGGAATGGAAGCCGGATCCGGAATTGGCAGAGGGAATGGATCCTGGACTGAGAGATGTTTCAGAAGAGCGCCGCTGGACTGGTGGACATTTCTGCAGCCGAAGGGCTCTGTGTAGATACTGTAGTCTCTTATGTCTTCATTTATTATTTGATTTCGGCGTGCGGGAAAGTTTCTGTAGTAGGTGTTCTGTCCGAAATCTCTCCGATTATGTTGCTTCAGTATTTTCAGTTATTTATATACTAGGTGATTCATAAATCACCCCGGGATTTACCGTTATATGAGAATTTGTCTTATCTGTAAGTCCTTCTGTTCGATATTGCGTACGAAATCTCCATTGTACCGTCACAACCAACTAACATTTAGCAAATTCTAAGAAGCAGAATGGTTTGTTTTACTAGTGTACGCCATGTTTGCGTTAACTGCGTTATACTGCCACCTAGGGGCTAAATCTACAATTATGTTATTGGGGGGCCTATTACAAGTGCAAACTTGGAGAGATTCTTTATGTGCTGATATACACCTTTATGCTGTATGTGTTATGTTCTTGGACCATAAACGTTCGAAACCCCGGAGGGAATTATGAATCACCATGTATATTTAGAAATGCGGAACCCAGAATAAATCCTTTTCATATCAAGATATCAACAATGAAATTATAACTCTAACAACAAGAGTAAAACCAATATCATTAACTCTTCAGTTGCTTCATGCACGCCGTTCTGAAGGTCTGTTTGGAGTGATGCAAGCCCGGAGCGTCATTTAATGAGTTGTAGAGTGTCTGTAGCATGTAGACAAGTGACCTTTGTTCTAAAGTATAGCTTCAAAGATTTTGCGTAAAAGAACTTGTAACATTTTTTGTTGGTATGTGACATCTGGATATGAAAAGTAGCTGGAGTTCACTGATGAAGAATTGACCATTAACGATTTTGAAAAGAAATCTCAGATCTGAAACTTGACAGCGAAGAGAAAGATCGTGTGTTTGAAGACTGGACAGAATTTCATGTCTCAAAAGGTTCACAGTGTGTGTAACTATTGTGTTTTCACAAGCCGTGGACCAAATATTAAAAAGAACATATATACAAATAAATAAATAATATATATACGTATATATATAATGCACACATAGCGTGTTCGAAGATGAACTCCAGCGTTTCAAACACGAGTATATTACTTTTCTTGCAGCATACAACGGTGTCTTGAGCATAATGGTGAAGCGACAACAAGCAAGTTTTACTTCACACATTCCTTATCACATAGCAGCAGCGCCACAGGCTGTTCATAGAAGCCGTGCAACTGATTCCCAGGAAAATGGATAGTCAGAGCCTCCTGATTTGACGTCAATGGATTTTTACTTCTGGGGCTACGTAAAATACATTGTATATCAAGAAAAATCCAGTATCCTTTGATACCTGCACCAAAGAATGACCACAACCATAGATGAGTGTGGACTCAAGTGGAGTATCGGGTCTCATCGATGGCACAGTGATATCGTCGTCGCATTGTAATCAATACCCGGTGGTGGCACAAGGTGGTTTTGATCCCACTTTAAACTGTAGGTCCAGTCTCGATTAGCCTTACTGTGCATGAAGTGAACTTAAAACACCAACTCAATTTTGATGTCTGCAGGGCTGTAAATGGTGCACACATTGAATTACACTAAAGGCAATGAAACTTTAAACACGTTTTTTTTATATATATATAAAATGCGTTACATACGTCTACGATTCTGAATGTAATAAAATAACTTGAAAATCAAAACCCCGAAGTTCATTTTCGGACACCCTGTATATAAATTAAATCAGTCTGTGGGAGAGAGTGCTTCGTTTATTTCACGAGACGCTAGGAAACGTACGCACAACTAAAGTGCGAATGTGCTAGGCACGTAGCCAGCTTGCTCACCCGAAGCTCATGAGTCAGAGTGGCAATTAAAAATAAATTGAAGATATATTGGTGTAGTTTAACGTCATGTAAATAGTCCTAGATAAAATGTTTTAGGTACTCACGAGCATCTTACTTCCCTATTAGGGAGCACCACCGAACTTTTGTATGTGTGCGTGCGTGTGTTTGGCTTACAGTAAGTGCTTGAATTGGAGGGGATGCCAATGAATTTCACTTTCGCACTCCTTTTTTGGATTTTATTTGTAAATAAAATATTTACCCTTGTGAGAATAATTGTAGCGAGAAAGTACATAAGATTAGTTGGTTTCATTAGAATAAATTTTCTGTTTAATTTTTCTGTACCCACTGTTGTAAAAATATACATTACGCTTGTTCGCCCATTATTTTAATACATCAGTCACATATGGAATCCACAGTACAACAAAGTATGGAAGGACGAAGTGGAGAGCGTTCAAATGCAGTTTTGAAATGGCTGTGTCTCAAGGTGATCTTTGCTTATCGCAAAACATACTGCAAAACGTTATGTAAACCTTTCGGTTTGGACACTTTATTTAAAAGGAGAGTGAGTTGTCGCTGACATCGTTTTCCTGCAAAAATTGATTAAACACGATTGTCTTACAAACTATTAAGGTAAGCCGCCACCTGCGAGACAGAAATATATTCTATACACAAAGAACAACAGTCAATGTGCATAAGTTTTCGCCTGCATTGCGAATGCAGAACACTAAATAAACTACTAAAAAAACTGTAGACTTTGATACATTTACGGACAGATGTTGTGCATTGAAGAAGAAAATACTCTCAACAACAAGGGCGTGATCTAGTGTCAATATTGTGTATATACGTAGATGTTCATTTGGTATTTTATTTCCTAGTATGTATGTACAGCGTGAGCACAAAAACACTCCCTGGTTTTGAAAGGGTACCTATAACTTTAATACCAAAAGTAGTATTCTACAGAAATGTTCACAGTAGTTGTAAAAACTTATAAAGGTTTCGTGGTGTTCATTGGAATTACAAATGCTCAATGTGCGCGCCACCTGTTACGCGGGAAACATCGAGACGATAATCCAGCTCCAACCACGCCTTCTCAAGCGTATCCGGTGTGATGAAGTTGACAGCTGTACTGATGCGTTCCTGAAGATGATTCAAGGTTGTGGGTAGTGGAGGTACATAGACCTGGTCCTTCACGAACCCCCAAATGAAAAAGTCTCAAACTTGCATGTCCGGTGATCGTGGGGGCCACTTGCATAGATTTTGATCATTGGGTCCAACTCGTCTTGTCATTCAGAAAGCTGCGTACAGATTGATGCCAGTGTGGGGGCGCTCCATCTTGTTATAGAATGTAGTCACCTCTCTCTGCAGCAAGTTGAGGAATTAACCAGTCACGTAGCATTGTTAAGTAGCTTTCACCTGTGATTGTTGGCCCCTCAAAGAAGAACGGACCGTACACTCGACGCTCTGACACTGCACAAAAAACATTCACCTTGGGTGAGTCACGTTCCACATCAAGAGTGTCATGCGGATGTTCGCTTCCCCAGATCTTAACATTATGCCTGTTCACTAAAAATGATCTTTGTCAGAAGGTTTCATCGTCCTCCATTAAAGTGTGGATAGTCTCGCAAAACTAACGTTGCTTTACCTTGTCTTGTGGATATAACTTTTGAACCAATTGCAGCCGGTACGGGTGAAAACGCAAACGCTTCCGTAAAATCTTGCTTACGGTAGTTTTTGCCACCTGCAACTGCCTGCTGGCTTGACGTGTTGATTTTCTGGGGGTGCGTACAAAGGCTTCTCGCACACGCAGGGACGGCGACAGGGGTGGGCACGGGTGGGCAACCGCCCACCCAAAAATTCCTGTGCCCACCCGATTGCCCACCCAATCAAATTCAATAAGTACATATACTTGGGGATATATGAATGATTCAATAAGTAAGTGTATTTTTATTTTTAACTTCTGAATAGTATCTATGCTAGAAATGTTCACATATTATCAACCCATAAAAAGTCAATTTTGTCATTAGAAAGTGAAAGTAATTACTAGAGCTATTGAAACAAAAACTGTGATCAAATAAACACTTCCATCATTAAAAGCAGCTAGTAGGCTTAGGAGGCTCAAAATTATTCAAGATATGATCAACATTAGATCAGAATTTAGGATGAACTTGAGGACAGCAGCTCCGGGCCTTCACTGGTAAAGACTGCTTTGAAAAGTACCACATAATGAAAAAAAAAAAGTTAGGTACTTCGGATGTGGGAAAAATATAATGACAAACCACACCATGTAACTTAGCGAGAAGTTATAACTGAAATTGTTAGAGGGCAAAGGGGGGGGGGAAACATTGACGGCTAAGTGTACCTGCAGGGGGGGCAATTACCGCCCGCAACTTCAAATTTTATTCAAATAAAAAATACTTTTCGTAAAATTTTCTTGATCGCTTGTTCATGTAACCATACGTGTATTGCTTCTCCCGCATTAGTAACATGAAAGTTCAGAAAACGAATACCAACTTAGTTAATAATCTCTTCAATTCTGAACAGATTTTTCAATCTTACTTGTTTATTACTTATGAGTGATATTTTGTCAAAATAGCCTTTCATTAGCCTAGGAATACTTCATGGACAATGAACAAAGAATTTGTTAACCCTGTGTGTTTTAAATCATTCATAATAACACGTTCATTTTAATCCAAACATGCAGTGGAGGCGATTAGGAGGAGCGGGAAGTGGGGGATGCAGTTCCCCCGCCACATTTTGCCACTTTTTGCACCTGCACCTGCTAAGCCTTTTCTACCACGAGAAAGTATATTGTCCTTACCCCTCAAATGTTGGCACCCAATCGCCGCTACTACGAACATTCAGATAGATTTCTCAGTTGCAAAAAACCTTATAAGCTAAAAAATGTGACCCCCAAAGAGTAAGAAAACTCTTTCAGTCAAAAACTCGTACCATGAAAATACTATGCTCAGGAACATGCATTCACGATTGTCTACCATCGCACTTTCTATCACTGTCGCCGAATACATAAAATCAAGTATGTGTCTTGTATTTGCAACACAAGCTTAAATAAACCTAATTCACATTTATTTTACTCTATTAACATGCATGAATGAATGTGACTAGAATGTATGGCTGCGCATGGGTAAACACTTCCTTGAAATAATTGTGTCCATCAGAGACAAAGCGAAAGGAAATGGAACAAGATGCGAGAATAGATTAGAAAAGAATAAAGAGGAAAACAAGAAAAGGAAAGGGAAAAGAAGTAAGAGGAAAATCGGGAGTGTAAGAGAGAGGGGGATGCATACGTCTTACATACATATATATACTATATATGGTCTTACATTTGTACTGCCCACCCTCATCTATCAATGTGGAGCTTCTGCCCACCCGGTCGAAAATTTCTGGCGCCGCCCCTGCGCACACGCTCCACAATTTCCTCAGAGATGGACGGTCGGCCAGAATGTTATTTTCTTTGATCACAAATGCATCCTCCCTCAACAAATGTTTATGCCACTGCAGAATGGATTTGTGTGTAGGTGGATCAACATTGAACTTCCGTTTAAATGTACGCTGCATTCTCACAACACTGCTTGTTTTGGCAAATTCTAACACGCACCAGCTTCTTTGCTGCGGAGTGAACACCATTTTCGATGTTACTGCCCTCTAGCTACCGAATTCACAACTAGCGATTCTGAATAGAAAGATATTAAAATATTTTGGGTTAACTGAGCTTTGGATATCAATTTTATCAAAATATTCAAGTAACTATTAATTTTATGACATCTTGAAACCAGGGTGTGTTTTTGTGCTCACGCTGTATGTACAGAATATACAAGGGGGAGTCAAATTAAAACCTTCATTTGTTTTTGTTTCTAATCTAGTACATTTCTATATGTAGGGTTGTACAAATCTGCTACATTTTAGCCCAGAGATATTGCTGATCTACATATATATTTTCAACTTTGAGTTATTGTCTGTATACCTTGAGTAGATTAAGTCTTTGGGATCCACGTGCAGTCACTTATGAGCCACTGCGAAGGCCTTTTCCACCCATCTGCCTGCAAACTGAGGCCATTGTCGAACTTTCTTCTCTATTAGTAAACTTGCTGGTGTTGTAAGCATGCACAGAGATATTGAATTTTCATTTGCCGAGAAATTTCTTTAAGTTTTAAACTGACAGAGGGCAAGAAACCAATCCTCTTCACTGGTGCAAGTGTGTATAGGAGGCGCCATCTTTAGAAGAACAAAAATTGCGTTTTGTAGCTCACTGGATTAGTGTTGCAGCCTTGAGGTCGTTTTGTAAATAGCAGTTGATACCTCATGCCAATTTGAGCTGGATGCAGTATGCCCTACAAGTTTTATTGAATTCTTAAGGTTTTTTCTTGGCTCTTGTAATATATTATGTTGAACGTAATTGGGATATGTTAATGTATCCTATGCTGAACAAGTAAATAATAATAATAATATGTACATCATTGTAGTTATAGGTATGTTTTTATTGTAGTTGGATTTGTAGTAAAATCATAGGTCTGTCGTAAGTTCGATTCCCAGCACTGTACAAGGAAAAGATCGACGCATGTCAAGCATCTTTGCAAACATACACAAATGTTTTCAAGGGTATGAATCTTGCATTTCATCAACCCAAAAAAGATCAGTGTGGATTATGCATTACGTACAATGCGGGATCTGTTGAAGATAAAATGAAGCTAGAAGATAAATTTAAGCAGCACGTTGCAGAGAAAAGTAAAGTGAGGGAATTGATAGCAATAAGTAAGACTACAGCCACCTGTTCTGCTGTTTTTGATCTGCAACAAGTTATTCACTTGCCTATGTCGAACCACTCATCCGTGTTCTACAATAGACGTCTGGCTAACTACAACTTCACTGTCTATGAACTGAACACGAACAATTGTCATTGTTTCTTGAGGCATGAAGGAATCAGCAAGCGTGGATCATGTGAAATAGCAACATGTCTTTACCAGTATCTAATGAAAGTGGACCAAGAAAAGAAGAATACAGTTCACTTATATGCTGACAGTTGTGTTGGCCAAAACAAGAATAGGATTGTGGTTGCTGCGCTTATGCATGTAATGCTAAAAGCAGAGAATATAAAAGAAATTGTGCTCAGATTTTTTGAGCCTCATCATGGGCAAAACGAGGGAGACTCTGCGCACAGTGCATTCTCCAGATCGTTACGGAAAGTTTGAGAGATATTTGTCCCCTCTCAGCTTGTACCCATCATAAAACTAGCCCGAAGAAACCATCCTTACATCGTGCACACAATGCAGATTGAAGATTTTCTGAATTATAAGGCAATTGCTGAAGATCTGAGGCTTTTCCAGCTTAAGAAGACCGATGATGGTATTAAGTTCAGTTGGAAAGACATTCGTGAACTACGATTGCAGAGCAACAAGCCAGATACTATCTACATAAAAAAAAGTTTACTGCAAGAGAATCCCGCAAAAATCGTAGTAAAGAGATGTAATAATAAAGATATAGCTGCGAGAATGTCACCTCCATTGAACAAAGAATCTGTGAAAATAGCGCAAGAGAAATGTGCAGATTTACTGTCAATGTGTGAAGGTCCTTTTCCCGTTGTTCTAGACAGTGACTGCAAAAACTTTTATGCAAATTTGAATCACTGAATCTGTTCTCCACTCTATTCCACAAAAATGTTTTATTGATGTTTATGTAATGTAGCCAAATTATAGCTACATATACGCATGTATAGCTTTTTAATTGTACTTGTAGTGAAGAGTTTTGTAATTTGTACATGTACTTAAAGCATGTAAATCTAAAGAACTTCAAAATACAAATAACCATTCACTTTGAAAAAAAAAGCATCATGAACAATAAAATCATATATACAGTTTTGCTCACATTTTGAGTAAAAAAGAAGATTTCTCAAATATGAAGCTGTAACTTGATACTAATTTGCATGGCGTATCTCAAAGATATTTCTGTGTGAGTAATTATTTTCATCTGACATACCGACGTATGTCAAGAAATTATGAAATTTCAAGCACGTAACGCAACACATGTAACATTCAACCACACTATTTTACAGCAGAAACATAATACAATTTAATGACAAAACAAAATTTGTCATCTACGAAAGTGTGTGCGAAAACTGTTTTTGCTTCTCCTGAAAAGTTGGAAGAAATGAGATAGGTCGTTATATCATTGGACCGACGTTATGTTAAAGAAACTGTATTTTGTGATTACGTATCAGATATTTTTATATTCTGATGTAATTTTTGAATATTTTAAAGCAAAATTCTAGTATAGGCCTAATTGGCCCAATAATATTAATCAATATTGTGAACAACTTTTAATTGCTACGATTTTCAAGCACTGGTATCGGTGTAGCGATGAAAAAGCTAGAAGGCGGCGCAGGAGGCTTGTTGTTACACATAAGTAGCACTCTACGCGCATTATATGGACAAGGCACAGGATAACAACAACCATGCAGAAGAATATACGGGATGTGTATCCAACCTCCAGCGGCCCGTTAGCCTTCAAGAGCTCATTTTGCGGTGGAGGACACGTTCCGCGCTTTCCAAATTTCACCGGTGGACGGGCTGGTGCACCGGTGATGCACGCTTCGGCTTTCCGTATTTCACCGGGGCGCACCAAAGCTTTCACCAGGTTAAACCATGACGTCATCAATTTACACCAGCCTTAAGAGCTGGTGCGGCTGGTGAATCAAAATGGCGTCGTCTGCATTGAAGCTTGTTTCGATTCGTGATATGCGTCCTGTAGGCAATAGTACGGAATGACACGCCGATTTTTTTGCACGGAGGGCGAATAAACTGCATGCAGGCATAAGCTGTCGACATTTTAAATACGACTGCCCCTTCACTTGCACGCAAAGTGAAATAAAGTATGCCGATGCATCAAAACATGCGTCCATCTTCTGCTGCAACATGCAGGAAAGCATCCATTTGCAAAATTTGATATCTTTACAAAAGAATACCACTTACATTTGTACTGCACATGCAAAATAAGATGTCGTTAAGTGAAAATATATAATATTCATGAAATATCTTCTGTGATTTAGTCACTGATGGTGATTTTTTTCCCTGATAAACGCGGATATGCGTGCGCATTCCGAATCTAACTTTCATTTGCTTCAGTACGAAGCTTTCCGAAATTCACCGAATTTGACGTCATTTTTGGTGCACCAGTCTGATGCACGCTGGTGAAATCTGGAAAGTGCGGGTTGTCAATACAGTGGACTTTGAAAAGGTCACCCTTTACAACTAACCATCTTAGGCCGCGTCCGAATCGGCAACAAATGTCGCCTAGAGCACCGTTCCAACTGGGGACTCATTCTACCTCTGCTGTCCGAATTGGTGGCAGACAGGGAGTCGGAGGGACGAGACGAACGGCGCGACAGATGCACGCTCCAACTCGCTGTGGCCCTGCGCTTGGCAGCCATATTGCAACTTCCGCTTTGCGGAGACAACATTTACTTAATAGATGGTGTAAAACTCAGTGATTCTTGGACATTTTATCGACAAAACTGAATGTAGAAACATTGAAAATGAAGAAATCATATGCCACATTTCTAATATTAGCTAGTAGTAAATGGGTGGAAATAATTGAAACGTGTGGTTGACGTCTGCCTCTGCTTCCATCCTGTGCGCCTGCGCCCTAGAGCGCGGTGAGTGACGTTAGGGGGTGACACCTGACACGATAGTGCAAGGGAACATGTACGATGGCAAATCGAAAAGTTTTGCGCCTATTTTTTTCTATCTTGTTATAAGTGTTATTACAAAAGCGAGATATACGAGCGATGCAGTAGGCTTTTCTTGGAACGGCCGTATTGTAACTTCCGATTTCTTCCACGGCACGGCGCTGTTATCAGTTGGCAAAGATGGCCGGAGTGCTCAGGAAGTCCTCGCCATATGAGCAGCGAAGTGTTATTCGTTTTTTATGGTGCGAAGGAAAAACAGCCATAGATATCCACAGGGAAATGGAGCCAGTGTATGGGGACAAGTGTGTATCAGTGCGAAGTGTCGCAGACTCTCCAATCTGCGAGAAGCCATTAGGAAAAGGCGTCAGCGTATTCGTGAAGTGAGAAATGTGGTCTTCCTCCATGACAACGCGAAACCACACGTGGCGAAAAAACAATCGCCAAACTTTAGTCATGGGGGTGGCAGATTATCGAGCATCCTCCGTACAGCTCTTACCTAACCCCCAGTGATTACCATCTTTTAGGTCCATTGAATAACATGGGTACCTGGGGGAAACCCTGGGGGGGGGGAGTAAAGGCGGTCAGGGGCGTGGTGATGATCACATCACCCCCACTCACGACCGGATCAAGAAAGTGTGGGACGTTACCCACGCACCCCCTATACACCTTCATGGCGTGGTGCTAAGCACAGGGGAACACTTTACCTTTTTTTTTACCTTTCTAGGTCCATTGAAGAAATTCCTGGCAGGACAGATGTTCACGAACGACACTGAAGTGCAGAACGTTGTTCGTCGTTGGTTCCATGATCAGCCGGCCACCTTCTATGCAACGGGCATTGCGAAACTTGTGGTACGGTTGGACAAGTGCCTCAATAGGTGTGGTGATTATGTGGAAAATAGCAAAAAGTACATAGAAGATTGTGTTTATCTTGTTATTCTTTTATGGTTTGTAATCTGGCAATAAATAGTTAGGCGCAAAGACTTTTCGATTTGCTCTCGTGGGACTGAGCGGTTGCCAATCCGGACACGGCCTTATGCGAGAATGAACACTTTCTTCCATATGAATAACACACAGCATGAGCTCTTCGATTCATCAATCAAATGCGCCCGAGTTGTGTATCAACAGACTTCCCAAAATTTCATTTAAAATCTTCAACCTTCAACAGGTATGAGTCCATTTCTTAAAGCAAGAGGAGGCACAAAACAGCCAGATATTGGCGTCAACTTCGATAAGGAAGAGATTCAAGTCAGAGAATATGATCCTCGATTACGGAAAATATAAGAAAAAAAAAACAAAAGCTACAGGAAAAAATATTTACAGAAGCAAGTCGCTGTGAAGACAGCAAAGAGAGTGAAGAACAAGGAAAGCAAAACGTTCGTGAGAAGATTCGACTTCTGAGAAAAGATAAATGTGTTGTATCGAGTACTCTAAGTAATGGCCTAGAGACTGGATAGTATGCCAGAATTGTGGGCTGTAATCACTTTTCTCTTGTGTAAAATAAAACGGCTACTTCACTGGCAGTACATGCAAGATAATTAATGTCCAAGATTCATTCTGATGACTAAACGACTTTGGCATGTTTCTTACTTTATTTTTTCTGTGCAACAATTTTCTTTCAAGAAAGGACATTGTAACTTTATATATACAATGTATGGCAATGCACAATGACTTGTGTAATCTGCTCTTTTGGTTTTAAAATATTGTATTTTTTTTATTGAAGACAGGTACTTCTACATTTTCATTTCTTTTACATGTTATCAAAATACAAACAGGATTTTTAACAACTAACTCGCTCTGTGGAGTAAGTTGGGTGTGTGCTTATTGTCTGTTAAATAACATATTTTCATAAAATGGCATATTATAAAATATGCTAACCATCATCATGTTAAAGTGTAAAACAAGTGACTTTTGCATAGTGGGAGGAAACAAAATATAACAGTGAAAACAGTACAGTGAGTACTATTGGTAGTACAGCAAGGGGAACAAAATCTTATTTTGCAACATAGCAACCTATTCCCATGGCCAGAAATTTTGGAAGTCAAGGTGCACCCAAAGTCGTCATAAATTAACATCCTTATACCTACATTATTTACAGTGGTAAGAATGTAAATTATAACTAATTAGTTAAATTAATTAATCAAGTTTAAAATTCAAAGAACAGGATTTAACATTAAAATATCATACATACACAGCAGTGCACAGAGTTTGCTGCTTGTTTCAATATTGAGATACTTTACATGCTGTAGGATGACGATATCTGTCTGATCTAGTGGGTATTTTATTTTAGTAAATCATGAAATTTCGACACAAGTCTGGGTGAAATTTAATTTGGTCATTATGATAACTTTTAGGGTATTCAACGACATTTTAATTTTTTTTCAAAGGTCCATGTGTTGCTGATCATTGCAAACACACTTTCTACAGAACCACTGGTCAGTGCACAATACTGACTATAGTTTGGTGTCTCGTATTCTTAGGTTTCAGATACACGAATAACTCAGACCACCGTTCAACACACACATTAGGGGTATCGATCACATATTTTACCACAAAACTAAATTCATCAAAAGCATGTGTCTCATCTTCTGAAGGAAAACCCCTTTTGTGGCAATAAAAGTCCACTTTATGCACAGAAAGGCTAATCGGGACTGGGTCTACAGTTTAATGTGGGATCCAACGATCATACTGGAATTTGCTGCAATAGAGCCCAGTCAAAAACTTCAAGTTATCTGAAGCGCTCTTACCACTATCACTAATATAGCCTACTATATACACACTCACTGTTCAGTAACACATTTATCAGTTTCACCTTATTCTATATGATTGTCTAGAAGGCCCCTCATCTAACTAGGAAGAAATAAAGATACTTTCTTCTTCTGCAAGTTGTCTTTCAAACATTGTTGCTTGCAGACGACTTGTTTCACAGCATTGTGAAATATGGAAGCTTAAGAAATGCACAAAATGTAGTCCACTTCTGAAAGGCGGTATTCAAAAGTTCTTCAGTATCTCTGGACTCTTTGACTCAAATTAAGATTTAAGTGCCTGATATAAATCCGATGTTCTCTACACGCCTGGCATCAGTATGTACTTTCGTTATAGCCCAACACATGATAGTACTCGATGTCCACAAACTTGCACAAACCCATCATTGTGATCACTATTGTGATTCATAGAATATTTTCGTTTTTACCCATTATTTGTCAAAATTACTTTGGTTTTATAGTGAGAATGTCCTTTTTGAAGTATTCTGTTTCACTTAACAAAAAAACGTAAGTTACTCTCAACATATTACAGGAGGGAGGAACTTCTAAATCTAAAGCATTACATTTGGATGTGATGGCACCAAAGAAAAAATCATATCGTAGAATCTTACTTCTGTTATTTTTCCCCCCGAAAAAAATAACAGATTTTAGAAATACGTACTTATATACATAGAAATACTAACTGAACGATAACACTCCTGTCAAAGGTTGCGCGGATCACTATTGTGCTTCATTCAAATATGAGCTCTAATAAATAGTCAACAAGGGATATATTTCAAATAACGGCTGCACGAACATAATACCTGGACTGTTCCATGAAGCCAAAGCGATGAGTGTTGCCAAACTGTAGTAACATGTTAAAATATATGAGTGGATCACTATTATGATCCGAGCGACCACTGCAGCGTTAAGGAAAGAGTACTTGATGTTAGATCGTCGTTTAAGGTGCACTTCCCTTTTGGTATTTTGTAGAGCATCTACTGATTTCTCAGATCAAATCATAGATGGTAGAGTATGCGAGAAGAAACAGGAAACGGTTACGGAAAGGAACCGGAAGTGATAAGTTTCGATTATCGACATCTAAAGTCGATATGTCATGGTGAATCTGTACCGACCAACGAATCTTGACGCTTCTGTTCTTCATGGCAACAATAACTACTACCATTGAACGCTTCTAAATAATAATATCCTGAAGCGATAAATTGAAAATAAATTTTGCGAAAGCGGGACAATTCTACGTCCCCTATTAGTTTTGTGGGACAGAGCAGAAGGACATTTTACTAAGTGCGGGACTTTTGCATCGAAAGCGGAACGTTTCGTCACTTTATGTCACTTTCGTATACACTGGTTGATGGTATCTTTACTTGTTTGAGACATGGAAACATGGCTAAAGTGTAAATCTTTTCTTTTCTATTTCTGTTTTTAGGCAGACTTAGGACTTATCCATTTAATACCTTTACGAAACTATTATAAATTCACATATGTTGTTAGATACTCTACTTTTACATGTTAGTAACTAGCTGATTGCCCGGCGTTGCCCGGGTATTTATTTATCCCAATCTTCTATTAGACAGGAATATAATGAATTCTAACTATAGTGTAAAATGAACTTGGAGTTGAACGGCATTGGGAGTGTCACTATTCATCTCAGCGGCGACGAAAACTATGGATTCCACACTAATATCGGCCGTTTTCTATTATTTTTACATGTCACCCCTTCTCACCCCCACCCCTAGGGGTGTCAGGGGTGTCTTGGAGTTGAACGGCATTGGGAGTGTCACTATTCATCTTAGCGATCCCGACAACTAATATCGGCCGTTTTCGATTATTTTTTATTGTCACACCCTTCCCATCCCACATAGGGATGCCAGGGATGTCTTACCCCCACAGTATTTCTTTCGATATTGCAAGTGACAAGTGTACCAAGTTTGGTTGAAATTGCTCCAGGCGTTCAAGAGTTATGCCGGAACAAACACACACACACATCCATCCATTTTTATATATATAAATAGATAGATGAGATGCGAACTCTTACATATCTAGAAGTCAAAATATGATGAAATTACTGGCAGCCGAAACATTTTGACCTCAGCAGGTGAAGAGAAATCCAGGCACCACACGCTGCTACTCAATGCGAAATGAAAAATGACGAGGCCGCTGGATCCTGACGTCATTCAGAATAGTTACCCTACACGTCGCTTGTCTGCGGTACTTCCTTTAAAATATAAGCTGGTGGGGTCCGACCTTGGTCACTTTCCTCTACTTATATCTACATATTCTTGTACTCAAATTTGAAAATGTAACACTTTATCTGGGAGTGAATGTGATAAAACTTAATGGAATTTAATTCCCTGACGATTTTTAACGAAATATCTTAAAAATAACCTCAATATTATGAGAACAAAAATCATTAATGAAGCTGCATATAAATTGCTTCATGCGGTAATTTATAAAATGTTCTTTAGGTTATATTATTTTGTTAATATTATTGGAATAAAATGATATTGTTTAAAATGGTCAGAGAATTATACGTGGAATACGCGTTATCGAAAAAGAATTAAAGGATTTTGAAAACTTGCTACTCAAAAATCACTAAATATGTATATCAAAATGTTTCCAGTGATGTGGACCCTGTGGACTTGTTATGAGATGGAATCCAGCTTCTGCCTTGCGACCAAGAGAGAACATATCGAAACCATTGAAGTAACACCTAAGATATATCGTAGTATTTTAACACTAATCATTTCGATACGTCTTAACATTTTTCGATCGAGTAATATGTTTTTATCAACCCGGCATTCCTATTTCGTATTTCTCGGCATAATAGGTGCATCTGAGCTTAACAAAACCTCCTATTTTAGGAAGATATTTTTGTTTTGCTACTATATCATGATAAATTTTCAGTGAAAGTGCGCAAGGATGAATTAGATTCAGTTTCTATTAAATATTTAATTTTATATTTGAATTCAAGAAAAATGTTGTTTTGTATACTCCTTGTGTTTTGCAGTTGAAATTTAGTCATTTTTTTACCATCTACCGTTCATCTTCTCACATCAAAATCAGGTTGTTCTTGTTGTTTTTTTCACACCAACTTTGAACACAGTCTCTGCTGTTAGATGTAAAAAATGGAAAAAAAGAATTGGCCTTGATAACTGGGCAAACGAGATGAATTTATTGAGAACAATTTTAAAGACAGAACGTTTTGTTTATGACTAGTGACTTGTTTCAAGTGGAACTGTAGATCGTCAGTGGCGGTGATTGGGTTCCAAAACCGAGGGGGGCAAGGTGCCAAAACGAGGGGGGAAGGACAGTTTATTTCCCTTTGTAGATGAGGTTTAGCACAGTGCGGGGGCAATAGTGGCGAAAAGTGGGGACAACTGCACCCAATCGCACCCCCCTAATCGCCGGCGCCACTGGTAGTTCCCGAACCTCAGAAATGTACCGGGGGAGGGGAATAATATGCTTATCACATATTGACTTTAAAATTTCATATTTTGTAAAGTATTATCTAGATATGAATTCCAGGAAATGATATTAATATTTGTGACACATTTGCACTGAAAAAATACTGAAAAAATACTGAAAAAATTAAATACAACACTGAGAAAAAGATACCGGTTTGTTCAATATTCTAATGCCTGTAGCTTCGTAAATACACGTGATTTCTTCATAGCAGATATCCTCAATGATCAAGTTTTCAAATAAGGTATAGTGCTATCCGGTGCTGTATCGTGTTTCACGAATAGCGAAGGTTGAAGGTCAAGTTTCTAGCTCCTATTCTGGACCAATTCTATCCCTTCTTTACACTTCTCCTTCAGAATGACTTGACTTCAGTGTTGACAATAGCATAATAGTGATTTTTACTGGATCCATCTGTGTGTATTCTTCCTATATATATGTATGTATATATTCAAATGGCCAATTTTATATTATCCTAGCCTTTACAATACTAAATTCTAAAATTTGTCGCTATAGAACTTTATGTGGCCTCCGTATCCACGAATGTGGAATATTTTAAGTTGCTGAAGTTCACATGGCCGGCACGTGGTCGGAACGGGCGGAATGCCTACCCGAGAATTAAAATCTTTGATGAGCGTTCTTCGCGAATCACGCAGACCACACCACGTAGATAGATTTTGTTTACTGTTTACACTCTTGTGTTTTCCTGTGAGAAAATAAGCAGGAAAAGTGAAGAGGAGTTTTTGATGACTCCGATCAAAGTTCATCATATTCTCTCATATTCTCAATATCTGTCTTCCCCTTTGTTCCAACTTCTCCGCATCCATATAACTCCTTTTCTGTTGAGCTCTCCATTGCAGCTATTGAATAGTCTGGTGCCGTGCCGACCGTTCAAATTGGATTTGTGCTAAAGTTACCTTGTGTTCAGAATTTCGTATTGCATTTAAACAGAACTTCGAAAACATTTGCATGTGTTTGAATATTTTGCAATAGCAAATAGCGAAGCAATAGTACCTTACTACGAGGCATCAACTGTACAGTTTCTCAATTAAATGTATAAGGAATCGAATATGTACAATTTACACAAATTTAACGGCAGGAATCGCTGATTATTTCGAGTTCATGGAATTCTTGCAACGTTTCTGAAATTGTTTTCAACTTAAAATGTATTTTAATTGTCTAACTTGATCGCACTTCAGGTATTGTGGTCAAATCATCAGAACTTGACTACTTGATAATTTTTTGGGTATGAACACAAAACCGAAGGAGAAACATCTACACCTAGTGCAAATTTGTGTTTATAGGTCTTGTCTACTCTTACGGCAGCCGGTCCTCATGCTGGCAAGGGAAGTGAGTGGTGAGCTGGGAATACGCAGCAGACCAACCAGACAACAGCGGTAGCGCCGAGAGTTACGACGTCGCGGGAGGAGGTACTACGATCACCTCGTTCTACAAGCTGCTGCGTTTTTTTATCGCGCTGGATTGGTCGCTTTCCCACTCCCCACTTCCCTTGATAGCATGTAGAGCGCCCGCCGTAAGACTGGTCATTGTGTCAACATAATTTCTTTAAATGTAAAAGTTATGGTATGAATTTAAAACACCTATGTATCGATGGATATTGTCACAAGATAATATCTGCCATGGAATATTATTTTTTAGGTTGTACTTTTCTTCATAGAACATTTCGCTATCATTGCGTGTAATGTAGTAGCCCACCACAGTAGAAACTATTGGTTTTTCCCATCTTTTTTGGCAGCCTTCATTTTATTATCCTGCAATTCAGATCAAAAGGTAATCCCTCCAACAAGATCGAAACTAAAAGTTTGACCTTGGACTGTATCTACATAAGCTTATTGTTACAATAGCCCCATCTAGTATGCTGCACTTTTTGACTGCGCTATCGCGTCTAGGTGATTACAAGGTGCAACACTGAGCCGTCTACTTCGTCGATTTGGTGTCACTTAGTGTATTTGTTGTCTGCACCGTTTACACTACGTCCTGGAGCGGTGTAAGGTGTGGTGCACAGTCATGTGGTGGTTGCTAACCAATGAAACGTACGTTTAAGCAGCAGACATGCATGCACATATCAAGAAATATATTTCGGGGGTGTCCGAACCAAGTGCCTCATAATAATAATAATTGTTTAAATTTAAATAACTATATTAAAATGATTAAATATTTATATTAATTGATATTTTATTTTTATTACATGAATAGATAAAAATACGGTATAAGAATAGATATCACAGCACGTATTCATTATCTAGCTTATAGTTTAGATCGCCCACATTAGAAAAATAATGTAAAGAACTGAATATTTATTCAATAACAAAAAAAAAATGTTAGATCCAGTTGGCGAACAGTAAAGTTCATGATTAATATTTTATGCATATTTTTATAAGTAGTAGTGTGTATAAATTTTCATTGGTACTGTTATTCAAAGTTATGATACCAATATAATCCTTGCCTTCCATTAAGTTCGGCGGATATTACCATTTACTAACAAATGTTTAATGCTAAGTATATTTTCATTATTTAATTTGAGTACCTGGTAAATATTTCGGGGGGGTCCAGACCCCTTAAACCCCTCCATAAATACGTCTTTGCAGGCAGGCGTTTGTTGAATCTACACCGCTATTCTTGAGAAACACCCTCTACTTGGTTGAACGCAATTTCCTTGCACCAGACTGGCATTGGGATGCACCTGCACCACACCTGGTGACTGAAAGTGTATCGAACTAGACGGGGCTATTGGATCCAGTTTCTGCCGAGTTAGACTGCACTGCGTGTGTAGTGGTCGCATTGCGTCAGGAGTATCGTCAGTTTCCTGGTAGTTTGATATCCAGAATGCACCTAAAATTCACGAAAAGTAACATTGGAGAGCCCTGTTTCTGAAAATAGTATTGGGGTCAGTGAAAGTGACGGGTTAACGATATTTTGATTTTTTCATTATAATTTTGGCCTGTCTTTAACTAACTAGATTTTTCGTTAATAATGCTTTGCAATTTTATTCCCTGTATTTTAAAGCCACAGTTTCCTGGCTCACGGAGCCGTGGCGGAGTGGTTAGCACATCGCGCTACGACACCAGGAGTCCGGGGTTCGAATCCCGGCCTAGGCATGGATGTTTATGAATGTCCATTCATCAATTTCATCACTCATCTCCATCTTCGCAATTAGCCAAAAGTGACAGAAAAGCGAAATAGTATAAAGCAATCCTGACTCTCGATTATGTTAGTTCTTGATTCATGTGTGTCGTCTAGTGGGTTACGTTAGTAAACAAAGTCAATATACATTTTATTGTTCACTATTGTCACCCAAATGACGTAAGAAATCATGTACTCGTATAAAGAGTCACAGCGCTACACTTGCCAGAGTACACATGCCAGAGTATTTCGGCTTCAATCTGACCGCCCATGCTTATCTAGATTGCGTTGTTCATTCTACGATTTCCCGCCGTATATGCCAGTATATAAATTTCCTCCGAAATCGAATTAAATGTGACCATACCCTAACACGGTATAGAAAACCAGACAATAACTGCGTGGCAGGCAGGACTGGAAGCGCTCGCTAATTTGGTAACCTTTCTAAAATAACGTCTTTCCAGCATAAGAGAGGACTGAGAGAGAAATAACATTTCTGCTATGTTTACCAGTGATGACTATTAGGCTCAATTTTGTAATTTCCCTGTGAATATTTTATCTTGTAACCTCCGACCTCGCGGTACAACACCAGGGGTTCCGGGTTCGATTCCCGGCCTGGGCATGGGTGTTCTTTCTGAGTGTCCCTTCAATAATGTCATCACCCAGCTTCATCGTCGCGATTAGCCAACAGTGGCAGAAAATTCACGCTAAATGACAAACAAAACAAATTATCTTGTAACGAACACGCAAGACTAATAGTCTATCAGTCCACAAAAAAATTATGTTTATAGCCGTTGTAGTTTCTGAGATACTGAGAGTTGACACAGAACGACGGACCCAAAATGCGTTATTTTTTTTAAAAAAAACCTCTTGAAGTTAGTTCTCTAAACCCCTTCAATCCCAACGTTCCAAAAAGTTAATAAATCATACTACATTCTAATGTATAGCTCCCAGTGGCTGCGATTGGGTTCCAAAACCGGGGGGGGGGGGCAATGTGGAAAAACTGGGGGGGCAAAGACAGTATATTTCCCTTTGTATATATGATTTAGCATAGTGCGAGGGCAAACGTGGCGAAAAGTGGAGGGGAAAACTGCGCCTCGCCCCCCCCCCAATCGCCGCCACTGATAGCTCCATAAATACATGTTCATTCTTGCAAGAGTACTTACAGCATTTATGGAAACTAAGCCAAAGCTTCATATTTATTGATGCTCTAATCATTAGTATAGAAAAATTATTAAAATTGTCCGGCGTCGCCTTGTAATCATAATGGTTCAGATCCCACTTTAAACTGTAGGTCCAGTCCCGATTACCTTATTGTGCACAAAGTGAACTTAAAACACCAACTCAATCAATCGATCAATGAATCATATTCTGGTCAATTTTACTGGCGGTACAGGTTAGTGACTTAAATATGTAGTGAATATAAAAACTTTTTTCTTTATTGACTGAAAAACTTATAATGGGTTCATCAGTACTGATGTTACTTGCTCGTAAAAGGGAGACACACACTTTAGCAAAAACAAGAACTGATTATAACCAGAATATTTATCCTAGCTTGAACATGTAAGGGTCTTACCAAAAGTAATAAGCATTTACTGTTTATAGACTAATTTGTTGTGTGGTAGGTGACGCCATCTGTGATGCATCTTTGAGGGTCGTAAGACAACAGTGGCTTTCATCACGTGACCAGTATTACTCCTAGCAAAATGGTTGAAAACTGTATTTCGTTTCGTCGGCGTGCTGAATTTTTCAAGATGTAATCCCCGCTCCAGAAATTTGCCAGAGACTTCAACGTGCCTTTGGAAATGTGTGCATGGGTGCTATAGGTCTTTTCAGTTCTTACGGCGGGCGCTCTACAAGCTGGGAATGGGAGTGAGGAAGCGACCAATCTAGTGGGATAAGAAACGCAGCAGCCTGTAGAACGAGGTGCGCGTAGTACTTCCTCCCGCCACGTCATAACTCTCGGCGCCACCGCTGTTGTCTGGTTGGTCTGCGGCATCATTGAGCTTTTCGCGAGAAATGTCCTAAAAGAAAAATCATCTTCCAGCACGACAATTATCGGTCCCATTCATTTCACTTAACATCTGAAGAAATCGAAAAAATGTTGTTGGAAGCGCTCCTCCTACAGGCTTGATCTGGCAACATCAGGTTGAGACAGTGGAGCCAACTCAGACAGCAGTGCCTCCGTGTCTTCGTTAGGCTGGAACTTCCAGATTGATGGGGAAAATGTGTACAGAGAAATTGAGTTTGTTGAAAAGTGAACAATAAAGACTTTAGATTAACGTTATGTACTTGGTTTTTCAATAATACAACATGATATTTTAGAAAAAAATGTTGCTCATTACTTTTTGCATGATCCTCGTATTTTTTAATTAACTTTTAATAAAAAGCACATCGAAGAAGATCAAATTTAGAAGTTAACAGCTCAAGAACAAGACGATAGCTTGAAATACCAAGAGGATTGTACTTTGTGTGAGTCAAGTCTCCAACTATCATACATTTTAGTGTCTTCCTCAAAGGTCATCCATCCCCATCCCCAAAAAGCAGTTCGTTTCCTGTAATGTCGAAGTATGTGTAACGAAAACCACGTGAATTTCTGAGATATAGATGCTTGTCATTGGTTGATTAAATAAGACAGGTAAGAGTTGAATCATGTTAACTAGACCACACAGAACAAAAGCAAAGGAACTCTACCTGGCACAATATATCGCAAAGCAGTGCTGACGCAAAGCTTCTGCTTGGTTGAACACAATTTCCTTGCACCAGCCTGACACAAATTTACTAAACTATAGTATGGGAGCCAAATTCCTGAGATCAATATGAACAAGAAGTCACGGCAACCATTTTTTTCCGCGATAATTTTAAAATACACAGTGGAGACCCCGTCACATGCAATGTAATGTGACGCCACTATACCGCGTTTGTTACAACCTGTCACGGTTCCCGCGCTAGCTGGTCGCTGGCTTTTCTCCGTGCTGGGGAAAGTCAAAGCCAGGCAGCCAATTAAAATACGCAACGTCGCAACAGCGTCTACGTAAGCGCCTCTCTCCTGGCTTCCATTCGCTCCTCAATGCCCAGCAGACGATTTTTTCCTCGTTTCTCATTGGCACCGAAACTGTCGAGCGATCGCTAGCGCGGGAAACGGGACAGGTTCTAACAAACGGCAGTGGCTGCCAAGACATTGAACTGAGGGAAGTGAGAAGTCAGTGTGTTTAACAGTCGTGCAGGATGAATGTGACCCGGCGTGAACAGCGTTCTTATGTGGAAATAGCAGTTCTCCGTGGAAGGAATGCGAGAGAATGTCACACTGAGGAAATTATGCCCTAATATACCGAACTGTTGCGAGGTGGGCAGCAGCTTTCCGGTGTGGAAGAGAAGCAACTGCCAACATGCAACGTTCAGGACGACCTGTGACTACGTGTATTTTTTTTGTCTATCCTGATACAGATCTCTATGTTGTTCAATATTCGTACATTAAACGTTAGCATATATCGTGACCTTCCAATTGTGTTTCTTACAATTTCTTGCCTGACCCGCATTATCGTGGAGAAGAATGGTTGCCATGACTTTTGCTTTAACTCTCGTATATATCTTATTCTTGGATTTATCGTATATGGCCACATTCTCTTATAAATACTATTCTGTAAACTGTAATAACAAAGTGAACCAATGCATGTTACTGTTCCACAATATTTTGACGATATATACCGTGTCAGCTATATATCATCACGATATTTTGGCAATATGCATCGTGGAGATGATATATCGCTGATAATCGTATCGTCTGTGACAATATTTTCTTGACGATATATCGCGATATAAAATTTCCGATATCGTCCATCCCTACTTCTAAATTACTTAAATAATAAGCCTGTAACAAAATGTGTAAGTTAGCAGAACACAGTCGGGAAAACACAAATTACTAAAAACTTCCAAGAGTTTACAACTTACAAAAAGCCAAGTCTATTGCGTAAATACAGCGATGTATTTAAAGAAACAATTTTTATAATGGAATGATATACATATACCCTGTAACAAGATATCGAATATTAAACTATGACTTGTACTTTTATTTTTCTATGAGTTCGCAATGAACATAGGTGTATGACTAGTTTACGAATTATGCACTTTTCCAAGCACATTTACAATTGTTATTACCTTTTTTTATTTTTATTTTCTTACTTTGGCTGAAAAATGAAAACAGTTAAAACAAAACAATATTATTTTTACCTAGAAAATATCGCAGCACTTTGGAATGTAAAGTTTGAATAATTCTATGCTCCTTTCCAGTGTTCAATACACTTATTGCACAAAGTACAGAAAAAATGTGATTTTTTTCCATGGAGAAGAAGAGGGCAATTTATTTGAAGCCTTTTTTTCTTTCAAAAAATGTTTCGTTGTGTCAATATGTACGCGAGATTATATAAGAAATATGGTTGCAGTCAATATCAGTGATCTTTACTTCCGGTGATATTGTGCCATAACAAATTCCACGTCACTGACTGTTTTTTTTTTAAAATTTCTTTCGGTTATTATTTAATTGGATGGAGATATACATATGAATTATTATATACAATCACTGTTGATAGGTACAGTTAGATGTGAAAAATATACAAACAATACTATTTTTTGTTGTTTCTTTAAGGTCTCGTAGCTACATTTGTTAGGGGAGTTTTGTAAAAATTATATGAGTAAAGTCAAATGGTGAGGGGGCATATTGCACCAAGAAACAATAGCGCTTTGGCTATTTTTAATAAATTAACACAACACTTGAAAAGGAAAGGGAATATTGCACTGTTCCACTGTCTTGTAATCAATTTTGAAACCAACAATAATAGGCAATGTTATATAACTAGCCTAACAGAAGTCCTAGCTTCCAACAAGCGATCGTGATTTGGTAAGTTTACATGTGTCGCTTTTTTTTCATTTTCTTATTGTTTTGCAAATTTCGTACTGTGGAAATTGGACTGGGCCAGACTAGACTAGACTAGACTAGGCAAAGAAATGACTAGGATATTTACAACAGTCTTCGAATGATTCCTTTTTTTCTGTTTCGTTTGACTAGATGATAATTTTTGTTGCCTTCTTTTTAAAAGAAGGTGTGATGTGTGTGGTTAGGTGTCTCCTTTCCTTCCTTGGTTCCAGATGGCTGTCCTGTGTCACTTTTTCCCCGATCTGTTGCAGTAAATGCTTTAGAAGCAATAGAAGTCACTTTTATCACTTGGCGTTGAACTATTTTGGTCATCTGTAATGTCGGGCACGGTCGAGCTGCCGTCCACCCGCCCGTTGAGATCTCTCGAGCGATTTCCAGTTACAGTGTGCCGGTTCAAACTACGCAACAATGGTCTGAGGTAACACACGCGGAAGGAAGCATTGCTGAGGATCACCAGGTCTTTCTTTATCGCTTCATCGACGGTCCCCGTTCAAGGGCACGAAAAAGGTGGGGGTGGGGGTTGGTTTATTTTATATACACTGGGAAGGGAGGGGGGTTGGAGGGGCGGACCCCCCTCCCGCAGCCTGTCAGTGCTGCGCGGCAAACTTCATTCGCTTTTGTTTTTGTCTTTGGTTGCAGAACCACACTCGCACCACATTCTTCTTAAGGTCCAACTTTTCCGCGATCGCCGCTATTTTTTCTCCGGATGGCCTCGGCTGGACAGCGAAGTAAGCTTCCAGCGATCTCTTCTCTGGAGCCGCGATGGAGGTTCGTTTCCTCTTCTTTTCTCCAGCCGGAAGGACGCTGGGGGCATCCGGATCCCGTCTCTTGTTCTTGGCCTGGGCCTCCGCCTCCTCCAGCCACGCTTGAAGTATGGGCTTCAAGGCGATCATGTTGTTGTGGGACAGCGTGAGGGACTCGAACCTGCAGATGGTGCTCTGGGACAAGGCGCCGACGCCCGGCAGCTTCAGGTTCGCCAGCGCCTTCCCGACGTCCGCCTGCGTCACCCCTAGCTTGATCCTCCTCTGCTTGAAGCGCTCCGCGAACGCCTCCAGCTCGCGCGGGTCCGTGTCCGAGTCGTGCATGGGCACGGGCGGGTGCGCGTGCGGGTGGGGATGCGGGTGCGGGTGGGACAGGGGCGGGTGGCTGGTCATCATCGTGTTCATGGCCGAGTGGGAGTAGACTGGTCCGTGCAGCTGCGGGTGGTGGCCGTGGGAAGAGCCCGTCGTGTCGGACATCGGGGCCAGGGTGGTCATGGATGACGACGATATCGGGTCAAGCATCTCCAAGCCGTCCATCCCGTGGTGGCCCATCTGCACAAAGAGAAAAGAGATCCAATAAACATCAACATAAGTTCAGGCGTTACGTACCTTCAACATCTGTCTCTCGGTAGCGCATATACTTAAAACACTTCCAAGGTAATTCATAATGAGGATATTTGTTGAGTGAACTAACTTACTGTTGTGTACATACTTGTAATGAACTTCAAGTGAAGTGCATGCTTAAGAAACAAAGTCGTTTCCGAAATTTCTGCTTCTTTAGAAAGACCGCTATGATGTTCTAAATTGTGATAATCAGGGCTAGGATTTTTATGACCTAAAAATCACCAAAATATGCAAAATAAAATATGCTCTTATGACCTAAAATTTTACAAAATATGCACTATAATTTGAAAAATATGCCCTCAACTACTCTGTTTCAAACATCAATATCTAAATTATGCAGAAATATTTTCATATACATACTATTTTTAGATCACTTTATGCGCTGATAAGCTGAAATTCACAATGAATACTTTCTGTAAATTTTCAATTGAAAATGAAATCTTTGCTGCAGTCCAACAAAAAAAATCTCGAGTGAATATGGAAGTAAGAACGAATCTACTTGGAAAATGACTATATTTCTTGAAAAAGCAAAAATATGCTGAATATGACCGAAAATCCATCAAAATAGGCTTTATCACGTACAAATGGCCAAATATGGCAAAATATGCCCTTAGAAAGCACCTTAATTCAATTAGTTTCTTCACAATATGAATTTCTATATATTTAGGGAACACATCACCCTTACCAACAAAAAATATGCTAAGTCATAAAAATCCTAGCGCTAGTTATAATTACATCCTGGACCATTTCTGTTGTTTTCTCTCGCTGTTGTCAGGATGTCTATGATAGAAAATAAGTTTACTGGACCACGAAACCATTACAGACATCCAGACAGCAACGAAAGCAAATAACACGAAAATTAATTTCAGGAATTCGAACCAGATGAGAGTGTTCAGAATTTAAAATATCTTATCAGTTTCTTAAAAGTAGAAGAATTTTCGGAAAAAAAATGCTCGCAGCCTTAAGGTAGACAAACATTATTTGCGCCAATTCATTTACTAATTATTATACTATTTAAACACACTACGTAAACTGCAAGGAATATATGGTGATTATTACTGCAATGTTTATTCTCTATACATGAATTTTGGATTGGATCTTAAATATTCCGAGACCACCATTTTATTAAAGGTTCCATTGGTTTCTTTCCACCAAAATATCTAATTCCATTTTCATCGATGCTTCTGTTGATTCGAAATCGCATCTTCTACTTCTTTGGATTGCAACTTTATCGGTGATTGCATCATCTAGCCTGGTTCCAGATTTCTATGACTATTTAAATTTTTTCTAATATTATTCTATTGCTTCTCATCATGCGCTTACGTTACAAGTTAGTAATGTGATTTACTTCATGCAATGTAATTAGTAATCTCCTTCATATTTAAGTGAGAATACATACGTAGATACATACACAAGCGCGCGTTCTCTGCCCCTATTAGCAATGTTCAGAAAGTTACTTTTAAAAATAACATTTAAAGTTGCTTGGTTCCAAAAGTAACTGAATTGAAGTTGCTGGTACTTTCTGCTGGAAATTTTGTTTCAAACAAATAACACAAAATCAAGGATCATTAATTGTACTAGGGGTGTTGAAAAGTTCGTGGCCTGGCCCAGAAGGAATGCAGTGGGAATTATGAAATTTCACAGTTACTCAACGTACTCCTCTCTAAGCTCAATGCACTTTTTGGCACAATGCTCCCAACCTTTGAAGATCCCTTAAAAACAAGTTAGCTCATAACAAAAAACGTTCTGCGGCAGTGTTCATCTCCTGATTGGGTGCAAAATGGTGTCCCTTCAAAGGTTTTTTGAGTTTGGGTAGGAAAAGGTAGTCTGACAGAGCCAGATCGGGGTAATAGGGGGATGATCAAGATATTGAAAGCCCAACAGCTGTGTTTGCAATGCTCGATGAGCAGACTCATTGTCGTGAAGGGACAAAGCTTCTTTTTTGAGCTTTCCACGGCGTTGATGCTTCAGAATCTCCTTCGGTTGGTGTGTAGTAATCTGCATTAACTGTCTGGCCCTTCGGTAGGTAATCTATAAGTAACACACCGTCCTTATCCCAGGAAAATTAAGCAAATACCTTCCCTGCAGGCTTTTGTGCTTTGAACATCTTAGGGCAAGATGAACCAGAGTGCTGGTATTTCATCGACTGGTGCTTTGTCTCCTGATCATGGTGACATAGGCAGGTTTCATCCATTGACAGGAATTGTTCGGCATGTTCAAAATGGAACATGATTTTCCTGAATGCCCCCATCCTTTCGCGCTTTCGGTCCGCTGGCAGAATGCATTTCTCTGAGAGTTTATGCATGCGCAGATCATAGTGAATTATGATACCAACGCGTTCGCATGAAATGCCCAGTCTGTGCTGCACGTTTCACACATGTGGCAGTCTGCGAGAATTGGGCCATCAATTTGAACGATGATTTGCTCAACGGTCACTGTTTTTGGTCTTTCTGCACAGGGAGTATCATCTGTTGAGAATTCACCATGTTTAAACTGTGCCACCCACTTATTCACAGCTGCATATGAAGGAGCAGACTCTGCAGGGTGTTGCGCATTTCCCCATGCATCTCCTTTCGAGACTTGCCTGGAGGAATAAAAACTTCAACACAGCCCTGGTTTCTGTGTTGTAACGCTATGGGGGCACTAGCGCTACAGTGGGTTGTAACCTTAGTTGATGGTAGACATATAAATGCACTCCCTTGATATAAAACATATATTTATTGGTCTAAGTGTCTAACAAGTATAATGCTTATAATCTAACTTAAACTATCTGGCCATTATGTGACTTGATCTTATCCCATAATAGAAAGAATTCCCAGGTGCCACCACTTAGAGAACTGATGTTTACCCTCTAAAATAGGAGCAGCTAATAATAGAAGAGCCTCTCGACGTCTCTCGATGTGCCAGGACTCCATGACTCCAGAGACTTGTTTCTAGGAGTATTTATTGAAGTTACAACCTTGTCTCTATCCTATCCTCAACCCAGCTGAGAGAGCTCACAACCTTGTGGCTATTTTCGCTGACTGTTCATTCTGGGGGAGAGGGATGTCCTTGCTGGCCATGACGTAGGCTGATGGTAGACCTGCAATATTTTCCCAGAATATTCACGGCCAAGGTTCTGGCCTTGTTGATCCTAAGCCACCCAACTTCCTGTAGGTTGCCTTGTCGGAAACCTTGCCCTTGATAGTATAGGGGGAGGGAAGGGCCTTGGCTAAATCACACGTGTTGAGGATAGATAAGTGTGTGACGCATGTGCTTACTTCCTGGTCTGTTCATATTTCCTTGTAGAGGCAATGCCCTATTATGTAACTCGCAGAAACTGCTCGTTTCAGTGTTCGTAAATCTCGCTAGGTGGACAGACATGCTAACTTCATAGAACTTAAAAAACAGGAAAGGCTTCGGTTAATGCTCTGACTTTCGGTACTTGAACATACTTTCAAGACATAATATGACCTTCCTTCATGGTCGGGCCCCGAACTTTTCAGCACCCCTGAAATAAAATAGATACTGTATATGGAGACTAACATGTGACTACCAGAAATTTTTACCGTTGGTTTATTCATGTCAACAGTCGAAACAGTGGATACATATGAATTGCTTATAAACTACAAAGATACGTATAATTTTGTGGCAAGTAGTATAATAGGATATAAATATCTCGATCAATCTATCCACATATTTTTTTTGCGTTGCATTTCTGTCACTTTTGGATAATCGCGATGATAAGGATGAGTGAAGATATGATGGAATTGAAGAAGGGGTAGTCACAAAGAACACCCAGGCCCAGGCGGGGATTCGAACCCGAGATCCTGGCGTCGTAGCTCGCTGTGATAACCACTCCGCCACGAGGGTCTACCTATCCGCATGAGTCACAATCGGCATGTTAGACTGAAATTTGGCTTTTCTTACCTGAATGCAACAGATATTACGAAGCGAGTTTCAAGTATTCACTGACAAATATTTGGGCTTAATATTTACAGTACAGTGCGGCCAACTTTATATCAAGCATGGCTCTACTGAATTTTCATTGAGTTGGTATTTTAAGTCTAGTTTGTGCACAGTAAGGCTAATTGAGACTGGGCCTACAGTTTAAAGTGGTTTCCGAACCAGTATGTGCCCCCACGGGGTATTGAACCCGGGGCCCCTTGATTACAAGGCGACGACGGTACCACTGCGCCATCGGGGAGGCCGTAGGTTCGACTGAGGAATGTTAAGGGACTGACATGTGGCAATTACCATTTTGTTGTGTGTCATAAACGTACCGACAAATAAGTTTGTGACTGTGATAGTAGATGCAGTTAACGTTCGCAAGATGCATATTTGGTGCATCTTCCCCTGAATGTGTAGTTCTTTCTGCGGATCACAAAACGGAACCCTAGAAGCGCACAACGAACACGTGCGAACGCGCGTGTGAGTGTGTGTGTGTTGGGCTTATATACGAGCCTGGTGCAAATTAGGTAGCGCCCCCTATCTCTACCATCATCTCTCTCTCTCTCTTTCTCGCTTGGACTGCGGAAAAGAACATCTCGCAACCGTTTCCACGATTCCTCCAAGTGCGAGCGCATTTCTCCTCCCCTCCACTTCTCCCCTTCCCCCACAAACTCCTCCACCCCCCCATTCGTAGCCATTTCTCACGGAGGGTAGACAAATGAACCGGGAGCCAAGTTCATGCGTTTCCATTTACCTCCCAAATTGTTCTTATTCCTCAAATATCCACTTTACAAGGACGGGGGCGTTCGTTTCGGCAATAATGATGAAATATTCCGCCAGGAGGCTCTCCATTCTTTGCCCGTTCGCCGACTTCCCGCTTGTCGGAGGCCTCGAGAAAAAAGCTCGGGTGAATCATAGACGATGCCCCGAGCGGCCACAAATCAATTGCTCCGAAAAAGCTTGGCCCGGCTCGGTCCGTCACGGCACGGGCGTTCATCGTTCCTGGCGATTGCCTTCTTTTATTCTTCCCGTTTCCTTTTTTTTCGTCCCGTTATTTTCTTCCCTTTTCCTCCTTTCCGTCCCTTTTTTGTTCTCCCGTCCGCCACAATTCCGGATCTGCCGGGGGGAAGGGGGGAGATTTCCCCCTCGAGATACCGCAACTGAAAAAAAGAGAACTTTCTGGTCACGTGACCTGGGAGCATTGTTGAAGTGCTGAAGCAGAAGAAGAGGTCAACCAATTGTAATTTCTTCCCAAGCAACACCAATCCGAAATATTTTAAATAAAAATGATGAACGTTTAAATCTGAAAAATTAAGTAAATGAAAATGAGCGTTTAAGAAAAAATAGTAAGTTTTGGAAATACGTTCGATGAGAAGGAATTACCCGTTGTATTCTAAAACAATTACTGTTTGGTTATTAAAAAAGGAGAGCGTAATTTCAAAAACTTATCTATGAATAATGGGAACCATTAAATCCAACTCAAAATGTAGCTTCTCGCTCAAAAAATCTATCTATAAAAATCAGACAATAACCAATTGACTGCGCAAGTGATACATTATGAGATACGAATCTACAAAATGCAAATTTAGTTTGCGTCGATCGTTTTGTTAGATGTTGGTCATGAGTTTCACGTACGTCTTGCCTAGAGATTGTGATCTAACACTTCTGCGTGCATCTTGTCATAGGGGCTGACGTTTTAAAATTCGATTTACATCTTCACATAGAGGCTGTTAATTGCGCTATCTTTACTTATTTATGTTAATCCTTTGTGTTACTTTTATTCTTGTTCCTTTCATTGTTGATGATTTCAGTGTCATACGTGCTGTATCTGAAATTTTCTCAAATATAAAGTACAATTTCGACGTGAGTCTTTCCATTGAGTTTGACCGTTGTCAGTTCAGCGTGCGGCCAGCAGAGGACAACGATGAAAGAAACCAGTTATTGCCAGCGCATAAATTCACGCATTCGCTTTTCAGCATGCATTTACCGAACAAGCCTTTTTAGCATCGAATATTCTGGCTCTTCTTGCCCGCCCGCCTCCCTCTCTCTCCCGCAACAAACCCGAAACTTACTTCTCTATTAGCGCAGTGGCTGAAGTTGAGCAGTTAACACGATGTAGTCTAATTAGCTTCGGCACTCATAGGAACGGAAGCAGTGCAACACATTCCGGAGTTTGGACATTAAAGCCCTCCTCTGGTAGCCGTATAAAGGGGGAGTGGCGCCGGATGAAATTTCGGCTTCAGGTTTCTTCTCGCTGCGGTCTTTTATGCGTTGTCTCCCCTTCAGCCCTCCTCACGCAAGCCTAACCGCCATAATAATATCGGTCCCCGAATGGCTATAGCGTGGAAATGAAAATGGGCCCTGAATGCTTCGCTTGATATCGTTCGGCTTTGGGAATGCGGGAACGTATATCCCGTTTCTCCTGTCTTGAAGAGGCGCGTTGCTGAGGCGTTACGTAAAATAACCAAATATGTAAACAAGAATGACGTTGTTTTGTTTTCTGGTGCGAATGTGCATGATTAGATCGAAGTCTTATGGCCGCACTGAATCGCTTTGAACCAAATATAATGAGGGGAAACCTGAGAAGATTCTAGACTACCGTTTATTTATTTAGTTTCCGTAATTTAGATATCTTATATTTAGAGATGGGTTTTGATTGAATGATTGAATTGTTGTTTTAAGTCCACTTTATGCACAGAAAGGCTAATCGGGACTGGACCTACAGTTTAAAGTGGAATCCGAACCACTGTGACATGCGCTTCCACCGGGTATCGAACGCGGGATCCCTTGATTACAAGCCGACGAAGTTTCCACTACGTCATCGGGGAGGCATTTAGGGATGGGTCGGAACAAAGTATCTCTCATGTAATAACGTTTATAGTTAATAAGACTAACATGACTCAATAATAATGATGATAATAATGATAATAATAATAACTTTTATTAGTATTATTGTTATAATATAAACAGGTAAAGAATGGTATAAGTATAGCTATAAAACAAAACTTATTCATTATCCAGTTTATATCTACTTGTGATCACTAAAATTGATGTAAAAATAGCTGTCCTACCAATGAAATAAAAGTAATTTTGTGGATTATTCATTGAATACCAAAAGAGGTTGTTAGGTGTAGCTGATGAAAAGTAACATTGTGTTTATACAGTAAACCCTCGTTAACACAAACTCGCTTAAGACGAACACTCGGTTAACATGAACAAAATGTTGGTCCCGGCAGGGATGTATTATATCTTATCGGTTAACGCGAATTTCGGTTACCACGAATTACGAACTGTTTTTTAGTCCGTTAGATCTCATTTAACACTAACTTTCAAAGTTTTTCATAATTTTTTTCTGTCGTTCCTCTGCTGATGTAAGAAATCGCTCAACAATCTCTTATCATTTTGTCAACAATCAACTTATACAGTATTGAAACAAACAGATTCAGATCAACAATTTGTTTTTCTGTTCTTTGAAATATAGCCACTACGAGTAACATCAAGATTAAAACTTGGGTGCAATTGCTCGACAATCGCGATCATTGCGTCAAGAATGAGCTTATACGTATTTAACCAACGAATTCAGTTGTGTGTTACGTATTGTAAATGGTTAATGCGTAGAAAGAACTCTATTGCAACAATAAAATTTGAGTCCCCGGTTAGCACGAATTTTTTTAACGCGAACTCTTGATTTTTCGGTCCCTTGGGATTCGGGTTAACGAGGGTTTACTGTATGTATTAGTAGTAGTAGTAGTGGTACACATAAATTTTCGAAGGCACCGTCAACGCAAAGTTGCATAATCGCAATATTCCTTATCTTTATATAAGTTCTGCAAAAATAAACCAAATTTATATTACTCAACTGTAAACCAGGTTTTTGCTTATTTTATTGTGTACTTTGATATTTTTGTGGGGGGTGGAGCCATTGATCCTCCTCCTAAATACATCTTCTCCCTTTTGGACAACGTACACATTGTTACTGTTAATTGTAATATTTTGCCTGATTGCCATGACATCTAAGTGTATTGATGTTCCTTAATATCTAAACCTTTTTGTCATGGTAATTACGATGGGATTTTGTTATTCAAAAGAATAGAAAGCAAGGAGGGTAAGGAACGTGGGCACCCGTAAGGGGGGCCGGGGGCACTTGCTCCCCCTGAGATATCTGGGAAAAGACAATGTAATTCGAATGGTGATATTTTATTATAAATAATACTTCTTTCTGTGACTTACAGGCTATAAGTTACAGCAATTACTGCCATGTCTAAAAAAAATAACGAAAGACGTTTTCACAACAGGCGCTAGAATCATTTTCACTGCCGTAACTAGGGGTGTGCGGAACGAAAATTTTTGATCGGGACTTATATGATCCTGTCTTTCGAGACTGAAAAAAACTGCCATTTCCGAACAAGTTTAGGGTGAAAATCTAGAATTTTACACACTATTTCTTCCCTGCTCGAGCGATTGTTTTTGCACTTCTGGAATAAAAAATATTAATTTTAACAAATTTTAGACACTTTTTCGCCCAAAAAATATAAAGCAGGGTTATTAATAATAATTATTAATTTTAACAAATTTTAGACACTTTTTCCGCACAAGAAATAATCCTTTGGAATTTCTCTACTGTTCGGGATCCCGAAAAGTCTGAAATAATTACTCAAGTCGGAATCTAACCTTGGTAATTCATTCAATGTCATTTTGAATTATTTTTTTATATAGTACACTTTGACAGGAAAAACATGGATGCCATGAAGGAGAGCATATTAAGTGGTCCTCTTATGCGTGCATCGTGAAAAATTACAAAAGGATAAAGAGTTTTTCATCACCAAAGTAATAGATGTTTATGGAAAGGAAGCAAGCCGAATCCAGTTTCTATTTAAACAGTGGACTCAAGTTAGACTTGTCAACAGCGTCAAAGTATTTTCCCTGGATTTCAATTGTATGATTTGTAAAACCACAACAACTACAATTAATAATAATAATAATGAAGGTAAAATACAAGTTCTTACCCTGAGGGGCAAGATATGAAATCTTACTTTGCCCCCCTTGAGGAAAAATCCTGCGAGCGCCCTTGGTAGGGAGTATGGAGGGATGCTGAAAGATCATGAATATGATTGTGAAAAGTGGTTAGCGTAAGAAAGGGAAATATAGCAAGTTAAATTCCTTAAAACTTGGATTTGTTTTTGTTAAGTGTGGACAAAGAAGAGTTCGGTGTAATCTGAGTGGCGTCTTGTGTATGCTGTGGAGTTTCATGTTCATATTTTCCTATGTTTATAGCGGTAATGTGTTTTAGTGACTTTCACGATCGAGTCGGCTGCGGAGCGGCGGCCAGCTTGCCGAGCAGGCGGGAGCGCGTTTGCCGGCATATACGTAGATCCGCAGCTGTACGCTGACCTTGGCACTGGACGCGTCAGTGCTTCAGTATTCAGATGGCTGGTGTTCAGTTTGCACGTGTTTGTTAAGTGATAAGGTGTTTACAAGTGTTTCAGATTGTTTTGTTTTACTTTACGTATTAGATACTGGTGCTTTTATGCAATCTAATAATAATGCCACGGTATCTGTACAGTTTAAAACAGCGAATTTTTATATACAACTCTTAAGTCATTACGAATTCTTGTAGGGAAGGAAGTTATAAGGCGTTTCGCAGCAGAATTCCCAGATGTTCCTGTTCCACACAGGACAGTGTTCGAAAACTTGTGAACAAATTTAGGGAAACAGGGTGTGTTCTTTATAAGAAGCGAAGGGTGAAACGACGTGCGCTTACTGAGGAGAAAGTAGGCGACGTTAGAGCACGATTGGAACATAATCCTAAAAAAAATCTCCGGCGCCTTGCAGAAGAAACAGACATTTCTAAGTCGTCTGCGTGGCCAGCCACCAAGCTTTTAAAGCTGAAACCATACAGTAGAAGAATTGAAAGAAAATATCAGGAGAGATATTGAAGCAATTTCAGAAGAGAAACTGATACGTGTTAGTGAAAAATTGCTAAAAAGAAACCGTAAATGATTGGATGCAGGAGGAGAACATTTCCAACGTCTCTTGCAACAACGTACGTGTTTATTCTAATTGTAACTGCTCATCTAATTGTACGATCTTTTGTCATTACATAGCTAGTATTTCTAGTTACGCGGATGCTGCATCAAGTTTGCCGGCAGACGAGCTCTCGCTGCCAGGTGCGCCTGCCGCCGCTCCGCTGACGATTTGACCGTGAATTGCACTGTATTAAGAACGTGACAACGTAAAGATAGAATTGTGAGCAAATTGGGAATGATCATCAAGAGATAATTCTAAAATGGCTATAACGTCTGCATGCAGTGCTTCCAAGTGCTCCCCCACCCCTAAAATTAAGAGAGAAAAAATGAGAACGTGCAGGCTGTCAGGTGTAATATTTTGTATTTGTTGTTTGCTTTGTCTGAAGAAGACCCTGTTAGAGGGTGGAAACGTTACGTTTATAGTGTGTTATTTTACGATAAACTCTGCCTTGGTCAACATTTTGAGTGTTTTAATAAACATTAAAACGAGGCTTAATAGTGTTAACATAGTGTTAATATTTTGTCATCCTTAGACTTCATCCCTCCTTTTACATTCCTCGGAGATCTCAAATGAGAGAGAGAAACTGCCACAGTACAACGTTTCCCCATTATCTCTCCCCACCCCCTATTTCTTGCAATTCCACCTTCACCTGCTTTGGGATCCAGCTCGAAGCTCGCAATGTTTATCCTAACCCTATATGCAATCCCGCACAGCTATTGTGCAAGGTGGGTTGTCTGCATACAAGGGTTCAGACTATCGATGAAAACCTATTTTCCTAAAAATTACCACCGACGAAACAAAAATTTGGTTTGCAAGCAAAATATCTACTGTGAGATTCGAAGTTGTGTATGTGTGTAGGTGTAGGGGGGGCAATAGTGATATGAGCCACACGAACATGCACGAGTGTGTATACATAATGAAGTAACAGGTTTATTCTGAAAGCAGAATTCACAAAGTTTCTGTAAACAAATCACCATCTTGGTGTGCAGTCAAGCAGTTGAGGGCTATTCCGACGTGTATATTGCACCGTGTCTTCAGTCACGCTAGCAATGGCTACTATGACACACTAGAAAGTTCCGAAGGTAGCTGAATTTGGTTACTCATCACGTGACTCCAGAGAAAAATCTAAGGAGATGATCTAAGTCAGGTGATCTTGGTGTCCACTTAATCGATTCTCCTCTATCTTTTTCTACGACATCAACAAAGTTGCTTAGATTCCTTTGATTAATGTGTTTTTAGTTATATCTTTAAACGCTAACCTTCACGAGGTAACTGAAGTTAGGTATATTCAAGTGAAACATTATGTATTTATTTTTGTCACTTTGTGAATGTGGGGGGAAACTAGTGTAATTTAACTATGCACGTTACTGCAAGGTGTTATCAAGAATAGTAAATGACTATGAAACACTTCATTAGATGAAGCTTTATATTAAAAATGGTATGAATATGGCACATGGTTATCAACTTCTACGCAATTTTTTAATTACCCTGTATAATTTGTATGCGCACGTGTATACAAATCGCTTACCTGATGAGGTCGTGGGTTGGGACCCGGATGTGGAGCAGCCATTCCGTGGTGGTACATCATGTCATGCTTGAGCTGCGGGAGGCCGGGCGTCGATGTGGCCGGGTGTTTCCCGATGTCCACCGCTGCCAGCGCCTCTGCCCTGCTCAGCAACCCGTCGTTCAGGCCTCCGAAGATGTCCCCCTGCAAGAGATAATGAGATGTGTAGATGGTGGTCTTTGACAATTCAACCAATCGAAGAAAGAGCTAAATTATGTCTAACCTCGGGAACATGATATAAGGCGCCTTGCGCTGTTGCCATATCGATATCGAGACACCTGCTCATTCGGAGGTTTACAGCAATGAATGTTCTTGATTTTGCAGTACGTTTTTGTAATTATACGTGATATAAAGATGGCGTCACTATTTCTTGGAAGAATCAGGAGTAACAATTGAGTGACTAGGCAACGCCGCATGCAGAACGTTGCCACGTTGATCATGAAAATCATCAATTCTCAGCCTTCAATTGCTTTACCATATTTGACACCAGCGCATTTGAGCCCAGACACCTAACAGCGTGTCCATTAGGACTTCTAGTTACATATGAGGGGTTCAGAACACAAGTGGCGTAACTCCATTCACGACTTATATATATATATAAGGAACATTTAAATAATTTAGATCTATGTTAAGCTGTTGGAATACAAACATAGTAGTGCCTCTATGAGCAAGAATCTGAAACTTAGAAGATACATATATCTAGCACTGAAATATTGACAGTAAGTTATACATGTAACACAATTTTCATGAAAAGTGGATTTACTTCACTTGTGATCTGAACCCCTCGTATCACAAGTTCTACCATGTCATCACATTTCAAACCACGAATTAAAATTCTGTCCATACTAATGCATTTCAAAGTGTCAGAGTAAATACCTTGAATGAAATATGTGTAAAATGATAGTTTCTATCAATGATGTGTGGCTTTTTCGTTGATAACACTATACTAAATCGTCTTAATGCCGCGGAACAAAACTCTTTGTTCTGTACTCTTATTCAATCTGTTGTTCAACCGTTCTATTATTCATGACATGAAATAATTCAATTTTTTCATTAATAAAATACATTTTTTGTACGTTTCGTGTTAATTATCCATACTAGTAGTACGTCTACGCAAGGAGTCAGGTATCATTGATTCAATAATACGATTCGTTCGCTCGTATGCGCTGTATGTCAGTGTTTATATATCCGGTTCAAATAGATCAAGATCTCAAATCTTCTGTCAAGAGATTCTCTCAAAGGAACATAAATCTTATAATTTCATCGAGCTTATTTGTGTACTTCGCTCGAAAAATTGAGTCTTCGATCAATCGAATTGAAATCATGAATCTTCGGCCAAGCGATTCGTTCCAATGCGCCGTAAAGATGACCGATTTTTAGTTCAGTTGAAAGACATCTAAGGAAACGTTAAGTGTTGCAACTAAAACACGATTAATGATTTTCAAGCATCCATAGTAGCTTGCTTAGAATTTTATTAACATGTTACTATGGCTATAACAAATTGTAATTTATATTCTGATCTCTGAATGCTTTATTTTCTGCACGTACTTGTACATCTCAAGATTGCTTAAAATGTTATGAGGCAAAGGTGAATTCAAACCCACAAATCCTTCTTTAAATACGCTGCTGGATTTCAAAAATTATTTTCTTCAAATTTATAGACTTGAAAGACATACAGTAAGACCTCGTTAATCCGGACTTCGCTTAATCCGAACAGGCCAAAAAAAAGAAGCAGAATGCAAGGTTTTAAATGTGGCTAGAAGTCAACAAGAGAACTTCCCAAAGAAAAGGCAGTCAACCACTGATGAAACTCTGTTTCCCGCAGACTTTGTACTGTACTGTATAGTGTATTTAGGCCTATGCCCTTTAAATGCACCATAATAAACGTGTTTTGTTGCTATAAACGGAATTTTAATGCACTTACAACTGTTCTTTTAGGTTATTTCAGTTAATCCAGACTTTCGTTAAACCGGTCAACTTATCCCCCATTAGTCCGGATTAACGAGGTTTTACTGTATATAAATATGTAGACATCTCGGTCAAATTTTTATGCCAAATAGAAGTTTCTGTACGATAAAAATATAATTTTATCTGTCAATTCGAAAAATAGCTCCTTCTTTAGATTGAACAAAGTATTTTCTTTTTCTATGGGTTGTCAGTGATCATAGAAGTGTGCAGGATTTTTTTCCAGGCAAGTACAATCAAGCTACTTTCTCCAGGAGAGGGGAGAGCAAACAAGGCATGTTATGCTGCATAATAGTGCAGCCGCATCAAAATACCGGGTGATCCGTTTGAGATGTCACAAAAGTAAACCTTTATACACAAGAGGTTAATGTACGTATCTCCGAGCACCTTGTTGTAATATAAGCAGAATGAATGAATTAGTATTAAGAATCGAGTCAGGATGTTTTAAAGATACCTATTTTCTTTTCTTCTTAGGGGTGTGTCCTCAAGTTGTTTTAATTAGGGAGCTTATCCCTGTATTATGTGACAGGTAAAAATATCCAATGTGCTGATGTGTCCATAATATGAAAATCAATCAATCAAACCAACATTCCTTCAGTTTGAGACTATCACGTTCCAGCAACGTTCTTATAATAATTAACATAAGTTATTGTAACCGAAATGAAGTATGTGTGTGATCTACAGGATGGGGCATATTGTATCTACCAACTTCAAATAACAACGGAAAGACGGTGAGTGTTTGTTGTAACTTTATATCGTTATGAAATAAAAATATGCACATGCGCATTTAATGCAGAGCATAACATGGACAATGCACCTTAAAAATAACGTTCTCTAAATGTCCTCCTTGCGCTTGGATCCACTGTTGGAGGCAATGCGGGAAGGCTTTCATGACGCGCGTCGGAATAGGGCGTCTTTCACAACATTACCCGTGGCTCTCCACTGTCTAACCCACCTCAGAATGCCGTGTGTCTCTTGAACAGGTGCATGGCAATCTTCATTGTTTTGCTGCAGTGCCCGGTGTCTCTTTGAATGAAGGCTTCCACAGCCGCAATCCACGTCTGCACCGGACAACGCTCCATGGTATATTAATTGCCTGATTCCCAACTCTCCATGGATGTATGTATGCCAAACATACACACGTGCAATCTGGATGGGTTGCCAAATCAAATTCATAGATACAATATGCTCCACCCTGTACATAGTTTTAGAATACATTTTGATTTTAGCAATACCCAGTTAGTTTCTGTGAACTTGAAACATCTAATTATCTTCTTTCGAGTAAACGCTAAGGCGCATTGGCTTCCAAAAGACAACTATCTAAGAATGGCATTTACGCACATTCTTCCACTAAGAGCCAAAGTTCACAAGCCCTTGCGTCCCTAACGTCCGTTCCCTTGTCGGTCCTCGTGCAAGTTAGTAGCAATGTTCACTTCTTGGTCATCGACCGTTGGGACCCTCAATTCGCCCCCCTCCCCATCCCTTTGCCTCCTGTAGGTTCTGCAAAATTCATAAGGTTTGATGCCTTGGGGCGAGAAGGAGGTTGTCCCTTGCAAACCACTTTCAGGGCAACGGACCAAATGATACCTTTCTAGTTTCTTTTCCTTATCATGTACGAGGCTTGGTTAATAAGTAGGGGCTCTCTTTTGTAAAACCTATAGGAACAACGTAAAATTGTGCAAGTGATTGTTCGTGTCTTTAAAACTGGACTTAACCTAGTTCCAATAAATCTCTTGGCGCAAAATTGTGAAGCTTTTGTTTGAGAAAAATGTAGATAAATATCTATCAGGTAGTCCTGAAGTTATTACAACAGTTTCATTAAGGAAATATACCGTATACCGACATAAAGTTAAGAAAATACAAAGACAGTTTCTTTTTTCATAAAGGTGTGGTATTGCTTAAACAAACCCTATACTTGTTCACATAATGAGCAGGAGGTTAAATTGAAGTGTTCATCCACGAGAACGACAAACAACACCGCAATAATATTACGACAAAGGCAGTGGAAGTGATTAGGGGAGGGGGGGCAATTGCCCACCACTCTTCACACTTTTTGCCTACGTACTAGGCGCAAGGTTTGGACTGTATGGCGGATCGTCCACACATCATCTCCGGTCAAAGTGAAAGCAAATCAGACACTTTCAAAGCGCAAGCTCATGGCAAATGTGCTTTATGACAGGCAGGATGTTTTGTTAGTGGACGTTTTGCCGCAAGGAACAAATAATTAACTCAGCTTCCTACTGTGAGACCCTAAGAAAACTTCGTCGGGCAATCCAGAACAAACGGCGTGAAATACTGTCAGCCGGTGTCGTACTGATTCATGACAATGCAAGGCCACATGCTGCGACTCAAACTCAAGATCTGGTCGAATCTTTTGGCTATGAGATATTCGATCATCCGCCATACAGTCCAGACCTTGCGCCTAGCGACTACCACCTCTTCCGCCATCTGAAGACCTTCCTGGGCGGCACGCGTTTAGACACTAATGAAGAAGTGAAAACGACTGTGAGTAACTGGCTATCATCACAGGCGGCAGAGTTCTTTGAAGGGGGTATCCAAAAACTCGTAGTTCGTTACGATAAATGTTTAAACCTGCAAGGAAATTATGTACAAAAATAGAGAAGTGTATGTAAATTCAGAAAATAAATAGTATTTGAACAACGTTTACTTACTTCGTTTTTATTGCAAAATGGATCTTACTTAAAAAATAACTCTTGTATTTCTAAATAATTTTTAAAACTTTTATGTGCAAATAGTGAGTAGTTTAGCACAAAATATCAATATTTTCGAAACTTTGGTTTTTAAAATCCGTCGTCTAATACGAGTAATCGAAATAGTGCATATAAATAGGTCCGCTCACGGTAATGAAAAATCAGGAGAACACTAATTATAATCATAGCGCAACTTTAGTAATTATATACTCACAAATCGCAATGATATGTAAAAACTAAATCATAGAAGTAGTTTTATCAACTAACCTTATGTATCTCGAAAATTAGTTACCGAAAAACCATGAACCGACTTCTTGGAATAACTGAAAATTCAGAAATGCAATACTGAATCCTTGTTCCACGAAGCATCTCAATCTATCAGAGGCATTTTTAATGAAATTCAATTAATAACTACTTACCTTCTTAGCCGAACGAAGAGGTAATAGTGAATAATTTATGAGCTCCTCTCTTCCTTTAAGTCTTTCTCGGTTGGCCGCGTGGGGTCAAGAGAAGCTAAGAGAAGGAACGTATTGTATATCGACACTTTCTCTGTGTCCGAAAGCAGTTTTATTTGAAGCTTGCAAATGCTTCCACATGTTGATTGCATGTTTCAGCTTGCCCTTAAATTTCTTGTAAAGGGACTAGAGAATCAAGTTCCATCTTATAGTAGTTGCACATCTTCAGGACACAAAATGTGAGCGTCTCTAATAGGTGGCAGCACTTCATTTTCCCGGTGCTTGCAAATCACGTGATTTCCTAATGCACGGATTGGTCAATAATCCAATCCAAATCTAACTAAATAGAATCCATGACTAGCAAGCAGCTGCAGCAAGTCAGGGACTGCCATCTAGTAGAGAAAGTACAAACTCATGTCCTACAGATTAGCAACTATTAAAATGTGCGACTTGTTTCTCTATATCTTTCCCCATACGCTGATGATATTTGAAGTCCAATGATTACATAGTGATAATAGATGGGCGTAAAAGTAGACTTTATGGATAAATCAATCTCGTGGTATGTAAGCTTTCAAGTTTAAGGAGTTTTGTCTAATTTTTCCTTAGAATTAACTCTACCTAGAAGCAAGATTTTCCTGGTGCTGTTCTTGCACTGCAACGTGTTCGGCATGATGGTACGTATTAAATACGAAAGCTCGGATGTTTAAAACAAAATAATCCAAGAAAAGCACATTGATAGCGGCAAAGGAAGAAAGTATAAAACTGCAGGATTGAAGTACGAAGTTTAAACGTTAAGATCATAGATATGGCGGTGGCTTTTCTTCCTAAAAAATCTCTGCAGTATTCACGTTTCCTTCTTGCTTATTTCGCAAAAAAATTAATGTTACTAACTAGAAATATTCAGTGTGTCCATACAGTCTAGAACTAGTGGCAGTAAGCGACCGGCTGGATGTCATGTTTCTTGGGACCCGGAACCGAGGAAGGGAGCCCTGAGGAATGGGTACCATGGTCTCCTGAACTCAATCTGTGGTGAATGCTGCGAAAATACGGTATCTGTATCCTCTCCGCGAAAGGATAGTCTTTGCAATGGCTACTTTGGATAATCACATCTTGGAGATGATTCAATGAAACATGTTGAAAAGTTTGAGGAAGTGTGTTGGGACTCGTGGTGGGTATGTGGAGTACGTTTTGTGTTAAGGGAATGTGCTGTGCATCAGTTCACTGATTCCAAACTTTATGGCAACCCTTTTTGTCAATTCACCCGTGTGCAATTGAGATAGTGCATATACTCCTAGATTAAGAAACCTTACTTATCTGTTTACAAATTTATTGTAAACATGTCGGTGTTTTCTAAACCTTCAACAAAGGAACGCATTCTAATTTAATTTCATGTCCTGAAATATTTTAACTTTGTCTGCGGGTTCTGTATGTAGCTGCGGATGCAACAGTAACACTTTTAGTTTGTTAAGGTGATTGAAGTTGAAATGGATTATTATAATACAGAGTGGCCCTCGAAAAAGGTAACCCAAATACTGACTACAAATTACTTTGGTATACTATTTTTGCTCTACCCTGTAATTAAACGTAGTGTGAAGTAATTGATGGTACTTACTTGCGTCATCCAAACATGTGCGGTTGTGTTTAATATTCACCATATTGTTTCTGTATTCCTATCTGTTTGTGCATGTACAGTGGGAGGCACAAGTATTTCTCGGTAAATTGTTCATGACTATTTTCATTAATTTTCTCTTACATCCCGCGTGTTTTTAAGAAATAGATTTTTACGTATTGTGGGACAGAGCTTGTTTGAAGCTTTGTTTAAATTTTAAAATCTTTATTGCGTAAAACAAACAGAATAAACATGGTGATTGGCAATTTGCTTGGTAATACTTATGAATTTTTTCCCAACCCCCGAGAGATCTAAGATTTGTTCCTTTGCTTTGCGAATTGTTGTTTTCCGAAATGTACGCAGTTATCACTTCATTTTATGTTTCGCGATCGAGCAGTACATTCCTACGCATCTCCAAAAAGAACTCGTTTCAGGATCTACATTCTCCATCCTGTTTCTCGCAGAGGAACATCCACACCATAATTTTTTGTGACACCCTGCCCCAATTCTAGATGACAAACAACCTGCCTGATTCCGGATAAGGCGCATCAATAATCAAAAATCAAAATCAAACCGAAAGAAAATATTTGACTCCTGCATCGTACGTGCCTTCGCGAGTGTCTGCCTTGCGATTTCTCCCTATGTCGCAGCTAATCCAGATGCGATATTCCCTCTGCAGTCATCGAACCGGCCTTTCCTTTGGATTGCCCCCGTTCGTCGTACCCTTTGTCTTAATATTTAAACAAAGCTGCTGGGAGAGGGAACGGGAATCGAGGGGTCTCTCGGGTTCCTGTGGGAATATACAAACAAAAGAAGGAAGCGGAATGTGGAAATGTCGAAAAGAAAAAGGGTTACAGACGGATACAATCAAAAAGGACGATGCATGCGACAAAAGGAGCGAGATTACGTGAAGGATCTTGTGCTGCAGCTTCTTGCATGGCATGTTCACGAAATTTCCGATCGATCAATGTAAATCATTTACAAGATTTTAAGAAAGTGGCAGTTCTGGTGGGTCTGACAAACAATTGGCCATTAAGATTGTAAAACTGAAATTAGCCAATGCAATCAAGCAGGATTAGTTAATTTCTTTTATGTTGAAAAATGATTACCTGTTCGATCTCGGCGGAACACCTCGCACACGTTTGTTTCCTCATTTTTAACATTCGTACTTACCTATTCTGCGTGGCGAAAGATTCTTTAAGGTAGGATGTTGCTTTTTTTACGAAAATAATTTCAATTTTTTACATTAAGAGTAATTATTGTTCTTCCTTTTCTCGCTTGCGTAACGTACAATAAGGCGGGCATTGAAGAGAAAAGCACGGATGTCGAAATAGAAAACAAAGGTGCTGCTGATCGCATGCTTTGATTCCCAAGGACTGATCCACCATGAATTTGTCCCTGAAAACCAAACAGTCAATCAGTGGTGTTGCAAGGAAGTGCTTGGTCGACTCAGAAACAGGATGAAGCGGGTTAGGATTCTGGACAATGGTTTATGTTACACGATAATGCTCGGCGTCATACCGCATTGTCTGTACAACAATACATTGCTAAGCATTCAGTGCCAGTGATCAATCACCCTCCATATTCTCCGGACTTATCGCCCCTGCTGATTTTTTCCTTTTTCCCAAGCTTAAGATGGCTATGAAAGGGCGAAGATTTGACGATGTCGCGGACATTAAATTAAATGTTACGCGTATTTTGCAAACACTTATTGTCAATGAGTATCAACAGTGTTTTCAAGACCTGTATAAACGCTGGTCAAGGTGCATTATTTTGAAGGTGATAAAGTCATTTGAAGGTAATTGCTTGTTTTCTTTCCTTAAAAAAGTTCGTTTTTTTTATGGGCGGAAACGTAGACATTGATTTTATTAATTTTAAAAGAAGAAATGAGATTTAATAGATATATAACAAGCTATCCAATATAATGGGGTTAGTGTAACATATTTTGTAACTGTTCTTACTAAATCTTATAAGAACTGTATGTTTGCAATATTTTAACCAATTGTATTGGCTGACACCAATTCCACAATCTTCCTGGAAAAATCGTTGTCATAATTGGTTTGGATCATCAATTTTGCAAATAATTTTTACTGAATCTAATCAGTTTTGAATTTGGTACAGAGTCTGAAGAAGACCTTGTTAGAAGGTTGAAACGTAACGTTTAGTGTATGTTTTATAATAAAATAAATTCTTGGTCAGCATATTGAGTTTTTGCTAATCAGGACTGAATTAGCTATTGTCAACTTTACAATCTTCTTAGACAAGCCCTTGTCAGAAAGGGATTGGTTCATCAATATTGGAAACGTTTGAGCCAAACCTGTTCAGGTATTCTTTCATGCAAATTTCACAATCTTCTTAGCCAAACTGTTGTCAGAATCGGTTTGGTACATCAAATGTATGACTAGAAGATTGGGAAATTGATGCAAGTTTGGTTAATAAGGTTCTGAATGTTATGAACTACTTCGATTTTTACAAAATACTGTCCAGGAAGATTGTGAAATTTACAAGAACCGAAGTAAATCTCACCAGTTTAGTTAATAAATTACTAAGTAGATAAACAAATCCGATTTTGATAAATATCTTTAAAAGAAGATTGTGAAATTGCTAACAACCAGTACAATTCTCACCAAATTTGTTTAAGAAATTTGTGAAATTGGTGAACAAATCCGATTCTGACAAGGGCTTTGCTAGGAAGATGCTCAACTTGACAATAGCTCAAACAGTCCAGCAAAATTGTTTTACGAAGTTGATCCAAACTAATTATGACAAAGTTTGACCAAGAAAATTGTGAAATTGATATTAGCCAATACAATTAACCAGGTTTGATTATTTTTAAAAAATGTTAGAAAACACAATTACATAATTATCATGTTATTTAGCTAGAAAACCAAAAGAGTTTACAACAACAAACTTTATTGTTTATTAAGTTTACGAAATTCAGTTTGATGTAAAGAAATAATTGCTGAATGACTAATTCAGCTAATCTTAACGTAAGAAAAATGATTATTTAGGAACCTAACAAGCAATGTAACATATTTGGCAAAAAGTTAATTGCTGATTCTTACAAATTTAAAACAAGAAATGTGGTCAAGAGTAACTGGTTAGATGGTTATCAATTTTGCAAAGAAGCATCGGTCCCAGGTTCGATACCCGGTGGAGGCACAGTGTCCAATGGTTCAGATCCAACTTTAAATTGTAGGTCCAGTCACTACTAGCCTATCTGTGTATAAAGTGGGCTTAAAACAACAACATCATGTCATACATCTGTTAGCGAGTATGCTAAATATTCTGGAGAGCATGGAAAATCGACATTAACCTTTACATTCTGCCTACCACCAGATTCCATATTATTACATAAAAGTTAGCTTCTGTTCCATTCAGTACAATTCTTGAAATTTTTAATACCTTATTTAAAAGAATGCATAAAATAATAAATTTCATGCACGAATTACAATAACTTAGAAATGCAAGAACTGCTTAGTTCTGATACGGAAGAAAATTGATTTTTGCAACAGTTCAGTTATACAACGGCCTTGACAATTGCTACTTGCAAATTCATCTGCAATGGACCCCAGCAGGGAGGGTCCCGGAAGGTCACTTGCCTCCCTTTTTGGACAAATGATATTTGACAATTTCAGTCCTTCCGTTTTTATCGTCCGTATTTTATTTTCCCATTTATCAATTTCCTTTTCTTGTATTCTTCTCCTTATTTGTAATGCTCGTTCTGCGAAGTGTCGCCCTTCTACATTTGAATCCTCCTTTCTCACTATGTAAGTAGGCTCATCTTCCTCCCTTCTCACTCTATTTTTGTATGTAGTCTCTCTCTTCCTTTTTTCTTCTAGTTATATTCCCTCTTAACTCTTCTGTTATCCCGCTTCCCACCTCTCTCTCTTTCTTTCCCATCATTTTTTGCAATTGTGTTGTAGGAACCTTAGCTGAACTAGGTGTTAGTGCACCTTCCTTTGACGTACATTTTAAAGGCTCTTGGTTCTTCAGAAATAACCGCTATAACTAAACAAAATTCACTTAGAAACTAAATAAATAAAAACGTAATTCGTGGTTTGGGTATTTCAATAGACAATTATTATAAAATTAGATGAATATATCCATGATTCAAACCCCTTTTTTTTAAAAAAAAAATGTTGGGACGCCCATTCTACGTGCTATGAGGATAGATATGGGTAAGATAGATAAAAGGAAGTGAATAAATAGTGATATAAGTATCTGCATACCGCTGAACATGAATTTCGGTTTTCGATGACTTGAGCAAATCATCAGAATTGAATCATTTCCCCGAGAATGACGTACGGAACGAGGCAATCGTCCGAAAACATCAAAGGGGGGTGTCGCGATATTTTCCTCGAAATTGAAATGTATGTCTTGGCGCGCCCCTTCCCTACCCCCTCACTTCATCCAGTTCGAGAACGTAGGAGTCCCCAAGGATGACGAGGGTGTTAAAAAAAATCCCTCCCCACGAAATCTACATAACCCCCTTGCTCTTGAAGTTCTCTCAAGTGCTTCGCCCCCATCCCCCCAACCCCTCCATCACTTTCCGATATACATATGCTTGTTCTCTCCCCGCCCCTTTTAGGTTTGCTTTTCAGCGGCAACCGTGGGAGGGGGAATTTAAGACCCCTTCCGGCGCCATGACTTTCCTGCACGGCCAACATGGCTTCCGAGCTGAGATTTGAGAACCGCTCTTGTACGCCGCGCATTAACTGTTGAAGATTTGTATTATGTTATATTTTTTTTGTTCCATGTTCAATATAGCATCTTTAACTATATAAAAAGACAACAAGATTACATACAATCTAGTATAAAAGAGCTTAACGCAGTACCGAAACCCTCAATTATTTTGATTGATTGATTGATTTCTTTATTTTACTTCTATTTGTGCTACTTTTGGTTCATTTGCCCGTGACCCCTGGCGTCATAGCACGATGTGCTAACCACTCCGCCACGGGCGCCGGCTCAATTCTTTTGAATATGGTTTGATGAAACCACCGCATGCTCGGGCCTCCGCGATGACGTAGTGGTAACGTCGTCACTTTGAAATCAAGGAGTTCCTGGTTCGATACCAGGTGGAGGCACATAGTGTTTCGGACCCTACTTTAAACTGTAGGCCCTGTTCCGATTAGCCTTCTGTGCATAAAGAGCACTGGAAGACAAAACTCAAACATACAAATGCCACCGCAGTCTCGAATCCATAGTCAAGAATATCATCAGCAGTTTGTTCTATATGTGAAAGCATGTCTAATGCGGAGGCCTCTTTGATGGTTTGGTAACGCTGTCACCTCGTAATCAAGGGATCAGAGGATCGAGCTATGGTGGTTCGGATTCCACTTCAAACTGCAAATTAAGTCCCAAAGCCTATCTGACCACAAACTGGGCATAAAACAAACGCACAAAAGTCTTAAAAACCTCTAGTGTGATTATAACTGTTAATACAAGGGAGAGTTAAATTTAAAACTTAAAAGTCTGACAAGAATTACAGGACAGACTGTTAAGAGCTCAAATTTACTTGAGGTATCGACTGTTATTTACGAAATGACATCAAGGCTGCAACACTGATCAAGTGAGCCTCACAAGACCATTTTTGTCATTTTAAAGATGGCGCCTCCTGCATACACATGCACCAGCAAAGAACAGTGGTTTCTTGCCCTCTGGAAGCCTAAAACGTAAAGACATTCTAAGGCAAATGAAAATCCAATGTCTCTATGCATGCTTACCACGCCAGCAAGTTTACAAATAGAGGAGGAAGTTCGACAATGGCCTCCGCCCACACGCAGATGGGTGGAAATACCTTCGCTGTGGCTCATAAGTGACTGCACATAGATTCTTCTTGTTGAGGTATACAGGCACTAACTCAGACTTGAAAATATGTGTGAAATAGCAATAGGTCTATCCTAACTTGCAGCAAACTTCTGCAAACCTACATGCAGAAACCTACTAGTTAAAAAAAAAATTAATAATAATTAAGTTTTAATTTGACTCATGTAATACAATACGCTGCCTTATTTTTCCTAATTTTTTTTTGCTTTTCTACCTTCCTTCCTATTCTTCCTGGCTTAATACGTGTAAATTTAGTTTAGAATAGATTTTGAAATGTAGGAGTAGACATGTTCAAAAAGTAACAGGAACAAGTATATTCTGAAAAGAAAGCTTGGAAGAAACCGAATACAAAACTCACACAGAATGCTTTAAAACATAAATAATTAAAACTGAGAGTGGCCAAATAATATCAGTATCTTTCGTGTTCCTTACGTAATAACAGTAAGATATATCATCCGTGCACTTGTCCATATGAACCATAAGTAAACCATTGCGCCGCAGATATTGGCAGGAATGTTCACCTAGTATCAATTTTCTAAATTGGAGCAAGAATTTTTGAACACTCTGTATATATATTTTAAAAATGGCTACTGCATTAAAAAAAATCAAAAATATCACCCGTGCGTGTTTCAAGCATAAAAACCTTGCTCTGCATATTCACTCTTAATAAAAGCCAATCCTGTTAGGAGCATTTAGGTAATATCTATTTTTCAAACTGATTCAAACATTTATGATCACGCTGTATATTTTTCAAGTTTTGGCTGCACACACAAAAACTAATCCAATGAAATAAACTGCATGCTGGATTTGTGGAAATTTACAAACAAGCAAAACTGTTGGAGAAGGTATTTAGAAGCTGGCAAAGGAGATTGAAAATAATTTTGCAGAAAAAAAGTTCTCACCTCTGCGGTGTCGGGTTCAAAACCCGGCCAAGTGGTCCTCGCCGAGAGCCACCCCTGAGACTGTGACTTGTCGTAAGAATCCTGCTTCCGTCCCCAACGGAAAATCACTGTTTCCCTGTCCTGTTGAACAAGGAACACATCATGAAAGAAAGGCAAGCATTGCGGAGGCGTCAACAGCACCCAGAAGTGATAACGAAATTTTAAAGAAAAGCGCTTTCCTTAAAGTTTCTAAGAGAATTTGGGTTAAATTACATGAATTCAATATGGAATTATTTTTTGTTGCTTCAAAGTAAGAGAATATTCCGTACAAGAGCACTCTAGATTCATAATTTCTGTTTAAAGAATACTTTAGAAATCAAAATTTATGTTTATGCAATGGATCGAGAGCAAGAGCAGCTTGGTACAAATTATCCTGACAGATAAGCAGCCCAAAATACAAATTAACTGACGTGTTGCATAACATGCAAGGATGATAAAAGGAAATTGTTTTCTTTCTATTTAAGTACTTATGGTGAAATACATATTAGTTTAAATGGGTAAATAGTGATGAAATATAACACAACTAATTGGAACGAAACACTACGAAAGAGATATCTAGAAGACAGCTCTGTCAAGGTTTTAATATTGGATCCTCCAGAATATTTATAATTGTCCCTATCCATACAAAAGAGGACATTGCGTGCTGTGTTGGATTGTGAAATTTGAAAATTCCAATCCGGGAACATTTTCTAGAAGAGAAAAATTATACTTTCTCTCTGTTACGCTGGGATATATAAGTAGTGGGGTTTACGGGGGGGACAGCGCGAGAAAGGAAGAGCTCCTCTCCAGCAGCTTTGCTACACTTGAAACTTGCTTAACATAAGCATATAAGTTTTTTAAGCAGGTATAGAATCTTGTCTAATTCAAGATTTTTGTAAAAATGCCCTCGGGAATTTTTCAGAAAAGAAGAGCTCTCTTAGATTGATTTGCACATACTTAAAACTTGCATCAGCCAGATTTTTGTTCATAAATTTGCCAATTTTTGGCCACGCCAGAAATTAAGCTTATTCTGTCAAAATCCCAGGAATCTTGAAGATATCTATTGGGTTCTGAGACTGAGTGGAGTGTGGTGCATTGCCTTGTAATCAAAAGGTTCGGGTTTGAGTTCTTATAAAATCTGATGGCAAAATGTTAATGTAAACAAGGGGCTCCGGGTTCGAGTCCTGATAGATGTGGTATTCCATACGTGAGATTTTGAGAATAATTTTGTTTTGTTTCTGTATTTCAGCTTTTGGCAGGTAGGTATCTGCTACGAGCAGAGATGGTATAGGTAAATATATTTTCTGATGGTAAAATCCAAAGGGCCTTTGTGTTTGAATTGTGTCTCTAGTTCGAGTTGCTGTTTTAAGTCTATTTTATGCACAGTAAGGCTAATCGGGACTGGCCCTACAGTTTTAAAGTGGGATCCGAACTACTTGTGCCTCCACCGGGTATTGAACCCGGGACCCCTTGATTACAAGGCAATGATGCTACTACTGTGCCATGGGGGAAGCCCTGAATCGTGCTTCTATGGAATCTTGTCTAATTCAAGATTTTTGTAAAAATTCCCGAGGGCATTTTTCAGAAAAGAAGAGCTCTCTTAGATTGATTTGTACATACTTAAAACTTGCATAACATCTTCATTTGTTTAAGTGTAGCACCTGCCTAACCCAAGAGTTTTGTAATTCGGAAAGTATTAACTCTTCTCAAGCAAATTTGTTAATATTTACAAAAGTTGCATCAGCCAGTCTATAAACTTGTATCCATACCCACCTATACATATTTACTTCAGGTTTAAGTTTAATTGGATACTATTCAATTTGCTTATTGCAAATATGCAATTAAAACAAAACAATATGCAGAGCTTACCTCTAGAATTGCTTCGTGCTTGCACGTTCCCCCTCTGTGGCAATGTGCGCAATTCCCGAGACGGTAGTATTGATTTTTTTCCTCAGTATTAACAGAAATTCCCGATTATTGCATCAGCTAGTTATGAGAGAGTAACTGAGGGGAACAGACGTGTTGATACAGTGCTTCTCATACTTACTGGTTTAAATTCATATTGAACAATATTTGTTGTAATCTATTCATATTTAGAGTCGAGCTTATATTTGTCCCAGCCTGTTATACATAACAAGGTTATTGCTATTCAAGATATGCATGTTCGTGCAGGCATTCGGGTCAGCGTGAATAATTTTCCACTTGTAAGCTATTGGTTTTAGATTAGAATCCCAGGAAATTTTATATAAATACCAAAACCAAAAATATTAAGTGTATACACACATATATATATTTATACATACAAATCACAGTGCTGAACCCAACTGATATTTTTTATTCAGTATAAAGTTTTGAATTGAAACCCAAAAATTGTATATAATAAACAACAGCAAAAATGCCGAATCAAAAATATTGTGACCAATGCAATAAAAATATATTTAGCTCTAATTGGGCCAGACACCAAAAGATTTGTAACCCGGACAAATACAGAACTCCCACAAAAATTTGCCCCAATTGCAATAGAAAATACAACATGGAATATTTCACATATAAACATAAAGATACTTGCTCTGTACAGTCATTAACATTGCCCCCTCAACCATCCACATCTGGTCTGAAAAGAAAGCATGAAGCACCTCTTAATGCCAGAGCAGCAAAACAGCCACGCTATGAACCTATCCGTAGCAGTTTTAACGGCCAATTAAAGGATTACTGTTTTGTATCAGAGCCAAGATGTGGCATTGAGAATTTCTTGAACAGTAAAAAACCTGATCTCCAGGCAATTCTAAATGCACAAAATGGCTCTTATAAACTGTCCCTCAAATTGTTTGTACAATATAAGAAGCCAAACGGCACAAAATTTACACAGCCCCACATAACAGAAACTGTACCTGTATATTCAAATGCAAATTCAGACACAATAATAAGCAGCTTGATAAATCAACTGAACATCAAACACTCTGAATTTGCGGCAAAAGAGTCCGGATGGAGCCTATGCGGCTCATCACACAAGTTATATGTTAATATTTCTGAATTCAGCCCATTACAAGGATCTACTTATGTGCCATTGCCTGCCAATATCAAAAACAAAAGAGCCGTGGTTAATATAAAAAATGCCGACCAGAAATGCTTTTTGTGGTGTATATTAGCTGCTTTGTATCCAGTTTCAAGGGATCCTCAAAGAATAACTTATTACAAACAACATGAGCACGATTTTGATGATGTAATGGAGGGTTTGGAATATCCAATGTCAGTTCAGAATATTGATAAATTTGAAAAAAGGGCCAGGCACATCGATGGCAAACAATTATCTATTAATGTATTTATTTGTTCCACTGGCAATTGCCCGATAGCACCTCTCAGAATCAGTACAATTGATGATGAATCTGCAATTCCGATTGATCTGCTCTTAATTGAAGGAGATGATACATACCATTACACTCTAATACATAATCTTCAAGCTTTAGTGAGAACGCAACTAGATAAATATAAAAACATATTCAAGTTGTGCAGAAGATGTTTAACTGTATTTGATGGTCAAAAAATGGTGAAGGGGGTTCGGGAAGAGAATGCAGAAATTGCTAAAAACAAGTTAATTGAGCATCTGAAATACTGTGGCAATCATAAACCTGTTCATATGGTGATGCCCAATCCAAGTGAAAATTGCAAATTCAAAAAGTTTGAAGCCTTGTTGGAACACCCAGCATATATTGTCTGTGATTTCGAATCGAACCTCAAACCTATTGCATTCTGTAGCCCAGATCCCGAAGAATCCTCAAGTACATCATACCAGCTACATGAACCTTCCAGCTTTTGTTATGTGGTTGTACAGGATGGTGTTGTTACTAAAAAAGATTCATACATGGGACCAGATGCCATCAAAATATTTGCACATAGAATAGAAAATGAGTGCCGTGACATAGCATCTAACATCTTATTAAAATCAAAGCCTATGTTGCCTTTAACAGAGGAACAGATTGAAGATTTCAACAATGCAGAAAAATGCCCGGTATGTGATTCTGAATTTTCAGATATAAATATCAAGGTTCATCACCATTCTCATACAGATGGTCGATATAAACAGGCCCTGTGTAATAGCTGTAATATTAAGATCAAGAGACCAAGATTTATCCCCATATTTTGCCATGGAGCATCCAATTATGATTTCCATCATCTGATCAGGTACGAGGGGTTTGACAAGCAGAATTTAAATATTTTAGCTGAAAATGATGAGAAATATATATCTATTAGCAAGATAATTAAAGTTAATGGTGTTCCTATTCAATTAAGATTTCTTGATTCTTACAGATTTTTACCTGCTAGCCTGGCTACACTGGCCTCTCAATTATCTGATGATGACTTGAAAATCACACGTGCTATGTTTCCAAATCAGGACCTGAAATTAATTAAGCGGAAGGGTGTATATCCATATGACTATGTCACAGATTTTTCTAAATTTGATGAGTGTTCCCTGCCACCACAAGAAGCATTTTACAGCAAAATCAGAGGATCTGGAATCAGTGATGAAGATTATCAACATGCCAAGTTGATGTGGAACAATTTAAATTGCCAGACATTTGGTGATTATCACATGGCTTATTTAAAACTTGATGTCACGCTCTTAGCTGATATATTGCAAGCATTCAGAAAATCTTCCATGCAAAATTATGGACTGGACCCAATATATTTTTACAGTGCCCCTGGTCTAGCATGGTCTGCAATGTTTTTCAATACCAAAAAGCAATTGGATCTGATCCACGATCAAGATATGTACTTGTTTATGGAGAAATGCATAAGAGGAGGGATGGTGCAATGTTCCCAGAGATATGCCAGAGCAAATAACAAGCATATGCCTGATTATGATCCAGCACGGCCATCAAATTATATAACGTATTTCGATGCAAACAGCCTCTATGGTTATGCTATGATGCAAAAACTGCCATATGCAGGGCTTGAATGGGTTGAAGATTTCAATATTGAAGATCTTCAGAATTTTGATGACAGTGAATATGGACTCTTCTTAGAGGTTGATCTGATAATTCCAGATCATTTGCACAACAAATTTTCTGATCTGTCCCCAATTCCCGAGGTTAAGTGTTCACCTGGTTCTAAACAGAGGAAGCTCATGATGACTCTGGAGCCGAAACAGGGTTATGTCATATATTATAAAAACCTCCAGTTCCTGATGAAACATGGTGTTCAAGTGACCAAAGTTGGCAAAGTTTTGAGGTTCAGGCACTCAAGATGGTTGAAACCATACATTGATACAAATACAGAGCTTCGAACATCTGCAATGAGCCAATTTGATAAGGCCTTGTTTAAATTGATGACGAATTCAGTGTTTGGCAAAACAATTGAAAATGTCAGAAAACATAGCGATGTTATAATAAATACTGACCCCAGCCGGAGCAAAAAATTGGTTGCAAAGCCCAACTTCAATTACAGAAGAATTTATGATGAGCACATGGCACTTTTCAACATGAAGAAAACAAAGATCAAATTTGATAAACCTATTTATGTAGGGGCTGCAATATTGGAATTGGCCAAATTACATATGCTAATATTGTATTATGAGGTGCTGAAACCTTTTTATGGTGATCGTGTAAAATTATTGTACATGGACACGGATAGTTTTATTCTTGATATTCAAACAGAAGATGTTTATCAAGATATGTCACAGCCTGAATTGTTTCAATACTTTGATACCAGTGAACATACAAGAATTCAACCCCACAACAAAAAGGTGCCTGGCAAATTAAAAGATGAGACACTTGGTGATGTTATTGTGGAATTTGCTGGGTTAAGAGCCAAGATGTACAGTTTTAAAACATGTGGTGCTGTTGTCAAAAAGGCCAAGGGCATTGGCAGAGTTACTGTTGAAAAAGAGCTTGTATTTGAAGACTATAAAAATTGCATCAAATCACAGAATTCAATCAGAACATCAGAAAATAGAATTCAGAGTGAGAATCACTTGCTGACTAGCAATATTGTAACAAAAGTGGCCCTGGACCCACATGATGACAAGAGATGCATTTTATCATGTGGCATACATACTTTACCTTGGGGGCATTGTGATTTGAAAAATGGGATTCAATGCCCAATTACAGAGCATGATTTGAAATAAATAAACATGCCTATGAACTTATTTGGGTTCAAAAAACAAGCTATTATGGACCTGCCTACACCACAACCCTCTCCTGATTTACAATCTGTAATGTCTAAACTGAGTGGCTTGTTAATTATTCATCTGAACAGCATACTTACAGATAATGATGATGAAACAGGCAAAACATTGTACATATTTAACAATAATTTAAATCATTACCAATTACCTGTAGGTGGTCAATTGCAATTTATTACAACCCCTGAGGGTGATGTCAAGATTTCAGTAGGGAGAAATATTTATAGAATTAAGCACTCAAACATGGTTTCTGGCACTGTTTATACTGTTTCTGCTGGTGACTGCTTATATATTGAGGTCCCTGGATCTTATGACAAGCTTATACCCTTTTTTATAGAATTAAGAATCAGATACTCTATAATAAATAACCATTAAAACAAAAATGCCTAATGATATATTTGGCCATACAAGACATGAAGATCACAGTGATGAGATTCTGATGCTTGATGTCAGAGTCAAGAAATTAAGAAGTGATTTACAAGCTTTGCAAACCACACTCAATGCCAGTCTTCAACTAGAAATTACAAATCTGCAATCACAATGCATGGACCCTCTTCTTAAAATTGATTCTGAACTCAAAGTGCTGCTTCAGAAATATACTGATCTGGCGACATTGGATAATTTTCAAAGTTTGGAAGAGGCTGTAGCAGCTCTTCAAGCCAAATTTAAGACCCAGGCTAACAACTCCGAGCAATTGAAACAACAATTGGAAGAGCAGATAAATAATGTCCACACACAGCTCCAAACAATTGTCAAAAGCATAAAATCACAAGAAGATTTTGATCTAGTGATTTCCACTCTAAAGGAACAGATTCAATCACTCCAGATACCTAATCTGGATCCTCTGCACAATGCCATAGCCGAGGTTAAAGAAAAAATTGAGACACTTGAAAATTTTATGAACAATTTGCCATCTTCTGATGCTTTGAATGCAATAACTCGGAGTGTAGCAAACATCAAGCTGCAACTTGAAACATATGAAGATTTTGGAAAAATTCAAAGTACCATAACCCATCTTGAAGGTACAATAGCAGCAGTGCAAAGTGATTTGGCAAATGTACAAGAAACTCGCCTGCCTGGGATTGTAGATACTCTTCACAGTGTCCAGCAACAGATTACAAAGCTTGAAAACCTCAACACTGAATCTGAGCTATCTCATTTTCATCACTTGATAGATGATATCCAAACAAAACTTGAAATTTTACAACAATCCACACCCTCTCAGGCAGATATAGCCCTGCTCCAAAATGCTATGCAAAATGTGGCTGATGCATCTGAATTAAATAATGTGAAATTGGCACTTGAATCTTTGCAAAATACTGTATCAAATCTTCCCACATCACAGGAACTTAAAAATATTAAGAGGGCAGTGAATAGGATATTGAAATCAGAAGATATCAAGAATATCCAGGCAGAGATCAAACAACTCACTCAGACAGTAGCCACTCTACCAACCAATCAACATATTAATGAACTGCATGCCCTGTTTGAGGATATCAGAAGACAGGTACATGATCTTACAGCTCAAAATTCAAAATTGGCAGTTGTTGAAAATTTGCAACAAATTGTAGCTAATATCAAGCAACAGCTAGGGACCATGGAATCCAATCAAGCAAATGCTCTGTCTGTTTTTGCCACCCAGCTTCAAGAGATTGTTCAACAATACAAGAAACTTGTTGTGGACATAAAGATCAAGCCAGGCCACGATGATGTTGTTAGGACCATCAATGAGCACCTTGAATCTGTAACAAGCAGATTGCTCACAGCAGAAAAGGAAATAACAGGCATAATCGAGAATCCAAAACATTCAGTAATTCTTGAATTGTACAGCATCCCCAACAAAGAATATGATTCTCCATTTACACCAGGTGGCAAAATATATATGCTGTCCCCTGCACAATTTTATTACCAGTTTTTTGTTGGGGGCACACTGAGACCAATCAAGATCAAATATTGGCATCAACCACAGGCACACCACTACCCCACCTTATCAATAACAAATGCTGATAACAAACCAAAAATCACCAGTGCAGAATTAGAGGATTTTACAGATCCCAATACATTAGAAACAGCCTATACTGAAGATGATGGCACTCTGGAATTTAAAATACAGATAGGGGACAAATTATATTTAGAAAATCCTGCAGTCTCAGCTGCTGAACACCCCATAGTTGCAATATTCTTGTTTACATATTATGTCTAGACAAATTATTGTTGATGAATTACACAGACAAGCCCGACATAATTATAAGAGACTCCCAGTAGTCACAAAAGGCATAGATGATTTATGGCAAAGCGATTTGATTGAAATGTCAAGTGGGCAGTTGAAAAACTTAGACAAAATCAACAAGGGCTACAAGTATCTACTCACTGTAATAGATACATTTTCAAAATTTGCATGGGCTGTGCCACTCAAATCCAAGACTGGAACATGTGTTACAGAAGCCTTCAGGACAATCATCAATCATTCAGGAAGATCCCCGCGCTATTTGCAAACAGATAATGGCAAAGAATTTTATAATTCAGTGTTTCAACAATTTATTAAAAGCCAGGCAATAAAACATTACTCGAGTTACAGTGATCTCAAAGCCTCAATTGTAGAGAGATTCAACAGAACCTTAAAAAATCTTATGTATAAACAATTTACCCTCCAAGGTAATTATAAATGGATTAATATTCTACCAGAACTTCTACATAAATATAACAACTCGGTCCATTCCACAATCAACATGAAACCCTCTGAAGTAACTTCATCTGATGAGCAAAAATTGATCAGGACTGTTTATTATCCTAGATACCAGCCAACAACAAGAAGGGCCAAATACAGGGTGGGTGATCAAGTAAGAATCAGTAAATATAAGCACTTATTCAAGAGAGGCTTTACAAGAAACTGGAGCACTGAATTATTTACAGTGGCTCAAGTTAAACCCGGGACCCTTAACACATATATAATAAAAGATCACCGAGGAGAAATTCTCAAAGGCAGGTTCTATGAACAAGAACTCAGCAAAACTAAACAGCCTGACACATATCTCATAGAAAAAATCATCCGCAGAAAAGGCAACAAGTTACTTGTCAAATGGCTGGGTCATCCGGAAAACAGCTGGATCGATGCAAACAAAATAATAATATGAACACCTGGGATGTTATAAAAAGGCTCCCAGAACCTGAACAACAGAATAAGAGAAATGGAGTGCTGCTGCCTGATAATATTAGGTGTCTTATTGTTGGGCCATCTGCTTGTGGTAAAACTACACTAATGGTTGATAATTTTTTATTAGCACCCAACTGGTTAGACTGGAAAAACAGGCACTTGTATATCTTTTCTAAGAGCTTGGAACAATTAAAATATCAACAGCTGATGAAGCTATATGATGGACTGGATATTGCCACTTTTGAACCAGATGTTAAGCCACTTGATGAATGTCTCGATAATTCTGTTGTTGTGTTTGATGATGTTATACTGGATAATCAAAACAAGGTTAGAAATTTCTTTACACAGGGCCGACACAAAAACATTGATTGCTTCTACCTGGCACAGACTTTTTCTAAAATACCGAAGCAGCTGATCCGAGACAACAGCAATTTTATATGTGTTTTTCATCAAGATCATACCAACCTCAAACACATACATGATGAATATGTAGGTGGGGACTTGAGCTACAATGATTTTTCCAAGTTTTGCAGTAGGTGCTGGAACCAGGACAGTTATGGGTTTGTCACAATTGATATGACAAGAACACCTAGTAGTGGAAAATACAGAAATAAAATCAACGATTTTCTAGACGTTGAAACATATATAAATAACCATGAAACGACCAATCATTGATGATCTTAAGTTAAGAGATTATCTTGTAAAAAGATTTAAGGGATGGAAATCAGAGAACCGGGGAATCTATGAAAAACACAAACAAACAGAACAGCCCGTAATTGATGCTATTAATAATTTAGGTAAAAATATCAAAACTGTTACAGAGCAAAATCAAGATTTGATCACCGAGCTTGTACCTGTTGCTGCTAGGAACATATTAGATTATCCATTCACCCCACTTTCCAGTATTCATACACCTAGTCCTGTTGCTCCTCGAAGAATTGAAGCTACTCAGGATCCTATTGAATTGGGTCTTCTTGCTCAAAAATATTTAACCACACCTAAAGACAATAAAGATGAGGTATTTGGCTTATATGCCGACACAGAGCTTGACGGGAGCATCATTCATAGAATTGGCAATTTCAGAGTAACATTTATGGGAGATGATATAATTGTATATTCAGAATCTCGACTTGGAGAAAAAGGTGCTTTTGTTAAGTACACCGGCACACCTGGATTGTGGGAACTGATGACTAGGAAAAGACCTGGCAGCTATACAGATCAGGATTATGAGGATTACAAAGAAATATTAATAAAATCAGATGCTCTATACCAGAACAATGATCCCACACAAAAAAGAGTCAAGTCGAGCAGTGGGGCAAAATACAACAATTTAATCAAGCCCATATGGTCTCAGATCAAGACTGGCAGTGGAATCAAACAATACAACACCCTGCCCAAAGAATTTGTGTGGGTTGATGATGTCAGGAAACTTGTAGATAGGTTGTTGGTGATAGCTGGGGAGGAAAATGCTGGGAACCACAATTTTTACAATGAAAAGGTTGGAATTATGGACATGATAAGCACCAAATTGTCTAATTTTATAGTGAATGATCCTAAGGGGATTGGATATCTCATAAAAATAATTAATACTCTACCCCCCAAATTTTGGAATATTTCTGAGGGTCGGGGCCTTGTTAATGACATTATAAACAAGTTGCCATTTGAACTGCATATTCCAGGCTATCAGTATTGTGGTCCAGGCACAAAACTGGATCATAGATTAAACAGAGGGGATCCTGGTGTTAATCCCCTAGATGCTGCTTGTAGAGACCATGACATAGCATACAACACACATTCTGATCTTGACAAGAGACATGTTGCAGACAAGAAATTAGAAGAGGCTGCATTTGGCAGATTTGTAAGCAAAGATGCTTCTTTAAGTGAAAAAATAGCAGCATTGGGAACCACCATAGCTATGAACACCAAACAAAAACTGGGGTGGGGTTTGTGAATATGTATATAATAAACCTACAATGAAGGCCAAGGGTGTTATGTATCAAATACCTTATGCAGGTCTCAAATCTCTTAAAACTATTGACAGTCTCTTGACCAAAAAGCAGCGCAAGAAAAAAAGCTCTTGTATTGCAAAGGGACATGGTATGAAATTGTTGCTTAGCACCCCCCAATTAAAAAAATTACAGCAATCAAGAAAAAAATCACATACAGGGGGTTTCATATTTACTATCCCGGCCATCTTAGCTGCTCTCGGGGCTGTTGGGAGCTTGGCTGGGGGATCAGCCGCCATAGCAAAAACAGTAATAGATGCCAAGAAAAATAGGGCAGAATTAGATGAGCAGAGGCGCCATAACCTGGCCATGGAGAAAAAAGGCAAAGGTGTTAAGAGAGCCATGAATAAGTTTAAAAAAAACAAGAGCCGCTTACAAACCAAGATATTGAAGCTTTGATCAAGCCACTGGGCATCAAACATTTTAGAGGTGTGTACATGTCTGATTCTTTACCGGAACAACCACTCAACAAAGAGTGTGGCATTGTTAATTTGGATGAGTACAAAAATCAGGGCACTCACTGGATCTGTTATCTTAAATATTTAAACAATGAGGCATTTGTGTTTGATTCATTTGGAGGTATTCCTCCTGAAAATTTAGTAAAATATTTAAAATCAGCTAATCTTTATTACAATAATGCCCGTATTCAAAACTTCAAAGATGTTAATTGCGGACATTTGTGTTTATCTGTTCTTAGATATATGTCTCAAATAAATAAACCATCAATTGAAAATTTTCAAAAGGCCTTGTGGTATCTGAAGCATCATGGGGGTATTCCATCTCACCAGCCAAAATTCAATATTGAAACTCAAATTACATGATGACATTGTGTATCCCAAAACAATAGCTCTCAGAGCATTTTACGGCATGTACTTGATCCCTAATATTACACACCACAACAACACAATTGCAGTTGGTGATCAAAAAATTGTCATCACTCCAGGGCAATATAATCTGTCCACTCTAAATGCTCAATTACCCAGAGGTATAGTGTTAAGTCAAAATTCTGTCACTCACAGAGTAGAGATTGTATCTGCTACGGAGACAGTGGATCTGGGTACTATAGGAGAGCTGTTAGGATTTGAGAACAACACAAAACTTGAAGCGGCCATCAAACACACTGCTATGAATATACCTAAATTCTTAGCCATAGAGACTCTGAATATTCACTGTAATGTGGCTGAGGGTATGATCACCAAATCAAATGGCATAGGCTCTCACAAACAAACAGGCATCATTGCAACATTCAAACCTAATTCTGAATTTATGGAGCCCATCATCTACAATCCATCCCCAACATTATATTTTCCTGTGTGCCACAACAGAATAGATTATATTGAATTGATGGTCACTAATGAAAAAGAAGAATTAGTTGATTTTGCTGGAGCCACAACAACTGCTATCATAGAGATTAACATTTAAATAAAAATACATACAATGGAAAATATCGAGAGTTATGAGCTACAATCATTCCCTCCAAACAGGAGGACATTTGCAAATTTAAATCAACCCAATACGGAAATTGAGGTTGATCTTGATGTAGGGGATGGATTTATACACCCTCACAGAGCAGATCTATACATCAAATTTGATGTTGTAAAGCTCGATGGTACAGATTATCCGGCAAATTCTAATATAAGATTGGTAGATAATTTTGTGCCCCATCTGTTCTCTGAAATTGAGATTAGAAAGCATGGTGTTGTTATAAACAGAATAGATTATCCCGGCATTACCTCCACAGCTTTGGCCACACTAAAATTATCCAAAACCGAGGCATCATACTACAAAATAGGCGGATTTGAAGCTGGTGATAAAATATTAACCAAGAACCATACAGTGCTGTTCCCCATGCGCCTGTTGCCAGGATTCTTCTCGGATTACAAAGATATTATGTGGAAGGGCGGTTTAAGAATTACATTTAGAAGAGCTGCAAATGATAATAATGCTTTGATGAGGTACAGCACATTAAACCCTACAGGAGAAGCTCTGCCTAATACCTTACCAGATGCAGGCAAGTGCATTATTCAGACTATGGAGTTAAGAATCCCGGTTGTTGAATATGAGGCCAGTTATGCTCTTAAATACAAAGCTGATATAATAAAAAATCCACAGATTCCTCTGCAATTTTATACATATCAATGCGTACAGAAGCCTGCATCTGGTTCTTATTATGAATTTGATGCCACAAATTCATTCTCCAGTATTCAATTTGACATGCCTGATTTTGTGGTGGTACTGTTTCAGACTGGAAGACACAATAATCAAGAAAAAAATTCAAGTAAATTTGATAGCTGCAACATCAAGAACATATATCTTAAAAATGGCAGAAATGAGGTATTTCCTAGAGAAAATTATAATTTAGACATGTCCAAGGATGATTTTCTCAAATTATATGAAGCTTTTTCGGCTTTCAAGAGGGTCACTACTGGCAGTACTGACCTGTATTACTCACCAGATGAATTCAAAGCACAGAGACCCATGTTTGTAATTAACACTTCAAAAAGAAAACAAGTTGTGGTTAATGACAGGACAAACATTAAAATTATCTGTGAATTTCACGAGGCTTTACCCGACAACACCATTTGTAGTGTCATTCTCATAGGGGAAAAATCATATGTTTATGATGTAAGAAATGAAAGGGTCACAGAGCAGTTCTAGAAGCACGATTCAGGGCTTCCCCCATGGCACAGTAGTAGCATCATTGCCTTGTAATCAAGGGGTCCCGGGTTCAATACCCGGTGGAGGCACAAGTAGTTCGGATCCCACTTTAAAACTGTAGGGCCAGTCCCGATTAGCCTTACTGTGCATAAAATAGACTTAAAACAGCAACTCGAACTAGAGACACAATTCAAACACAAAGGCCCTTTGGATTTTACCATCAGAAAATATATTTACCTATACCATCTCTGCTCGTAGCAGATACCTACCTGCCAAAAGCTGAAATACAGAAACAAAACAAAATTATTCTCAAAATCTCACGTATGGAATACCACATCTATCAGGACTCGAACCCGGAGCCCCTTGTTTACATTAACATTTTGCCATCAGATTTTATAAGAACTCAAACCCGAACCTTTTGATTACAAGGCAATGCACCACACTCCACTCAGTCTCAGAACCCAATAGATATCTTCAAGATTCCTGGGATTTTGACAGAATAAGCTTAATTTCTGGCGTGGCCAAAAATTGGCAAATTTATGAACAAAAATCTGGCTGATGCAAGTTTTAAGTATGTGCAAATCAATCTAAGAGAGCTCTTCTTTTCTGAAAAATTCCCGAGGGCATTTTTACAAAAATCTTGAATTAGACAAGATTCTATACCTGCTTAAAAAACTTATATGCTTATGTTAAGCAAGTTTCAAGTGTAGCAAAGCTGCTGGAGAGGAGCTCTTCCTTTCTCGCGCTGTCCCCCCCGTAAACCCCACTACTTATATATTTCAAGGTCAATTTACTACTTCCTACTCTAAGCTGCTTCTATCCCTTATCGGTATCTTTGACACAGCTCGAGAGAAAACAGCTGCTTTTCTGAGAAGCGCTGTTGTCACTGCTGTTACCTCCAGTGTTTAGATATCACTGCGACGTTATACCCCCAAGGTCTCCACATTGTATTAAAAAAATAGCACAACACAATAATACAACCTAGCAATGCAACCTTACGTTAAGAAATCTCTAACGAAACTGTAAGACATCATCTCATTTACACCACGTGTACTCGACAAGTAACGGCAGTTCTTGAAACGGATGCTATTGGTGGGAAAGGTTCGAGGGGAGGATATACTGGGCACCACGTGAACGTGATGGATGCTTGTTTACTCCTGTAACAGGGAACTGATCTTTCGAAACTTTCTTTGAAGTAAAATGGCGTTAGAATCAGGACTTCAACATTACTTCCACGTCGAATGCTTCCAGTGATACTGTATCGACTTTCATTGGATCTCTCTGTCCAGGGGCGATTCCTCCATGTAGGAAGTGAGGAACTTCCTACAGTTCGGTTATACTTATTTCGCTATTCAACTGTCAAGAGTCAATCTACTATCACTCGCTCGCTTCAGATCTGCTGCCGAAAGACGACCCCGTCTGTCTTTGCCTGCCGCTGAGGAAGGTTTCTCGTCATACTACAGCCAGATGGGTGAGGGGCAGTGGAAGGTTGCCTAGTTTTACGAGACCGCGAGGAAGCTTCAGTGGTACCCTCAATCAGTGATGTCAACCCTAGCATAATAGTTCTAAACCTAGCAAAATTTGATCTTACTTTCGCATAATGGGAAAATCCAGCATCATCTCAAAAACGGGTGTCCCTGGGAAACAAAAATTTAATTGTAATTAAGATATTTTGAGGAAAGATACATTAAAAAAAAAATCTCCAGATCTTCATTGTACTTATCCAGCGGACTTGTTTCAAACTAAAGGAAGTATTCTGATCAAAGGACAAGCTTTTACAGGCCCTGATCAATCCTCTTGTTTTCATCTTTTCGTTATCCTCCCCGATTTAACAAGTGAGGGACATTTCATAAAAGGAAACCGGTAGATAGGGGTCGATATTCCTAATATTGCCTAACTATAATAAACAATCAACAACGCAGTTCACCGCTCGAAAATAGCTGCATAAATTGAACTTAAAACTACTACAGTCATCAGAAAATGATAATGATAATAATAATTGTACAATAATAATAATGGACCCTAGCATAATTTTATCGCAATTAGCCTAATTTAAGAGTTGAAAAAACACTTTTCTATTATCAGGTGATTCGTATTGGCAAAGCTGTTCTTAATCCACACATGACAGGCAGGGTGGGCCTGCAGCTAATATTACAAATCCAATGGCTAATCCAAGGTACAGGCGATACATGTAGCTGTGTAATTGAACGCATATTCGAAAACTTTGCTCGGTCTGTTTACCATAATTTCCTACACCCAAGAAAATCCACGAATCGCCATTGTATCTGTCCTTAGTTTGACTTAATGTTAACTAATTGACAACTTCTGTATCAATTTCCTTGAGGAAAACGTTAGTAGACTTGAGATCATGAAAATGGTATTGAGTTTCAAGTGGTTTCTAGATGCCCAAGAACAGTTAATAATTGTGAGATAAAAAATTATGCCAGCACATTATATGAGCCAAATTGATAGCAATATTGCTAGGCGACTGTAAGAACAATACCTCCTCTTCCTCGGCTTCATTCCATCAAAACTCGACTCTACTTGGAGGGAGAAGCATTCTCATATCTTGGGAAGAAGAAAATTTTGATACGAGAGACGCGGCGAATCTTAGTTCATTAAGGTACGCCCTTTCAAACTTCAAGCGAGGCAGGTAATCCCTTACCTGCTCAAATCCATTACCCTCTACTTGAGAAATTACCTTCCGGAAGCCGTCCTTCATTTTTTCCCTTTTTGTCCCCGGTTCCTTGCTGTAGTCTTTCCCCTCCTCCCTCAATTTTCTTTATTCAGCTTCGACATAACAAGAACCCATCTCAATTTCTGTAGTGGCAGAGCCATCTTGCGGGGGCTACGTCAAGCGAGACAGGTCCCGACACTTAGCGTCGGAATCCGGAAACTCCACGCTAAGAAAATCTCTGCCGTCACATTACGTGACCTTCCCCTTCCACGTGGCTCTCATTATTATAATTAGTTGTAGGTTCACGACAGGATCTGCCAGACTGTAATTATTAAAGTGCAAAATGACGGGAGAAGCAGGGTGAGATTTTCAAGGAGTCGGAGAATCGTATAACGGGGTCTTCAGAGCCGTCTGGTGGAACGAACCGAAAGCATATTTGCTTGTAGTGAAGAGAAGTAGGTTCGTATTGCTTCTCTGAATGTTAGCGGCCATGCAATGTTAATTGATGTAATCAATTGTCTATACTCTGTCCCGGGTATACCTGGAGCAAGCGAACGAAAACATATCTCTGCGCAAATAGTGACGCGAGACGGCTCCACCAATGAGCACGTGAGAGGGAATGGGATTGCGTGGAGGGGCAAGGCGACTGCCGTTACCAGTCTTCGCAGCAGCGTAACCGCTTCACTCTGCCCACTCGATGTAACCCCTCCCCCCTCCCTTCTCGGCATTCTATTCGCGGCCTTGCTACAGATATAACCGAGACATAGTGCCTCTACCTTTGCCTATTGTAGCCCTACGTTTCAAAAGAGAACCCCCTTCTCTCGTCTGATGAACAATTTCTCTTTTACCAGTGGTGGGAATGGAACCCACAACAGACCTGTGATTTTGCGGAGTGGTCCCGGGTTCGAATCCATCCTCTTCGTCGCGATTAGCCAAACGTGCTACACCTAGCATGTTTCTTAACATGTTCAAGACATTTCGTAAACAATGCTCTTGTCATCCATGAACTACATGGACTGTTTGCAATTTGAAATCGAGTGAAATGTTTTAGTTAATGTTTTTATGGTGAACTTATGGGCACTGTTCAAATGTGTCCTAAAAGTCCTGTTCAAATGTGCCCCCACAGAGCTATTCAAATCTGCCCCATAGGGCTATGACAGACAAATCCACACTTCTTGGGGAAAAGCTAATAGATGTACCGTATATGTTTCACAATAATAGTACACAAACCTGTGCCTAAGCAATAAACAAACCCATCTCTTGACCTTCTGTATGGTTTTCATTTCCTTACAACTTTTGATTAGAAGAATTACTTTTCGGTTAGTTAGACACACATTCTCACATTGAATGTTTGCAAACAGGCGAATGGTTCGACGACTGTTGTCAACTACGTAGTTTACTAATTGATTGATTGAATTAAAAGTTTTATGTGCGTCGACACTTTAGGCCATTTTGCACCCTTCAATGTACACAGGGAATATCCCCTTACCTAAATTCTGACTTTATGGATAGCCATGACATTCGTTACAAGAAAAAAAATTGAATAGATCCTCATTGAACGCATCGACTGCAGCCACTAGATGTTGGCCTGAAGGGACCTTTCAAGGAAAAACTACCAGTGGCACAAAACTACCGGATGACAGCCAATCCTAGAAAACACATTACTGTTCACGATCTTTAAGAAACACAGCCTAACTTCATTTACGACAAAAAATATGATATTGGCATTTGCTAAACCTAAAATATGACCATTCTCTAAAGATTTCAAGATTTCATTCACTGAAGTGCTTCGATTTTGAAAGCGGAGATAAGGTAAAACAACAGTATGTATATAATGTTAAATATTTGGTTTTCAATAAAATTAATTTTTAAAAAAAGACATTGTTCAAAAGTGCCGAATGTATGTGCAAATGTCCCCCATGCATGAGGCAGATTTGAAGATAATTCCAATGTTCTGTTTAACGCATTTTACTTGCAAAATAACTTTGATTTTTATGTGGAAAAAATGTTTACACTAGATAACTGGTTTTGTTTAGTTTTTCTTTTGAAAAGTAACAAAATAATTTTGACTATGAAATAAAACAATTTGTGCAGTGTTCAAATGCATATGAATGCAGACGAGCTTACATACAACCTTGGTGACAATGAAGTTCGACCAGAAAGGAATACGTGATTAAATGCACAGAGGCATAGGCGGTGGAATGGGTGACCCGCAGAAGTGACGCATGTGTGTAAGAGGAGGCGTGTGAGCAGGCAAGAATCGTGATCCCAGCATGTTGCACCCAAGGTCACGTAAAGAACGAAAACGGGGAACTATACGCGTGACATTGAACTTCGACCAGGCACCAGACCCATACGGAATATTCCAGATAGTGGCGCATTCGACGGAAGCATGACGTCACGGACACGATAAGGGAGTCCGCCGTATATAAGCGCGTGCTGTGCACCGAGGAACCGCAGTGCATCATCACCATGGCCAGGGGCAAACCTATTGACAACACCGTGAGGAGAAGAGTGGTGGAGTTGCAACGGGATGGACTCAGTGAACGGGAAATAGGGCGCCAACTGAACTTACCCAAGTCAACCGTCCACTGCATCATCAAACACCACCAAAATACGGGTACTACAGAGCCAGGTAAGGCCCCCGGTCGAAAACGCCTGCTGAGCGTGCGTGACCTACGGATATTTAGGCGCTATATCCAGACCAACAATCATGTTTCTGTGGCCGAATTACGACTGTGGACTCGAGAACGCTTTCGCATTGAAGTGTCAACCAGAACCATTCGCCGTTACCTACAGCGATGCGGTTACCGAGTGTACAAGGCAAAACGTAAACCCTTCCTTTCCATGTTGAACAAAGCCAATCGACTACGGTGGGCACGAATGTACCGGGGATGGACATTTCGACAGTGGAACAGGGTTTTGTGGACGGACGAATCCATTTTCAATGTTGTGTACGGGAAAATACGGAAAACAGTCATTTGTCGGAAGGAGGAACAGAATGAAGCAAAATGTTATGCACGTCGGGTACAGAAACCTGCGTCAGTGATGGTATGGGGATGCATGACGGCATCTGGGGTTGGCCCACTACACGTCTGTGAGGGCATTGTGAATGCACACGCCTATACACGCATACTGGAGCGGCATCTTCCCACAGTGCGAAGGCACCTGTTCCACAGGCGGCGTCTCATCTTTCAACACGACAATGCCAGGCCTCATACAGCGCGGCTGACAAGAGAATGATTGACTCGCCATCACGTGCGAACTCTGCCATGGCCACCATCGAGTCCCGACCTCTCGCCCATTGAGAATGTGTGGCGTGTTCTTAAGCAACGTGTGCAACAGAGGGGACCCACGACAATGGCTGCTCTTATCGCCTGCCTGCAGGAGGAATGGCACCGCATGGATGTGGAATACCTTGAACGACTCGTCCGCAGCATGCCCCGACGCATTGCCACAGTTATTCGCCGACGGGGCGGCGTCACACCATGGTAAACAGGATCCCCTCTAACAGTGGTCGAACTTCAATGTCACGTGTAGATGGACGAAAATGTTTTATTTTGTGTGGACACCATACATTGCTGCGTTGCAGCGGAAATTTATGTTTTCCTTTGTTCCATGTATGCTGCTGAATAAAATATGTTCAGCATATGCATGTGTTCTCCTTCTTTCACAACGCACTCCTATATTTGTGACTGGTCGAACTTCATTGTCACTAAGGTTGTAGAAGCGTCTGCACGCCCTCCAGAGAAGAGGATAGATGAAAACACAAGAAACATATACGAAAAGGAGCAATAGAAAAGTGGAAATTAATTGAACGTGTATAGAATAAATAGCATACGCGTAGGATACAATGGAACAATATGACGGAACAGCACACCTCCATAGCTGTGGCTCAAAATCCTTTAAGCCATCCCAGTGTAGATTCCAAGTAAATTGTGCTGCGAATTAAGCTTTTTGCTTTTGGGGGGTTGGGGGGTATGTCCTCTCAGTGGCGTACTTGTGTTTTCATTCCTTTTTTTTTTTATTTTGCGTATGCAAATTTGTACATGTTACCTAAACTATTGCTGTGCGATTCTGAGTACCTTAGAAAATTGTTTTTGACCTAGGTTATTAAAAGCTTATGATAGCATTTGCATGTAATTTAGAAACACGTAATTATATTTACATTCTAAGAAAAGCCAAACTCATGCCCGGCGTCTCCACCACGATACGAGCTAAGGTTCTGTCCCAGGGCTGGTCCCTGGAGACACAGTTGGGGGCGATAAAACCTTAGTCGTACCGAATTTCACCCTCTGTATTCGAGGGAAGGACAGGATTCTTGTAAGAGCTTTAATACTTGTAAAATATCAGCAATATTCCATGAAAACTTAAGTGGGAAACAGCCTGCTGTTGCCTCAGCTCGGAAAGGTTGGTTAGTTTCAGAATGGTGTCCTTCTTTAATCCACAAGGTTGGTTAGTTTCAGAATGGTGTCCTTCTTTAATCCACAAGGTTGGTTAGTTTCAGAATGGTGTCCTTCTTTAATCCAGAAAGTTGGTTAGTTTCAGAATGGTGTCCTTCTTTAATCCACAAGGTTGGTTAGTTTCAGAATGGTGTCCTTCTTTAATCCACAAGGTTGGTGAGTTTCAGAATGGTGCCCGTCTTTAATCCACAAGGTTGGTTAGTTTTAGAATGGTGTCCTCCTTTAATCCACAAAGCTGCACACTTTTTGGCAGGAAAATTTATGATAACTGGACATTAACGGACACGAATGATTTTATTTGTTTCTGTTTGTTTGTTATGTAGTTAAGAAATTGTTATACACTTTCAATTCAATTTTCTTTGAGGGGGATAAAACATCCCTGGCAGTGATAAAAATAATTATATTTTGCCGGAGATAACATTTTCTGTGGGGCGATCCCTGGCAACCTCCCCCCCCCCTCCGTTAATTCGCACACTGCTACGCACTATAATGTGTGTGTACAGTCAACGGCAAAGATAATAGTAGGCAAACTGTCCATCACTACTTTCATTATTCTTTATTCCACATCCTGTGTTGTTTGAAGGAATGAATTCATGTTGATGTAAAGCAGATGTTGTCCTCTGCCTAATGACGTTTCTATTTCAATTCATGATCATCACATTGTTGAAAACGAAATGAATGGAAATGGTGATGGAAAATTTGCCGTTGGAAGTACAATTCCTAATCCGCACACATACTACCCTAACTCTGTCTTTTCCTATCCACTCTTCTCAAGGAACAATGAAATAGACGAATCAAGAATAGTATTAATAAGAATCCCGATGAAGGCACCGAATTCGAAGTGAATTTACTGGTCCGATGTAAGTTCGATCTCCACCACCGAAAAAGAAAAGGTCACCTGAAGGCAGTGTTAGAATAAGTGTAATTAGTAGAAGCACTATACAATGGATAATATCCAAGTAATATTACATGCTAAGTAGGTTCATATATCTGCTTCTGTATGTATACCTTCCTCTCAAAATCGCGGCGATAGTGATGATGTGTTAATGACTTACAAGGTGAATGAAAATGGAAGGAGAAAGGAAACGTCAGTTGCTATAAGGCAAGACCGGAAGGAAGAAGAACTAGAGGATGACGAAGGAAATATATAGAAGGAATTCATAAAGATATAAAGAATAACCGGGAACAGAAGGGGCTTCCACCCTTTTGTATGTATTTATGAGAGGAAGAAAAATACGTAAAGAATGGCAATTCCTTATGCAGGGATAGGACTCCAGCATATCTTCATATTTAGTCATTAGACTTCACACGCCAGCTAAATGTTGCAGTTGACGAGTTTTATATTTGCGGGTAAACCGCAACTTGCTGTGCAATACAATGGAAGGAGTTACAGGTATTCGTAGTCACGCGCGTCATTCTGCTGTTTACTTTGTAAAAGCTATCGACCCTACAAACGACGAGTAATATCATATATATATATATATCTTGTTTCGATGAGTATTGCCAACTTAGATTTTTCACAAATTCAACAGTTTATAGTACTCTTTCATCACACGTTTAAGAGAGGAAAATTACATTTTGTGTCCCATAAATCTAACATTAACATTTCCTTTCGTTAAAATTAGTTTCTTATTAATATAATTATACTTGATGCATCCGTCACAAAATAATAAACATTGGAATTTTCTTACATTACCATTAAACGTGTTCTGGCAGCTTTAAAAAATATATATAGGTAATGTTTGGTCTCATTACACCCAACGGGCACTTCTAAGGGAAAAATATATTTACTGTTTAAATAATTTTTCGAAAATATTAGTGAAATTTGTTACGTTTTACCGGATTTATCACGGTAAAAAATCACTTTTACTCTCTTTATGGAGAACAACGAGATGTGGTAAACCATAAGACAATGGATGAAACGTATTAAGCATCCACACCCCCTTATATGTTTCCTGTCAATCAACACTATGCACAGCTTCCACTGAAAGTAGTTCTATGTGCTGTACACGCTTTAAAAAAGTAGATAGAAACAGTATTGGTTACACTTTTCAAGTTTACACAAAAATCCAACCATTAGAATACACACAGCTCATCCTCTCTGAACAACAATCTCCTAGCAACCATAAACCTTTAGGTTAGTCAATAACCATTGCAATAACTATTTTGCAAGATTACACATATATATAATAGAATTGAAGTCCTAACATAAGAAAAATATTCTGATTTAAATTCAACATTTTAAATATAGAATTCTTTATGTCATGTGAAGGCTTAATGAGCATCTATGTTATTTCAGAATTCAAACGCAGTTTTAACCCTAACGCAGACGTGGATAAAGGGGAAAAAATCGCGGGAAAGTTTAAGGTAAGTGTAATACAGACAGACCAATGAATAATGTTGAACAAATTTAGAAATCGTAATTTCTTTGAAAAGAGATTTTGAACAGGGTTAATAGAGTGTAGTTAGTACTGAATCGTTTGAGAAATGATGACGTTTGAATAAAATAAACTTTAACACAATTGATTGTGGAAATCCGTGACACGGTAAAACTGTCGTGCCATTCTTCTTGCATCTCTTCGGTAAACTACACCCATCGTTCGCTTATATTGTAAATAGTGCGAGATTGGGAACGTGTCATTTTTCAACCTGGCATATAGGTGCTTAAAAATTAATATTGGTAGATATTAGACCACAATCTGTGCTACTACATAATACTATCTTTAGCAGGTTTAATGTATATGTTTTATTTTTACCTTGCCTTTGTTTACCGCGATGGTGAGGATGAATAATGAACTGACGAAATCCATCCGTGGCGAAGTGGTCAGCAGAGCACAGCGCGCTACGACGTCAGGGGCCCTGGGTTCGAATCATAGCCTAGGCATGGGTGTTGTTTGTGAATGTCCCTTCACCAATTTCATCATATCATGACTCATCCTCATCTTTGCGATTATCCAAAAGTGGCAGAACAGCGAAGTAAAATAAACGAAATCAAATCAAATCCAAGAATTCAAGCTTTGGATCTCTTTCTTCGTAGCACGGAACAACAGAAATTGGCTACCCTCTGTTGCATGGAAAGATGGACCAGGAATTTCTGCACTCTATCAGGTATCAACTGGTGATTACACCCTCATAATTTTCAGAGCACGACAAGGTTGCCTCTTTAGGATAAGCCTGTTTACAGGTCAGAAATTAGAAGGTTTAGGCTCGAGCTTGAACTTACTTACCAATCCCAGGATCTCGCAGACGTACGTGTGTGAAAAAGAGGACGCGAAATCAATGCCTTGCCAAGGTTTCTGAAACGCGGAGCTACAGCACCCGTGCCGCTGACCCTCCCCACCTTCTACGCAATCGATGTCGGCGAAACTTGAAAGTCACGGTGCGTAAGGAAGACAAACATTGCAGCGGATCGATTCGAAGGAGACGACCGAATGCAACGTCTTCCGCAGGGCACCTCTCGTTGGCAGTCTCCGAGGCGTCTACGGGGTGTTTGTGCTCTATTGAACGCCTCGTGGAACGGCATGTGTTCTTAGCATGTTCAAGTTGCTGACACTTTGAACACTCTTAAAATATAAGGTTGAAACAACACAAGTAATGTATTAATTGGACATCCCAACAGTTCAGCGATACAATTTAACAGTTCAAAATATAATAAGGAGCACAAGGTCCATCTCAAACTACAACTTACAATTTTTGTTTGGTATTAGTTCACTTTGAGCGAAGAGATGGCGCAGCGGTCGTGTCAAGAGATTTTGCACGGTCACGACGTCGCCGCAGAAGGGACAGAGAGATAGAGAGAGAAAGAAAGAAATAACTCTCATTCTGTGTGTCTTTCGTTATCTTTTTTCCTCTCTCTCTCTCTCTCTCTCTCTCTCTCTCTCCTTTCACTTTCTTTCTTCTTCTTCAGGGTGAAGCAGAGAGAGAGAGAGAGAGAGAGAGAGAGAGAGAGAGAGAGAGAGAGAGGTCCTTGAATAAACGTTAAAATAACGGGGACTACACCCACTACTATTAATAATAGTTTACTATAATTAGCATTATTATCGTCTTCATCAAGCGTTGTAGGTTGTGAAACTCAATTTTACTCAAAAACACTCCGAAGTAAATTTTACGTACAGTCATTCCGACAATCTATTACCTAAGGGAGCTTTCAGACCGAAGCGACACGCGACCATGATAGGCCGCATAACCCTGCCTTCGATTGGTGAAATTCTCAAGCGACTCGTGTCGCTTGAAGTTTGTCGCTTCGGTGTAAAATCTCCCTAAGGCAGGGTCTATTAAAAGCAGTTTAAAGTTCTAAAAATCGGTCTCAATCGACCCGAGATATCTCCATTTATGTGAACGTGATGTGTCTGTTCAGTGGAACATAAGAGCGACATCAGAGTTTGATTTGATTTGCTTCATTTAATTCGCCTTTTGTGCCACTTTTGGCTAATTTGCGAAGATGGGTATGAGTGATGATATGATGAAATTGATGGACACTCACAAACATCCATGCCCAGGCCAGGATTCGAACCCGGAACCCCCGCCACGGGGGCCGACATAAGAGCGACATCAGGAATGACGTCATAAGTAAAGATGGTAACCGGATAACCGGATATCACCAGCCAGAGTATGAATGTTCTTATATACCACTTTATCAAAATAAATGCAAACAGAAAACTACAGACACTTAGCACAGCACATCCTAGATTCTATGGACTAATGGTTAGCATCTCCCAGCAACAGAGTTCTTAAAGATCCAGGAACTCATACATCTCATGGGTTCTTCAATAGGACCAGGACCTTTTTTCTAGCACAATTTAAACTGGTTCGGAAAAAAAAGGTTCCTGGACCGTATTTAAATTCATCCAGAAAAAGGTTCCTGCACCGTATTTAAATTCATCCAGAAAAATGGTTCCTGGACCGTATTTAAATTCATCCAGAAAAAGGTTAATGGACCGTATTTAAATTCATCCAGAAAAAGGTTCCTGGACCGTATTTAAATTCATCCAGAAAATGGTTCCTGGACCGTATTTAAATTCATCCAGAAAAAACGTTTCTGGACCGTATTTAAATTCATCCAGAAAAATGGTTCCTGGACCGTATTTAAATTCATCCAGAAAAAACGTTTCTGGACCGTATTTAAATTCATCCAGAAAAAAGGTTCCTGGACCGTATTTAAATTCATCCAGAAAATGGTTCCTGGACCGTATTTAAATTCATCCAGAAAAAACGTTTCTGGACCGTATTTAAATTCATCCAGAAAAAAGGTTCCTGGACCGTATTTAAATTCATCCAGAAAAAACGTTTCTGGACCGTATTTAAATTCATCCAGATAAAAGGTTCCTCAACCGAATTGAAATACTTTACAGATAAAAAAGGTTCTTTTCAGTCCAGAACCCATTTATGCTTGCTGATTTTCTCTCCTGGACCGGAATTAAATTTATTTAAAGTTCCTGGACCTCTTAACAACCCTGCACAGCAACATTGTAATACCTTGTACAGTTTTAAGGAACAAAAGAAATAAATATTAACGTCTCGGAAACTTTAAAACATGGAGAAAGGTAACTTAATGGAAGGTAAGTTACAAGGATTTCTCGTGTGTCTGTCTTGCCAATATAAGCATAGCGTGGATTGTCAGTACCTCAGAAACTGAGAAAAATAGAATAATAAAATTTGGTGTACAGAAACTGCTACAATACATCTCATTTTTCTCTTTACCATCTAACTTACCGTGAGATAGAATGATTGTTATTGCGTGACTTACAAATACATCCGGCGGTGGAGGATAAGAGATGCGTACTGTAGCATGGGCAACCAAAGGGAGGGCCAAATGAGTCACTTAGCACCATTGAAATGAGAGAAAAATTTATTTAAAATCTGTTTATTTTTCCTTTCTCCTTTTTACATGTATCTATCTCTATTCTATTTCTCCTTTCTTCTTTTCTTCTCTTCTAGATTTACTTATTTTTTCAATGTCGGTATTCATTTCTTCGTGATCCCTTCCTCTCTTCTTTATGACTCCTCGTTTTCGTCTCTCTATTATCTCTCTCCCTCTACTCTCTGCATTAGATATTTATTTTTCTCTCTATGTAGTTTCTTTACCTCTCTCTCTCTATTTTATTTCTCTTCTCTATCTCTCCCTACCCCTCGTTATTCCATCTTCCTTATTTCTCTCTCTATTTCTTTATCCTTCTTCCCCACTCTCTGTTTCTCTCTTTGCTTCACTTAATTATTTCCATTCTCTTCTCTTTCCTTCCTGTTTCTCCCTCTGTCTCGTTTCTTTATTTCTCGTCCCTTTCCTTTCTTTCCTCTGTCACGTTTTTATTTCTCTTTCTTCTTCTCATTCCATACAATTTATTTCGTGTCTCATTTCCTCTCTCCGTTAAAACGTTTCTTTCCTCTGATGATCTAAATATATTTAACGTAACGACAATTTTTTGTTGTTACACCTCCTTTCGAAAATTATCTGCGGGTGCTCATGTACTCCATCCTCCCCCGTCGCATATAGAAATCACACATGAACTGTAAACAACATAGAAATTTCGTCTTATGTTGGCGAGCGGTAAGCATAGCTTTCTGCGATATCAATACTGTTGGCTCAGATATCGGTGAGGGTCTGTTGTTTGTTCCCTCGTCTGCAACATCAATTCATTGTTCATTTTCATTTTCGCGATTAGCCAAAAGATGTAGGAAAGCTGCGTAGGAGTTGCCCCCTTTTTGCCAGTTTCCTTCCTCCCAAACACACTTCTCTCTCATTTACTTACATAAAAAAAACGAGTTTGCCTATATGAAGCAAGAATTTCCATTCATAAACGATGTCCGATTGAAAATTGGTGTTACCTTCTGCCCTTAAGATAAACAACAATTTAAAGAACCTACGTTCAGGTTGACGATGCCACGGATGATTTGTCTCCCCCCCCCCTTTCCTCCAATAGTCACACATGTAAGAAACACATTTCACAAATGTGAACTTGTTTATGAAACAGCACATTTTTTTTTCTTGGTGTTCTCAATTATCACAATGCTCATGAGTACAACCACTGACATTACATCGAATTGCTGTGAAAACTGACAATGTTTACGTAACTTGTAATGAAGAAATACGTAACAATATTTTAAATGTTTGTTATTATTGGCTAATAGGAGTATGACCTTCATGAAAATATTCTCGTTTCGTAATTTGCACTATAAATCGAAATTTTTAAAAAATAGAACTGGAGTAAATATTCAAAAAATATAAATATTACTTTCACAAGAACAGATAACTTTCTATTATACCCATATTTCTAGACTAATAAGTTTTCAAAATGCGAATAATAAATATAAATACAATTTATTATGTAATAATTATTTAAATGGTTTCCTGCAGCTGCTGCTTATATTCCTAATCCTACTGAGAGTAATAATAATATTATTATAATAATACGGTGGTACACATATTTGATAGCATCTCTCCCAAAAAATAAAAGTTTAAGATTGAGTAAAGTAATCATTGAAGGATATTAAATAAGGTTCCTGCCGGTATTATGGCCATGCTAAGCTTTGGCAAATTTTCCTAAAAATATTTCGGCAAAGTGTGAAAAACATGATGCTTTATATTATACCGTGATATCACGGTAATTGTTGAAAAACAAGTCGGATATGTAACACAAAAGGAACCATGATGATAACAACATTTCTAAAAGTATAAATTTTGGTCATATAAAACCATATTTGTTTTATTTTTGTGGAAATTAATCAATAAAAATGTTGTTTTTGTTAATGGAAATTGTATTTAAGATGAACAAAAGGTCATAATTCTACACCTTTTGACAGTTAAACATCTTTGTTTCAAATTCAGGTTCTTAATTTTGTCCACTTAAATGTTACTGAAATTAAACTTGTCGTTAACACGGAAACAATTGTCATGGAACATCAAACAATATCATTATACATTATACTATGTCACTGAAATTAAAGGGAACAATATGGAAATATAAACATTTCCGCATCTTCCTTTGTAAGCTGCCACAAAGAATTCAGAGTCTCAAATTCTTCACTTCATCTGCATTGCAAACAGCACAACACCGCCTCTCTGCCACATTGGGTGGTTTTTTCTTGCTTCATTTGGCGCAATTTTATTTTTTACAGTTTTATTGTAGAAATTTCTACAGAGTACTTGCGCGAATAATTTCCCAGTATACCCTACAATCCGAACTAGCTGTTGAAGGAAATAAAATCTCAATAACTGTGTTCGAGCAAGCATTACACAACGGTATACGAATCGATCGAACAACTACTGTAACATTGGATGCGAATAGGATTTGTAACAGGATGAAAATAGTAACTCACCTTTCCACACAACACCGCTGAATGATATGGCCGACTGGCATCAAACTAAGTGAACCTTGCCGATGGCGTTTGGCATAATCTCTCTCCAGATATAACTTTACAGTACACAAGCACAGGTACCTTATATAGGATCTGCTAAATTGTGCTCAGTTTTTCAGAAAACCATACGGTGCATAATAATGTTGATTACTTGCTTCGTTTTGGTTAGGTTTGCTAAAATCGAAATGGGTGCTCAGCACTGTAGACTATTTGCACCTGTCTCAAGATGCAGAGAAGCTCTCCTTAACTGAAAACTGTGTTCGTTGATGACTTGCAACAAATAGATAATTCATTTCTAGCCGATCTCCATGGCTGAGTGTTTAACACAGGACTCTACGACGCCAGGGATCCCGGGTTCGAATCCCAGCCTGGGCATGGGTATTATTTGTGTCGCTTCATCATATCACCACGCATCTTCAACTTCGCGATTGGCAAAAGATGGAAGAAAAGCGAGGTAACATAAACCAACTAAATCACGTACTTAACTTTCAGGATTGTAGACACTATTTGAATATTTACCTGCCGATTACAAGAAATATACGTCCCGTGATATTGCATAATACAAGAAAGGGCGGATTCGTCGGTACATTTTTCCTCCACACATTCAAAAAAGGTGAAAAAAGAGACAAATGAAGACAAGAAACAAATGAGTAAACAACAGGGGAGGAAGGGGAAAAAGGTAAAGAGTCGAAATGCGAATCTAAATTCGAGATGGGAAAACCTAATTTGCAAGCGAGGATTCTTACGTTCTTAGCATTCAAATCCCTTAAGCAGGCGTCCATAATTTATGCCCGGGATAAATAATTCATAAATGTATCATTTATCCGCATGGTCACCCTCTTGCTCCCCCCCCCACTCCCCACCGACTGCCAAGCATAAGCGTGCAGTGAAGGCGGGCGTAAATATTTCATGGAGGAAAAAAATGCAGCACGCTTCCTGACCGTTTTCAGGTTACGGTGTCATGGATATGAAGAAGCCTGGCATAGGAAAGCGAAGCTGGAAGAAGGAAATCTTAAGAAATAGAGAGACAGGTCAAAAAATTAAATGAAAATAAAGAACATGTTATGTCCATATCGTACACACAATGAAACCTGCGCAATGTGTGATCCAATCGTCCACTCAAAGTTTAATTGCTCGAGTATTTTTACTTGTTACATAAGTTGTGGTTACTGACATACTTGTTTCGTTTCCCATACTTGTCGCCAATTTTGTTTGTTACATAAGTTCTGGTTTCTGACATACTTGTTTCGTATCCCATACTTGTCGCCAATTTTGTTTGTTACGTAAGTTGTGGTTTCTGACATACTCGTTTCGTATCCCATACTTGTCGCCAATCTTGTTTGTTACGTAAGTTGTGGTTTCTGACATACTTGTTTCGTATTCCATACTTGTCGCCAATTTTGTTTGTTACGTAAGTTGTGGTTTCTGACATACTCGTTTCGTATCCCATACTTGTCGCCAATCTTGCTTGTTACATAAGTTGTACTTTCTGACATACTCGTTTCGTATCCCATACTTGTCGCCAATCTAGTTTGTTACATAAGTTGTGGTTTCTGACAGACTTGTTTCGTATACCATACTTGTCGCCAATTTTGTTTGTTACGTAAGTTGTACTTTCTGACATACTCGTTTCGTATCCCATACTTGTCGCCAATCTTGCTTGTTACATAAGTTGTACTTTCTGACATACTCGTTTCGTATCCCATACTTGCCGCTAATCTTGCTTGTTACATAAGTTGTAGTTTCTGACATACTCGTTTCGTATCCCATACTTGTCGCCAATCTTGCTTGTTACATAAGTTGTACTTTCTGACATACTCGTTTCGTATCCCATACTTGTCGCCAATCTTGCTTGTTACATAAGTTGTACTTTCTGACATACTCGTTTCGTATCCCATACTTGTCGCCAATCTAGTTTGTTACATAAGTTGTGGTTTCTGACAGACTTGTTTCGTATACCATACTTGTCGCCAATTTTGTTTGTTACGTAAGTTGTACTTTCTGACATACTCGTTTCGTATCCCATACTTGTCGCCAATCTTGCTTGTTACATAAGTTGTACTTTCTGACATACTCGTTTCGTATCCCATACTTGTCGCCAATCTTGTTTGTTACATAAGTTGTGCTTTCTGACATACTCGTTTCGTATCCCATACTTGCCGCTAATCTTGCTTGTTACATAAGTTGTAGTTTCTGACATACTCGTTTCGTATCCCATACTTCTCGCCAATTTTGCTTGTTACATAAGTTGTGGTTCCTGACATACTCGTTTCGTATCCCATACTTGTCGCCAATCTTGCTTGTTACATAAGTTGTACTTTCTGACATACTCGTTTCGTATCCCATACTTGTCGCCAATCTAGTTTGTTACATAAGTTGTGGTTTCTGACATACTTGTTTCCTATACCATACTTGTCGCCAATCTTGTTTGTTACATAAGTTGTGGTTTCTGACATACTCGTTTCGTATCCCATACTTGCCGCTAATCTTACTTGTTACATAAGTTGTGCTTTCTGACATACTCGTTTCGTATCCCATACTTGTCACCAATCTAGTTTGTTACATAAGTTGTGGTTCCTGACATACTCGTTTCGTATCCCATACTTGTCGCCAATCTAGTTTGTTACACAAGTTGTGGTTTCTGACATACTCGTTTCGTATCTCATACTATATGTTACAAGAGCCGACATTAAAAAATGCCGGATTCGTATCGTACAGAGATATAAACAGAAAAAGAGATTTGTTTGAATTGACAAAACGTGTTTGGCTAAGCTTCTTTGTCAGGATAAACTAAATTTGGTAATTTTGACAAAATCATTTGGATTCTCTAAACAAATTAGCAAGATTGCTTCACAAATTTAGTAGAATAAGATTATTTTCCTAACAGTAACTGTATTTGAAGCTTGGGGGCGAGTCACAATTCCCCAAGCCTTCAATCAACATGTGAGCCACTGACGTCATATCAAATGAGCACCTATCCCTATCCCTATCCCTCTTGCTCACACTCTACACTGTTGGTAGGCTCGCTAGACTCGGACAGTCACCTCTGGAGATATTCCGAAAATAATCTGACTCTACTGGTACCGGTAAAATAATTATTTATTTGTAAAACATATTAGGTTACCAGAAACTATTTCTTGGATATTTCAAATGATTTATTTCCCATTACCATCACATAAGATTTTATTAATTTTCACATTGCCCTATATCGTTATAACATCGTTTGTTTATCCAAACTGGTGGATATAAAATATAATTTTGATGCTTAGTTTCCTTGGGCTTCCTAGTCATATTTGAAAACAAAATTAGCTATATATTGTTTAATTACATTCACTTTATCATTCAGGCCTCCCCGATGATGCAATGGTAGCATCGTCGCCTTGTTATCAAGGGGTCCCGTTTTCGATACCCTGTGGAGGCACATAGTGGTTCGAATCCCACTTTAAACTGTAGGTCCAGTCCCGATTAGCCATACTGTGCATAAAGTGGACTTAAAACACCAACTGAAACCAAACCAAAACGAAGACGAAGAAATAAAATATTTATTTAATAATATGCAAATAATATTGTGGAGAAGATAGTATATGGCATTGTTGTAATGATTTGATGAGCTTTCTCTACAAAATTTACCGCTTAGGTTCCCTTACGTCTACCTAACGCGTTTAGTGAATATATAATAATTTCCCATTTAAGGTTCTAGTTTCTACGGACATAAGCATCCATTCGTCAATTTCATCGAATCATCACTCACCCTTATTTTCGCCATTAGTTAAACGCGGCAATAAATCAACCCAAATTAGTAAAATTCAGATACTCTTTTTTTTTTTTTTAATGATTGATGATAATCCGTATCAGGACGTTTTTGTCAGAGGTTCCAAGCCGCGTGTACTACATTAACTAAAGTAAATTACATAATAAAGTCATACTTATTACTGATTGTATGTCTTCAATAATATACAGGAAGGGCCAAAAAGATGTTACCACTTATATGGCAATTTGAAAGGAGGATGAGTTGTATGTTTATATGCCTTGCTAGTGATTATTGGAGACTTGTTACATGCAAACTGAAATTGAGATACACTTTGCATCATTCACATACTTACATACATACATTTATGTAAATTACAGTGAAAATAAATACCTAAAATTATACTATCCGTAACCTCGACATTTCCATTGGAGTGGTAACATCATTTTGGCCCTCCCTGTATACTTTATGCCGTGTTTTGTATCACTAATTTAAACACTTAAAACAGGAATCAAGCTTATACAGAATTGAAGCCGAGAAATGACTATCGGCCATACACTTAGGAACACGCATGCTAGACACTGAATTCAAAGTAGGAAATTAGTCGAATACTATGCCTACATAAAAGTCGACTTCAGAAACATAATATTTTTGGAGTTATGTAAATGAATCAGAACATCAAATTACATGAATTGGTTTATCAAACTTTGTTAAAGTTTACTTTAAGTTCAGTTTACGCTAAGGTGGGCTAATGTGGCCTGGATCCACAGTTTAAAGTGGGATCTGAATTATACAGGGTGATCCGTTTGAAATGTCAGAAAAGTAAACCGTTGTGTACAATAGGTTAATGTACGTATCTCTGAGCAGTTTGTTGTAATATATGCAGAAGGGATGTAGTTTTGAGTGAGTGCAGGTTTACAGACTTCAGCCGCGTGGCGCTAGAGTTCATGGTAGATAAAGAGATAGTGGTCACGCCATAACAGCGCACAATGTATCGTATGGGATGTGAAATTTTCGAGTGTTATATGCACACTAGTAGAGTCACATGGTTGAAGTCTGTAAACCTGCACTCACTCAAAACGTACATCCTTTCTGCATATATTACGTACAACAAACTGCTCAGAGATACGTACATTAACCTATTGTACACAACGGTTTAATTTTCTGACATCTCAAACGGATCAGCCGGTATTATGCGCTCTCACTTGGAATGTAATCTGCTGGTCCTTGGTTCCAAGGCGAAAACTTTAACCATTGCACTTTGAGGGAGCTCTACGTGAATAAAAGACCAAATTAAAATAAAATACATCCAGCAATTTTTGAAATTTGCAATATCAATATCGATCTGAGACCATCATCGGTCTCAGATTCGAGTCTTGGCGTAGGCATGTAAGCATTCCTTCATAAATTGCGTCTAATGAATCAATCTCATTGTTACGATTAGCCGCAAATTGCAGGAAAGCAACCCGAAATAATAAATGTAGAATATGATAAAGCCTTGACTCTTGTCACTAGTATGGGGATTTTGGTCCTTCAATATTGCACTGTTTTTTTTCGTCTTGATAAAGTGTTTATCTCTACGAGACGACTTAATCAGTAGAATATTTTTAATACGTAGGTCCTGTTATTTACCGTGAAGATTGACGGAGCACCGATATTCCCAATGAATCAACGAGTCACTACATTACAGCGAATGTTGGTGTGGTACTTTTAAGGAAAGGCACGGACGTTCCGTTCTATTTTCTTGTGCGTCATCTTATCACAAAAGCGATCTACAACCGTTGGGTTAAGCTTCAATGTGCAGAGATGAAACGATTAAGAGCTAACCTGTTTACATTTATATTTCTTGTGTGAAGGATTACTTCCAATCGTAATTCTTGCTTATCCTTTCTTATGTGACTCGACAGATAAGTTTAGGTTATCTTGGCATTTGTGTCTTGTGACGTCACAGGTCTAACCGTTGCTAATCAGTTGTTGTTCGTATTTGTTTATGCTGACTATGTCCTTACAATGGAGGGAGAATCAAAACAATGTCACACTTGTTGATGTAGCTCAAGAAATAGGGCTAAAATGCAGCTACTTGTAAATTATTTGCGACGCCTATTCTGAAACTAATAAGAAAATAACACTTGTATCTGCACTGATACTCATAAAAGGGCGTTGACGCGTCAATGCGCTTCCGACATGACAACACGAGATCTCACACTGTCCGCGAATTTATTGTTCAACCCTCGTACAAAGTTAATTCCATGTCAGAAATTACGACCTCCTCTCCTTTTCCGTCAATGGTACTCAATCGATCTCAGTACTGATACAAGAGCAGCTGGATAGGGGGGGGAGGAGGAGAGAAGGGTTTCTTGCAGGGGGAGAGAGGAACAAGTATATCAAGGGGTTGCCTTGAAGAGGTTTAAAACCCTCCCTTTCTTCGCCCCCTCATGCATAATAGATTGAAGACCGCAACTTCCAGGGACTTGGACCAAGGAACGAGGGGGGAGGGGAGGGGAAGGGGGAACGCTCATTCACTTATCTCTTATTGGCGAGCATGGAGGCAAGGTTTCTGGAAGATCCACGCTGGAGTTTGCTGCCTGGAAGAAGAGGAGAACTTCCAGGGGGAAAAAAACTGGAGGAACCGTTTCTGTTCACGTCCTTTTTTTTTTTTCTTGTCTTCATGCTACATGACCGCATAGTTGCAAAGTAAGGTCAGATCATGATGTGTTTTCGAAGTTCGTCAGTCGAGGTTCCAGAGTTTCAAGTCCAGATTCCAGTCCCTGAAGTTTTGGAAATTACACAGAAGGCTGGTAATGAAGCAAGCAAACACGAACAAAAAAGTTAGGCAAGGTTGAAATCCAATTTTTGAACATACGTACAAGCTAATCGCGATCGAGTCTGCAGTTACTTCATTGAAGTTCCATGAAGGAACCGAACCATGGACACTGTGATTAAAAATCGACAATGTTAACCAGTAAGTTGCCGATGAGGCATTCACATAAAATTGATTTCGCCGGAATAAATATATCTGCTGTACTTGCTAGCATGCGACATGAAACACGGCTCAGCGCATTCTCGATCACACTAATCTCTGCCATGATAGCTTAATAAGGCAACAATAGGCACTCTTAGATACCAAGTAGGCCAACGTCTAGATATTTTGCATTTGGGATACTTTTGATTTGATTTGATTTATTTTACTTCGATTTTTGTGAAACTTCCGGCTAATTTGCGAAGATGGGGATGAGTGATGATATGATGAAATTGACTAATGGACACTCGCAAACATCCATGCCCAGGCCTAGCGTCGTAGCGCGATGTGATAACCACTCCGCCACGGGTTCTGGCGCATGTGGTATACTAGCCTCCCCGATGGCGCAGTGGTAGCGTCATCGCCTTGTAATCAAGGGGTCCCGGGTCCGATACCCGGTGGAGGCACATAGTGGTTCGTATCCCACTTTAAACTGTTAGTCCAGTCCCGATTAGCCTTACTGTGCATAAAGTGAACTTACAACACCAAATCAACCAACAAAGCATGTGGGATACTATTTAATAATCTTTTAATTACATTGATTTCACATAAAACTAGATGTAATTTATTATTATTAGAGACTAACAAAAAAGCGTCAAAGTGAAAAATGTTTTTATTTTATTTATCTATAATTCTGTGACATATGTCGACCTCCGTGGAGGAGTGATTAGCATAGCACGCTAAGACGTCAAAAGTCTAGGGTTCGAATCCGGGCATGGTTGTTTTTGTAAATGTTCCATCATCAATTTCATCATATCACCACTCATCCTCATCGCCGCAATTAGCGTCGCTAAATGACAAATATCAAAATCAAATCAAATATATTATGTGAGACATGCATATTACTTAACTACTTGCATATTAAACTTGTAACTAGACCTCGGATATTTAGGTTCTAAAAAGTGTGCTTTTAGGTCCTAAAATAGGCTCTAAAGATCCTAAAATAGGTTCTAAAAATCCTAAAGTAGGTCCTAAAAATCTTAAGTTTAACGTGACTAATCTTGACATAGGTTCAAAAAACTTAAAATAGTTCAAAATTCCTGAAAAAAATGCTGATTAGGTAAAGTCACCGGCAATGAAAATGGGACACCTTTATCTTGCATAACGTTGTGTGTGTTGCCTAACCCTTCGGCGATGGCAGAACTTACCATTGGAAATTTGCTATTAAAATCCACTCTTCGCCGTATACTTAGGCAAAAATCTTTTTTCATGTTATCCACAATCAAATTCCGCAATTTTGTCTGTCAGGATCATCTTATATTTCAACAGAAACATAGTCAGTGCTGCAAACATCAATGCTGAAATATTAGTTTGCAAGGCGTGAATGCCACAAAGCACCGAAGTGACGCGAAAAGTGAGCAAGACCACACAGATGGACTGTCCAGGTAACAGTGGTACCAGACATTTGAGCGTTGAAAAATCAGCATGGACTTGGAGGAAGGGAAATCGACAGAGAGTACGTTTCAAACACGTCCGTCATTGAAGTTTTTCGTGACCAAACAAAGCAAGTGCCTCTGCGTGACATTAAAATCCTGTAAAACCTTTAAAAATATATAAAAACCTAAAAAAGGCTTGATTTAGGCGCATATACCTAAAATAGGTTCTAAAACCAAAATATGTTTTTTTTGGTCCTATAAAACTTCATCAGTCGTTGCGTTTTTTAACGAAACGCTGCCATAACTTATTATTTCTTACATACCTGTAAAAGAAAAAATAGGTTAAAAGCCTAAAATCCGAGGTCTACTCATAACTAAACATACTTGTTGTGTGTGTGTGTGTGTAAGAACATAAGTAATGCTCATTTTTCTTATCTATAGGGTGGTCGTGTTACAGGAAACCACCTGTGGAAGATAGACAAATTGCAGTGAGCACATGTTATGACAGCCTATAACTCGGAAACCAAACATTTCCGGACCTATGTTCATATAAACGTTTTCATTGTTAACATGTAAGGAACACGGTCCTGAAGTTATTCCACCTATTTCTGGGATACCCTGTATATCATTTAACTACACTATGATAAACTTTTACTTGGATATTACCTCATTCGTATATTGAAGTATAGGTTATGTAGTTGAACATTATGTCTACACGAATTTGAACGAGAAACTAATTTTCCTAGTAATATACGCAGCACAATGAACGAGATAGATAACAATTTGGGTACCCGTACATGCAATCAGAAAGTTACAATATATTCACATTCAGTAGATATACAAGCAGACCGACAATGATAGGCAAATGAACATAATAATATATCCTCTTGCGTAACGCCACCTACAATACGTTGGAGTTATCAAGTTTAATCGACACACGACATCAGTTCGTGAAGCACCGTGTTATCTTTCTTGCATGCTGTTGTTTTTGTCTGTCGAATCGGTCCGTGATCAGTTCGCGTGCGTAGCGTGTCCCTGACATAATCAGGGACGCCAGAAGAATGTAAGAGTGTTTTTTCCTATCATGTGTGTGTGTGTGTGTGTGCATTCCATAATTATTTTTCACAGGAAAGCGTATGTTATCCTGGTTGCATTGGCACTGTTTTGTTTGTTTGTTCAGAGAGGGCAGCACATGTTAATGATTTCAAGTCTGTTCCATTTTTAAAAAGGTTTCCTTCATATCAAACCTTTTCTTAAGGACTTAACACTTGTTAAATACATCTCATAAAATATTGTTGGTAGATTAAGTAAATTATTTGTGCATGACAAAAAACAATTATAAATTGTTTCAGAGTTTCCTAGTGGAAATCTATTAATCTACTTAATGAGTTCCCCAGGATTGACCTATTTTTGTATTTCACGTGCGGTAGGGGATGTGCGTTTACGTGTAAACAACGATAGTCTACATTCTACACGTAGACTATTTTATACACGTAGATGACGTAAACAACATGGCGAAAGGTGATAACTTAGCAAAGGGTGCCGTGGAAGTGAAACACAATTATACTGCGTATCAGTTGCTGATGTGTGAGGAGAACTTTTCATACCCTTCCTTCCAAATTCGAACAATTTCTCACCTAGGAAACAACCTAACATAGGAAATATTCTAGTATTTTATGGTGAAAAGACTGTTGCCTCACGACTGCCATCTGTTGTCTTTTTTGCATACTATTTATCTTCTTCCATAGTTGATGATAGAAAAAAGAAGAGAAATTTTGTTGTAAATTGGCTTCTTTTCAGTTCGTTAGGAACCAATATAGTTGAAAATGTCACTTTCCTTTCATGAAAGCCTTGATAATTAATTTTAATGTACTTTAGATTGTCTACGTAGTCTATGTGAACTACAACCCAATGTAATCTACACGTAGATTACGTGTAGGTGACGCATGTAGACGTAAACTTATAGCGTACGGCACACCAAGCTTGACAAGACGTCTGTACTATTACCATGTTACTGAAAAATTCTAAGCACAAGTTAGTAAGTTCGCCTTTCTAAACCCCATCTAACAGTAACAGCGCCAGAATAAATCAGTGTGGAGGGTGAAGGGAATATTTTCTGGGCGAGGCAGTCGCATTTAATATACCCTTGAATACCATACAAAAATGCATATTTGACCTAAAGGTTCATTTATTTACTTAGTCTCCTTTCTGTTTACTGAGGCCATCGTCCCCTCTTGCCCCCTCTTGCACCGTCCCTGTGATCTAGATTACTCTAGGTATGAGGTTAATTTCTCAGTAATGAAGCTTACTATCGGTACTCTAGTTTGGACTCCAATTAAAAATTTACCATTAGACCTACGAAAAAACGAGTTACATCAAAATTTACCTTATTCACTTCTGCGTTAATCCATGATAACCAAACCTTTTTTCGAGTATGACTTCTATTTTTTATCGTCGTGAAACAAAAGAGGGCCGTTTTTCTGGAGTTTTGCAAACGATCGCTCTTTTTTGAAATTCTATAAATCAAAAACAGGTTGTCCGATCGTAATGTAATTTTAGTATGGTGCAGGCACAAAGGTTTCAAATACAAATCTTAATTTTCAGATGTTTATAATTTGTCAGAAACCGTTATCATCAATTTTGTGAAAGAACTTCTGCTTCGTTTTGGGTAGTCCTACAAATACAATATTGGTCTTGTTTAGAAGCTCTTTGCATCTGTTATTAAAATCCATGATTGTTGTCTATCCACATTCCGAAACAGATTTTATACAGATCTTTATTCAGCGGAGTAAAGATGTACGTGAAACGTGGCAACACTGCAAGCACCGACTCGCCAGTTCCAGGCCTCAGTTTCCACGGATCAGCGGACATCGCTGTATGCCGTGTTGCCACAGACACTACGTACGAAACTTGACGAGCATAGCCGATGTAGTCATGTGACTTCGAATTGGCCCGAGCATTGTCGACAATTGCCGATCCAAGCATGAAGTAACAGTTGTGCTTTGTTTTCAACTCGATTTGATTTCACAACTAAATTGGCCTACATTTAACCCCCTCGCCCTTGTGGCGTACTTCTAAGGTACAAAACAGCTTGAAATACTATACATTCGTTCCCACAGATATTAGAACGTAATCACAGTTTCAAGCAAACATAAGATACCTCAACCTTCGCTATGGAACAAAATAGAAATAAATAACATTACACGTATGACAACACTCTGAAAGGAAACTGAACAATCACTAACTTAGGTCTACATTTAGGAAAAGTAATATAAAATGTTTATAACGTACATTATGTCTTGGAGACCAGGACCCACACACTATTGATGCATCATCCAAGATTCGAGTCTGGAAATAAACATGGATGTATTTCTTTTAAAATGGGGTACAATTCCTATATCACATTCTAACATAATACGTATATACTTGAAAACTACAAGATTTATTACAAGGTTTTATATACAGGGTGTCCCACGAACGGCGCAACTGGGAATTAAGAGTGGCGTTACTTTGTAACCGAAACCTTTACATGCATAAGTCATACACCAAATGTTAGCCCTGTCCAAGTAGATATTTTTAAACATAGAAACAACAAACGGGGTGCAGTGTTGTTCATGCAGTGTTGCAAAAGGGAAGTGAAAGTGTAAATTTATTTTTCCACAAAGCATGGAAAATTGCATGTCAAACATTCGTACGGAAATTTGGACGTCAATTTCCACCTTGGGTAGGTGGACTATTTCGCCATCTATAGTTCAGAGAAGAAAACCGATCGTTTTCGCGTATAGCCAATCCTGAAATGCCTCGTAAAGGCGTACCGGTCCAAATGGGTGTTTTAAAAATATTATGAGGTACAGTGGCAACACTGTTGATGTTTGAAGGCAACAAAAGGTGTGTTTAGTGATGGTCTATGACATGGAAATACTGGAAATAGGAAAAAAAGAAACTGAAAATTATGGTGAAAAAATAGCCAGGAGTAGGTAAGTAACACTTTTTTCACCATAATTTTCATTTTCTTTTTTTCCTGTTTCCAGTATTTCCATGTCATAGACCATCACTAAACACACCTTTTGTTGCCTTCAAACATCAACAGTGTTGCCACTGTACCTCATAATATTTTTAAAACACCCATTTGGACCGGTACGCCTTTACGAGGCATTTCAGGATTGGCTATACGCGAAAACGAATATTTTAAACGAATATTAAAAATGAGCGTAAGTTAGAAGAATATCATATATTCCATCTATTTTCGCCCAGTGTGCAGGCATGCAGCAACGGCTCTGGATATGTGTGGGACTAGGCATTCATGTACTTGAATGATGCTTTCGGGTAATGCAGTATACTGTCAGAGAAATAACATAGTAAAGGAACACTAGAGTTGACGAGCTCTATCTTTATGGGTGGACCCTGACCAGCCCAGCTGCGCAGTAGCAAGGGGAGGAGCTTCAGGCTGCCTTAACCACTCAGCGTCATTCTGCTCTTACTCTGTAAGATCTGTCGACCACCCACACAAAGGTGGTAACTGCTTAAATGCCTCTATGCCCCCCCCCCTCTCTGTGTGTGCAGAGTAACCAATAGCACCCGCAAAGTTACAGCTCGTCAATTCTACACTGGGTAGGAACAAGATACAAGATACAAAACAGGGGCACAATACACAAAACACCAGCACAAAACAAAGAATAATGACAAAAATGAAGCATTGCATGAACGTTTCCATAGTATTTAAGTACAAAGAGCGTAATGGTCTCCTTTATAAACAGTAGATGTGTTTTGTAATCGCTTTTGTTCTCTTCTCGCCAATTCAGGAACCGGTGAGCGAAAATATGTACATGTACCAGACAAATTTCACAAAACCTAAAATATATAAATATATATGTGTATTTGAACACATCATAATGCTACAGATAATGTGTCCTCCTGAAGAGGACTAAGTTTAAAGCCCGTATATTCTACGGGTATGTATATCATAGTATGTGAAAATGTAGCGTTGAGTTTTGTTTTCCTTCACAAATTAGGAAAGACAATTTGAAACATAACAATAGAGCCCCGCACAATATGACCTTGAAAGAAAAAGCACGTTCTGCCCTCAAATATATCCAGAACATTCAGATCCAAGGGAGGATTTGGGGCAGGTCCCATGAGGCCCGTTCCCCCCCCCCCCCCTTGAGTATAGTATTTTCACGACATTATGCAGACAAACCAATACTAGATTGAAGTTTCGAACTAGCCAAATAACTAATCGTAGCACATGTGGATGTTGAGAATCATTTGCACACCTTACAACAGCAACATTATTTTTTTAAGATAAATTTTGCAACAGGTACAGTCACGAGCAATACAAAATGGGACACCTAGATCCTGAAATACTCGCTTCCCTGCAAGGAGCTGTGTGTGTTGCATAACCTCTACGGCGATAAGTGCATTTTTATAGCAAATTGTCAACGGCAACTTCTACCATCGCCGTAGATTTATGCAACACACATAACGCTTTTCAGATAAGCGTCCCATTTTTATTGCCGGTAACTGTACATAAAAGGCAGAGTCATATTGTATTGTGATTTTTCCCAAATTAAATGCATAGAAATTACATCCTGCACTACGTAATTTGAGTTAACTTAAAATGCAGCATTTGAACTGCTCTAGCAGGAATAAACTTGTAGTTTAATTTTTTTTAAAAAAATGGGTGAGAATTCCAAAGGTAAAAAGGTCTCCTCTAAATTTAGAAACACAATATTGACGATTGAGGATCCACCGGGTGGGAACTTTAACAAACGATTGCAGAAAATAATTTTACTATCCCTTGAAACATTTCTGGATTCTCCACTGTCCAGATCTCCCAATATCAACTGCCAGTTAACAGTTTATATTTTCAAATTGATGAATAGAAGATGAAGAATTCTCTCCCCACAGCATATATTCGTTAAGTAGATAATCTCAGTGTAGTTATTTTCTGGTTTGTTAAGGGGTTTATTAGAATATAATAGCGCAGGGTGAAGACAATTTCATTCGATGTAGTCAATAAAATAGTTAGTCCTTAAGATAACTTATTTCTTATTGTGAGCTTTATTGTGGCACTCATTTTTACACCCTTAGCTTCTGAATATATTACATTTATGAATCTACAGTAATGGTTTGAATGTTCGGTTTGTCATTATATGCACAAACACACACACACACACACATATAGAGAAAGAGAGATGGATCGTTCGAATTTAAGAAACGGGGTTGTGGGAATATGAGCCCAGGTCTCCATCTGAAAACTGAACTCCACTTTGAATGATAAATGATTTGAAGAGGGTCACGAAACATGGCAGAAAAAGGGCATAATTAGGCCTATTGGATAAAACAGGATTTATACATAGGGTAAGTCCCGGAGAGATGGAACCCCCTGCTGTCCAGTAGGTAATAAGTCTCACTGTAGAAATATTGTAATGACATCCTTCAGCACCAATTGTTCTCTCTCTCTCTCTCTCGCTCGCTCGCTCGCTCTATCCACACACATACGTATGTATGTATAGACCCATAGGCGTAATTTGGCGAGGCAAGGCACTTGCCCCCCCCCCAACCAAAAAATGCAGGTTTATTCAAATTTACAAGTTAGGTGACCTGAGGAACAAAGTAATAAAGAGTAATATTTGTGATTTCGCAAACGTCACAGTTGTTTTGCAAATGATTCTGTCTCCTCAAAATTAGGCCCAACTTAGATTCTGCCTCCTCAAAATTAGGCCCAACTTTGATTCTGTCCCCTCAAAATTACGCCCAAGTCTGATTCTGCCCTCTTGAAAATTAGGCCCAACTTTAATTCTGTCCCCTGAAAATTTGGCCCAGTTTGATTGTGTCCCCTCAAAATTAGGTCCCAAGTTACGCCCATGTATAGACCCATTAGTAGCTCCATCTATATTACAAAATATAAATAGAGCCAACAAATCAAAATATTTTTCTAGAACAAAATTACAATCAAATCCAATTTGAAATATATTTTTCAATATACAGGGTGCGGCACGTAAAACCAGCCCGCTGTAATCCCGATGTAATTGCTTTGCTAATGAACATCTAAATGAACATGTCAACAGAAGATGGCGTTGCATGAGTTACTAGTTCTGTTTCTCACCAACAGGTGGCTTGTGAACCCGTGGTCGAGTGAAAGCAGTTGAGAATCAGGCCTTGTTGGGTGAAGCCGTGATAATGCCGTACTTGATTCCTGATCGTGTTGCAATTGTTGAAGCTTTTGTGCGCACCGGATCCTTTGCGCAAACAAGGAAGTTGTTTCAGGAGAAATTTCCAGGACGTCCTGTCCCAGTAAAACGCACAATACAGGATTTGATTGGGAAATGGAGGCGTACAGGATCTGTTGCAAATGCTCCCAGGGACAGACGACCATCTGTCTGCACACCTGAATTACGGAGGCAGGTGCAGAACATAATGGCGAGAAGTCCTCGTAAATCAACGAGGAAATTAAGTCAACAGGTTCCAGCTAGTGAGCGAAGTTGTAGACGTGTGTTAAGGGCGCTGAAGTTAAAACCTTACCGGATAAGTGTAGTGCAACAACTGAGGGAGCTTGATCCGGGGAAGAGGGTGGATTTTTGTTCATGGCTATTGACGAATGTTGCCAGTGTGTTTTGGATCCATTGATGCTCATCATGAGTGACGAGGCGTGGTTTCACCTGTCGGGATACGTAAATTCCCAAAACAATCGCTATTGGTCGTCACAGAATCCACACGTAATCCACGAGCAGCCATTGCATGACGAAAAGATTGGTGTTTGGTGTGCCATTTCCGCACAACGCGTTATGGGGCCCATATTTTTTGAAACCACAGTAGACAGTAACGTGTATTTGGGAATTCTGGAAGAGTTTTATGAACAATTGACAGAAGAGGAGCGTCAGTTCTGTTACTTTCAGCAGGACGGATCAACAAGCCACACATCAAATGCTTCACTATCCCGTGTGCATGAAATGTTTACTCCAGAGAGGACAATTAGCAAAGGCCTGTGGCCTCCTCGGTCACCCGACTTGTAAACTTGTCACTTTTACTTGTGGGGAATGTTAAAGAGGAAAGTATTCGAAACAAATCCACACACAATTGAAGAACTCAAGACCTCCATCCAGAATATCATGAACAGCATCACCACTCAAGGATTAACAAAGGTGTACATGAATCTCCTGAAACGTGCTCAAACGTCTTATGAAGGGACGGGCTGGTTTTAAGTGCCGCACCCTGTACTATCCAAATCATATATATATATATATATATATATACATTGTGTGTGAGAGAGAGAGGTGTTCATTTACCAGGTCGAAACGACAAACGAATCCGTGGTAGATTTCTATGATAAACTAGCATTTAGAGTGTAATTCTATCCTTCAATCTTCATGTCTCTAGCTTCCACAGTTCTTGACATGTGACCAGTTTATACAAGGACGTGGCTGTTACACCGTGGTGCTTTTTGTGACAGCCTTGCTGATTAATACGCCGAAAGCGAAATGGGGAAGGGGGAGATAAACCTGTAATTACGTGAAGAGCAAGGGAAGAAAAAAAACATTATGGCGTGGGAGAGGAGGAAAAGATGACAAATGATGCAAACACTTCGACGGCTGCAGCACGTGACATCTAGTGGACATTTCCTGAACTGAAGATCAGCCTTTTTCGTTAGAGGAGAGGGAAAGAGTGTGCTTGCGTGTGTGCATCTACTCTCGGGGTCACGCCAGCATCTCGTCTGACTACGCGACAGGTTTTTTTCTTCCCACAATGCTCTTGTGCTCGTCACCACGTGGTTTTCTAGCTGAGTGGAGCGTGGTTTTTTCGGTATGGGATTGCCGACACCGCAACACGAAAGGCAGACAGAGGAAAAAACCAATAAACGTCTTAATTTTCATATTTTCTTCGCCATTCGCAGTAGCGAGGATGAAGGATTGTACTTCTCCTGACTTCAAGGGTGAACACACTATTTTTCAAGTGGTTCATGCTTCAGTAGTCACGTCCGAAGACGTATTTATTGGAAGGTCCAAGGGGCCCGGACCCCCTGAAAGTCAAAAATTAAATAAGCAAATTAATTGTTTTCTATTGTATAATATGAAGTTGATTCATTTTCGCAGAACTTACATAAATATAAGAAGCATATTGTGGAAATAAATACCAGACTTCATTCAGGAAATGCGTGTTACTTTTCTCCTCATAAACTCTTATCTTCTCATATAATATCTAAGAAACTAAAAGTTAAAATATACAAAACAGTAATTTTGCTTGTAGTATTATATGGATGCGAAACTTGGTCCCTTACATTGAAAGAGGAACATAAATCAAAAGTATTTGAAAATAAGATCCTTAGGAAAATCTTTGGACCTAAAAGGGATGAGGAGACAGGTGAGTGGAGAAGGTTAATAATTTAGAACTACACAATTTGTATTCATGTCCAGACAAGATTAGAATGATTAAATCAAGAAGGCCACGTGGCACGAATGGGAGAGGACAGAAGAGTTTACAGGATTCTTGTTGGGAAACCTGATGGTAAGAGACACGTATTTCCGTCATTTGACTATGGTAGGGGTCCTCGAATATGGATCGTGAAGTAAAAGACGAAGTGAAATTGAAAAATTAGTGACCATAGTCATGTTAAATTAAATAGATGATTCACTAGGGAAGAAATTTCAACTTATTTTTTTCTGAATCCTGAATGAAATAACGTGTTCTTTACTAATTTAGGTGCGAGGAATTCAGAGAAAGTCTCAAAATTTGTGTATCACGTCACATTTCCGAGATATACAAGTTGTCCCAAAAGTCACGGAACCGAGATTTTGAATGCTATTAACTTTTGTACAAAAGACGCTAGACATGAACCTTGTATTAGTTACCAACTTTATCTATGTGGATATTCTATAAACATTAAACACGAAAATAATTATCTGCATGAACGTTCAGTATGGAATAGAAGCTTATAAGGTGTAAAAAAATATTGTACGAAGGAAAGAAAAGCATGTAAAAGACAGATATGGATTCGCTTGAAATAATTTTTGATATGTGTCGATGGTCTCGATGGGTATTGATCGAACTGATAAAAGGACGATACATTTTTATGCACTCGATGCATAGAAAGTAAAAAAAAAAGTAAAGTTCGCCTTGCATGTTGTACCGTGCAATGAAAGCATATTGGGGGATGTGGGAGTAATTCTGTGCATTACAGAAGATTTGTGGGGTTAATTATACAATATTCATTATTTTTTAAAAAAATTACGAAATGAACTGGCAGCATTGGTCGTGTCAGAGTCCGGTATCAGTGACGCCGATATCTGGCGATGTTATTCAATTAATTTCCAGATGAAATAAAGCAACCTAATACCTGTCTTTTCTATCTAACACTATCTTTTATATTTGAAAGAACCTTTCTGGTCACGAGAAATGTTCAATTCCACTGTGGTTGATAGTGATTTAGGAAATGGGGATCCCTCACTTGGCGGAACAGACTTCAATGCGAAGGGCACATCGGCATATACACATGTTTTTATTCTTCCAGAAATAGCTACGCATTACAGTGTGACGAAAATTACAATCTGTCACGTGATCCATTGGTTCAGGCCTATCATAGATACATCAAAAGGCATTGAATGAATACCATTCAACTATTCTCTTAGTCAGGCACGTATCCAGGAATTCCTTTCGGGGGGGGGGGGGGCTGAACATCAATTTTTAGAGGGGTATAGATAGAACCTCACAATTGTATGTTTAAGGCCAGTGGTGACAATTGGGTGCCAAAACAGGGGGTGCAAGGAAAGTTTACTTTCTCTTGGTAGACAAGGCTTGGCATTAAGAGGCCATAGTGTGATAGTGTGCAGGCAAAAAATGTGGAGCAACTATTCCCTAAATCGTCGCCACTGTTTAAGAGTGTAATTTTCATCAGAACGTAAAATCGGAACACTTTCTACCACTCAACTCCTCTGTTTCCATGCTGTAACGGAACCATCTCAGTATGTGTGTTTTACCATTTCTTCTCATCAGGCATCAAAACATCTATGTAGTACCAGAAGTGTTTTTACGAAGCTTTTACACATGCACGGGATGCACAATTAACTCGACAACACGAAATTCAAACTGTGGGCTGCGAACTGGACGCTGACAGTTCTCGAATATTTCTCTCTCATTCGAGCCTGAACATCACTAATGTGTCTTGTCCTCCCATGTTTGCAGCTCTTATAAAATTCGAAACTCACCAAATGGTTCATATTCAGGCCTAAGCACTCGCAGTTGTTCAAAATTGTCTGTTGAGTTTGTGTCGACCCCAATAGGCTTAAATAAAAATATTTTTTTTATGCCATGAAATTCTCGGACTGCATGCACGAAATTTGGTCCTGGCACAACTAAATCATCACCTGTGCAGCTTATTTCTTTTTTAATAAACCGATCTAATACCCGCTACTGCTGAAATATTCACTTTAGAGAGAGAGAGAGAGAGACCTTCGGTCTCTTCGGCCCTCGACCCGAACTACTCGTAGCACAACACTGATGCTCCGGAAGTTCCACTCTCGTCAATGTCTTCAGCTTTGGACCCGAACTAGAACTAGTAGTAGACTTTGTTACTTTATGGTATTTAGTCCCTTTCATTTTCGAATCACTAGATCTTATAAAACAACCAATCGACACTGACTGAATTGTCACTGTATGAATTGTCACACTTACCTCTGAAGTGTCATTAACCGATTCTGTTGTACAGATCAACCGGGAAATTGAAGCCGCTTATTTATATCCTCATTATATTCTAGAACGATTCGTAAATATTGCCAGTAGTTCGACTCCTTCTCTTATTCATGAACGTTCCCTCTCGCGCCTTCCACAGATTAAAAATTACAACGAATCGCCTTACGTGTGGCACTACCTTTGTTGTGCAGCTTCCAAATGCTGACAAGTCTCTACATAGTGCTCAAGTTCGCTGCGATAACACCGAAAGAGCAAGAAAAGTTTACGTGTAATATTATCAACAACAGGGTTATAGAACATTCTCCGTCTTGCTTTGATAAGTATTTCTCTCCTTAAATTATCGTCACATTATTCAAGAAGACAAAAACCTAATTTTATGTAGTGTAAACTGAAAACAATTCTGGTGGGGGGGGGTTCCTCGAGCTACCTGATCCCCACCTTGGATACGCACTATTAAAAATAACAGGGTTATAGAACATTTTCCGTCTTGGCTCGATAATTATTTATCTGAAATTATCATCACATTATTCAAGAAGCCAAAAACCTACGTAATTTTATGTAGTGTAAACTGAAAAATATCCTGAAAGGGGGGGGAGGGGCTCGAGCCCCTGATACCCACCTTGATACCAGCTATTAACAATAATAGGGTTATAGAATATTCTCCGTCTTGCCTTGATAATTATTTCTCTCCTTAAATTAACGTAACATTATTTTATTTCACACCACAAGAAACGAAAAATCTCATTTTATCTAGTGTAAACCGAAAACTTTCGGGGGGGGGCTCAAGTCACCTAAGCTCCTCCTTGGATACGTGCGTGCTCTTAGTGTTAGAGGACAACTATGACATGTCCCATGTGAGGCACATGAGCGGTCTTGATCTCCCAGCGACAACCAAAGTACAGTCGGTACACTATCTTTACACAATCTGTGATGTTTTTACATTGCAATTTTGGAGTGCATTGGGCAGAAACGTATCAGAATGTGTTAGGGTGATATACACAGCTAAGGAGTTATTTTAGTCAACATAGTTTATCACAGCACAGTCCACTGTGTCACTGCACAAATCAAACGCTGCATAATTATTTATACGATACATAGTAATATCCTTTATTGTCGCAAACAGGGTTACATTAAACCTCACATAGCAACAGATAAGACACAACTGAAGGTATACATGATAATTTGGCACGTAAACAGTTTGCAGTGTTGCCAGATTACAAGAAAAGCGGAATTCAGCGGTGCATACATTACCCATATTATCTATACTAAATATGACTTCGCGCGTATCTCGAAAATGGTACGTGATGGAGAAAAATGAGTAGCAAATCCGACATCAACAAACATGCCTAAATTAGTTAAGAACACCTATTCGCTAACAGGATACAAAATGGCTGTTCCCTAGTGTTATGGGTTAAAACGTATGCTTTTGCTTACTTAAATTTTCCTATGCATAATTATATTCATGTATTCTTTGTAAGTTGTGTTGCCATGCTGTTTAATATGCGTTTCTCCTCTTAAAAACAAGAGCGATGTGTGCCTTATAAATGCTGGAAATATCAGACACTCCGAAAAGTTTCATCCTGAAGACGTTACAGAAACCCTGCCGGGGTTGTAAACATGGGGGCTGAAAAAAGCCTTCAAGAGCGGGAGAAACTAGTGGTCGACGGACCTTGGGTTGAAACTACCTAGGCTGACATTTTATGTTTCTACGATTATTGTCACATTAAAATGATGTTGGATCGTATGCTATAACTGAATTTTATTATTTCGCAGAACATGATTATTCTTCTCCGTAAGTGAACAATGATGTACACGTACTTTTGCACTGTGATACAATATTTGTAATTGCTTAGGTCTGTCCGTATGTATATCTATTTTACGTTTCGGTTTGTAGATATTGCATATGTATTGTATTTGAGTCTTACATAATAATATACGCAATTATTTTTGAGAATTGTGATTGCATAGAGTGCTTTCCTTCCATGTGTGGGTCTTAGGTTGGCAGTGCTGCTTATTAGGCTCTAAAATATGGGACGTTGTCAATCATTCCGCTACGAGTGCGATACGCTCGAGCGTACTGTAGTTTGCTGCTTGTCCCATCGCCATTTTATCCCTTCCCATTCATTTTCATACGTAATCAACAAAGAGTTAATAAAAAGAAAGCAACGTAAGTAAAATAACGGAAAAAGAAATAGAAGAAAAATAGCTACCGATTTTGTGTTTTGGTGACGTTTCTCAGGTTTGAATTCAAACTCAGGTACTGACATTCTATCTCCAGGAAGTCTCTTAAAGTAAAACCGTGTAAAATCACGTAGCTTCTAAATATATGGCAGTTTTTGTTTTAGTACGAGCTTTAATATTCTCACTTGGACGACTTTTCTCTAATTCGATTATGCTGTCTATTTGTGTTTGTGTGTGTGTTAGGATAGAGTCATCAGATCTCTCTACCATAATTGCATTCCTTTCTACGTGTCCCACAAGCAATCTCTGCCTGCAATAAAACCTCTCCAGATTCATGCCCGCAATAGCATCCTGATTTCTATTGCATGAGGTAACGCTCTGACTTCCCAACACCCTCTCTTAAGTCGACGAAAATAGAAACGAAAAAAAAAACCGTGCCACGTCTAGGTAGGGATGTTTATTGCACCCCTATTAACATCCACTCCCTCCCTCGCACACTGTACCGTCAGGATCCATTACTTTCCACGCTGGTGAAAAATTAATTTCATTTAAATACGCCGCCAGGCTTCATCCGCGCGCGTCACACAACCTTTCGAGGACCCTGGGGTGTAAGTAAATTGGTAACTCTCGTCCCGTCCGTAAGATGTCGCCAAAGTATATAGCGATTGTGCTTTGTTTACGAGCCACGGCGTTCCTCGTTTAGCCGGTTCCCTACTGGCTAACAAAACGAGGCGGAACCTTGCATCTTATTTTTGCAAATTTTCACGGGGATTGAAGCTAACAGCGTTCATAAATAAGCACTCGAGAAGAAGATAGCAAGAAGAAAGGCCGCGAAGGAGGTAAAGAGACAAAGGATGGGCATTTGTTATTAATAAGTCTTGGCTCTTTTGCCGTGTGTATCGTGTCCCAAGCGGCTCGTAATAAGGACCCTGCAATTCGAGGACTCAGGACCTTCTGCAGATGCGGAGTAGCGTCACGTGAGATGAAATTAAGCCAAAATTTCTCATTTTGCGTCTTCCTCGGCTGAGAAATTAGATGGATTCCCTTGGGGAAGCTAAGAAAACCTGCTCACAAAAAAGTTGCCAGTCAAAAAGTCTGTAAACACGTAAAGGAGCAGTGATTTCATCATCATCGAAATGTAGCCTTATTTTCTTGGTTGATTCACAGTGGCCAACTGCTACAGACTACCAATGATCAAAACTTAGTGTACGGGTGTGTGAAATATGAAATTATGGAGTACTAATAAATTGTGTTAGAAAGTACCGCGTAAAGCGCCGTAAGCACAACACTTTCAGATGGGTCAGTGGAACTCGTACTTAACTTCTACATTTTGCAAGACTAACTGTTCTTCGTTTCACTTAATATCGAATGTTTTATTGAAACTATTATTTGATGAATTTCGTACATAGGCCTGCACAACTGGAAGATAATGCAGAAAATTGTATGCATGAAATAATTTAATCATGTTAAAAGAAGCACAGGACAATAACCAATAACCGGAGTATGCTTTACTACACCTACATGCACAAAAAAATACAAGTTTACTTAATACACTTCAATAGTGCCATCTGAAATAAGATATAATTCATGGTAATTTTGAACAATTATACTTCTAATTCAATTTTGTATTTTTTCGTTAGATTAATTGTGACGACGATGATAACTGGTGATTGTATGAAAGTGATGAACGGACACAATCATATGCGGAATATCTAGTAGCGAAAATAAATTATAGTAAAATGAAGATGCTTATGTTGTTCAATTTTTAAAAGCTTGTAATTCCATTGTGCATATCAAGAAATGTTGTCAGTTAAAAAAGAAGTCTCACTTGTTACGCCTACACATAATTGACTAATTAGACATTTAAAATGCAAGGATTAAAACAAAATACTGTTTGTGTGTTTTGGCATCATTATGGCACGATTGTGTACATTAAAAAAGCAGTTATTGTCTAACCTGTAGATTTTCTGTTATTAGGATATGGGTACTTGGACTCTTGTATGGCAGTATCCTTTACCAATGTTGTTTTCTCGTGTGTGGGGAATATTTATAATTGAAGAAAAGTGATTCAATGACGAAAAGGGATCGAAGGATCTGTGTAATAATTTGTTGAAGTTCATAAACAGAAAATGGTACTCGCAATCGCCTGTCCCAGTGGTATTGAAAGTTTGCTGCGCGCCTCCCTGGGCAGGCGTCAAAGTTTCGCAGGTGATGGGCGAGAACTTCCGAATATTTTTTTTTTTCTGAAAATTTAAAATATTTTTCAAATATATAATTATCCTATTTTGTATTATTGCAACTCACTTTGGTTTTCCCGTGGCAATGCCATCTCCTGTGTTTTTGAACCGAGACAGGAACCGCATTCGTTACTTGGAGAAGAAAACCATGCCAATGCTGAAAACTTCATTGATAGTGCCTTTGTAGTGTAGGGACACAAAGTGAATGTTCTAACTGAATCTCTAGAAGAAAATCCTGCATCTATCAGGTAAGGTGTCAGCCTTCAAAAGAAAGTTGCTGCTTTGCAAGAGAAAGATTGTAGTAAATAGCATTGGTGATTGCTTTCGTACATTAGAAAGCTGTTGCGAGAAACAGGACTACAACAAAATAAAGAAATCCAATCATTGCTGTCTGCCTGTTTTTAACATCCATTATGTGTTTTTTGTAACTATCTGTATTTATTCTTTTTATTTCGTGAATATCGTATCGATGAATATTCAAAAATCCAATATGCTGACCAAGGCAGAATTTATTTGATTTAATACATAAACTAAACGGTTACGTTGTAATGTTTTAGCAAAGTCTTTTTCAGACTCTGCACCAAATACTAATAAAATAAGGTACAAAACAGGAAGATATAGATATAGCCTATACACAAAAATCACTCCCCTCCAGACACAAAGAATATTAGAAAGTTGTTTATCTGGAACATTCCTATCCAGGTGGCCTTCTCCTGTCAACTGATGTTTCACCTGACAGGCGATTTAGATAAACATTTCCTTTCATCTGGAACGTGGTTGGACTCCTTATCTCACTCTCTTTTTCCTTATTCTTTCTTTCTCCTTTTCCTTATTTTTTCCTCCTTTCCTTTTGTCCTTTTCACTCTTTCTAACACCTCCTTTCATTCCTTGTTTATCTTCAGTCCCCCATTCCAGTTCATTGCGTCTTCTTCACCTTTCTTCTCCATTTCCTTGGCCACATTCCATTTTCTCACTAGTACTCTCTTCTCCCTTCCTATCTGCTTAGCCTCATCTCACTCTATGTCATGTTCTGTTTCTCTCGTGTGCTTATATAACGCATTTTTCTCTCTCTTAAGTCGTACATCATCCCTAAGTTCTTTCAACCTGTATTTCAGCCTCTTTTTTGTTTCTCCTATGTACACACTCTGACATTCTTTACACTTCACTTCGTAGATAATCCATTCCTCTTCCTCTTCTCTGTTTTCTTTTTTTCTTGTTCGCATTCTTCACTATTCTTAAGGTGCTTCGTCCTCCCTTCCTGTAAGTTTAAATGCCTGCTTGGTCAGCATATTGGATTTTTGCTTATCATGGAAACAAGGCTTAATGGTGTTATCATTGAATATTGACACCAGCTTATGAACATTAAAATAATTTACACCATCTGTTAATCACACACACACTATGTGTACCTCACCACCAGTAAATAACCACATGAAGTGTATTATTATTATTATCGAGGGGGGCGCGTGCAGATTTTGACAATGTAGGGGGACCACGACAGCTAAAAGTTTAAAAACCCCCGACCTATCCTATTGTAGTTTTCTCTGTAAGAAGTTGTATCCTTAGACGGTATGCAATACTCCACACTCGAGTGCAATTTGGGTTTCTACCTACAAAGGGTATTTTTTAAAACCGACATTGGTTGTTCCTAGCGAGGTGTAGTACACTCGCAAACGCCTATTGAAAGTTAATCGATTCCTTCCACAAGTGTCCGTGACTGTACAGTCATGGAAAATAGTTCTTGGGCCACGGGACCTACGATATCGTAACATCTTAAAGCCTGTTGTCTATGCAACCCAAATAACAAAATTGTCGCTTGGGTTTGCCTGGCGGACCTGGATTCTCGGGAAGGATTGAGTATTGACAGCAGCGTGAGTCATACCCCCAGGCCCAGCCATAACAAACAACAGCTCGGTACCGTGAGACCACCAGAAAAAGTTTCAGGAATTGGTTTCTTAACAACAGCTATTCGTAAGAAAATGTTCTCTTTACTGATATTAGAGTCATTGTCAAGAAAGTTCACTGAAATGGTGGTTTTCGTCGAATCATCATCGCGCAACACACATGCTGTCAACCCAGAAGTCCTTGAAAAAGATTGGAGTTAAAAACAACTACTTGACAAATGATAAGACGAATCGATATCCATTAGTCCCAACTTAGAATTTTGTGTAAGACATGGATCATCATGTCCTATCATCCATTTCATAACTTCATTAATCATCCTCATCGCCTTTCTTGACGCCAAGTGCTAGAAAAGCAATATAAAATAAGCAAAATTAAGAAATTAATAAATTACATTTTCAGCGATTTCACGCAGCGACTCAGTTGCATGTAGACAAAGTTTCATTAATCGGGAACCAAGGGGCCCCTCGTGGTGCTTCATTGTCATTTCCCCTCCACTTTGCCTGCCGTGATTAACCTGATGTTGATTAATGCACAATCCACAAAGTGCACCAAAGCGGCGCATATTATGAATAGGTAAACTATGTGATATTATGCTAATTTACAATTTAGTAATAAAATGTGAATTTTGGGGGCTTCAGTTAAGTGGCTGCACATCCATTACGTAATCGCGATATCATCAAATTGTACGAAGCGTGTCTACACCTACGTAAAGTGTCAGTCCCCGTCATAGGCGTGCGCAGACCCTCTGATTAGGGGGGGATAGCCTTGATTATATTTCAGGCCGGAAAAGAATAACGTAATTTCATCTCACTTGTTTAAATTTTATTGCATTGATGGGTGTGTTTATATATACACCCCTCCCCCCGCCCCACACACACATATAAATACATACATACATATATATATATACAACACACACACACACACACACACATACATATATATATATATATATATATATATACCAACAGTAAAAATCATATAAATTGTCCCTCAAATCTGCGCGTTCCTTTTCCTCCAAACAATTGTTCATGCACTTAAGAGAAAACCTTTTAGCAGCAGTACTTCTCTCCTCGGTAATATAAAATGCATTACAGAAAACAAATTGCGAGCAAAGCGACCAATAAATTTTCAGATCCAAATTTTTACAAAATGAAAACAATGTCGATTTAATATGGGAAAAAAATTCATGGAGCGCCATATTATTCTCTTTTACAATTTTTTTCATTTAGATCGTTTGGCGTCCAGGGTTAACTCCCGCCGACCCCTAGCTACGGCTCTGAACTTGACTAGACTGCAAGAAAAGCAGACATTGCGAGCGAAGCGAGCAAGAACATTTTACAAAAGGTATTTATATTTGTATAAAATTTGAAATCAATGGGGCAATTGCAGCTCTGTCCCCCCCCCCCACCTTCGCAGGTGCTCTTGGCAGTCAGGAAGAAATAATGCAAGAAAGACGTGAAAACAAAATCCATCTTGAGTATCCTTTTGTCCTGCTCATCTTAGATTCTGTACTCTTGCTTTCCTTTACTTCCATGTTTGCCCCCTAAAATTGATTTCCGTTCAAGGTTGTGGGGGGCTGTGGTTTCGCCACTGCACCCCCTTCCCCCGTAGTTGCCTGCCTTGAACTTTCATCGGCTTGAAAATACTTAATTTTCTTTAAGAGTATAATATAGTTTACTAACGGCGATAGGATTCATCTATCCTAAATTTCTAGGTGAAAATATAATAATATAGGGGCATAGATGTCTGAAAGGGAGGCAAGGATTGCCACATCTTCCCCTTAGAAAACGAATGTCAACCAGAAAGTAAGTTTTCACATGTATAATTTGATTTCAGTCATAATAATTTACATTAATTATTATAATGAGGATGCAGGAATGCGATAATGCAACACTATTATCGGGGTAATATGCCCCATGGAAAAATACCTTGCTTGTCTCTTCGTGGAAAAAATCTGCAGACGTTCATGATTAGGAGTGCATTTGCCCTCCCCCTGGCCCCATGGGCGCACGCCTATGATCCCCGTGATGGAATATGTAGCGCAAAGCCAGGGCTTTAAGATCAAATTTGTTTTGTTATTCTTTTTATTAGTAATTACCTCAGTTTTCTTCCTCTGAAGTGAAATTATTCATGACGACGATTTATGATTACATTAAAGACATGAATGAACATACACAATGAATCCATTTTGGTCGGAACTCGAACTCGGAACCTTGTTCGGCAAGAAATAAAAAATATCCATAAGGCATGACTGTTTCATTGGAGATGTTCCTCTACTTCCGTCATTTTATCACTAATATATTTCTTTAATATACAATAATAAGTCACAACTACCTAAAAATAAATATTATTTTGCATTTTCACATGCATATGTTTTTTTACGGTTAGAGTGTGAACTGGCACCTGTTTATTTAGATTGTTCATTATGTTTCGTGTGTAGTTAAAGATAGGAAATATGCTTGAGGAACGATTAGGGCTATAAGAATTCCGTCCGTGACGGAGTGGTTAGCACAGTGCGCTAAGATGTCTGATGTCCTGGGTTTGAATCCCGTCGTGCGTATGGGTGTTCTTTGTGAGTGCCCCTTCATCAATTTCATCATATTACTCATCCTCGTCGTCGCGATTAGCAAGAGGTGAAAGAAAAACGACGCTAAATAGGAAAATAAAGAGACTTATAAGAATCAATCTTATTTCCGGACGTGTCCTACATTTTATAGTTGTGTCTGGCCTCTGGAAGGAATTTGAAAGAAATCTCAAATGTCTTATACGTATTTTGAGCATCACGTAACTTCAAATTAGATGGAGAAACAGAAAAACTGAGGGAAGTCTAAGATAACGTGGTTCCTTGGAGAAGTATGCTTAAATCAAAGAGTGTGCATGGTTGCTACTGGATGTTCGGAAAAACAATTACAATCCCAGCTCAGAAATTACTTCACGATTTTCTAGATCCGAAAAAGTCCGGATATATATATAAAAATGCTTACTTTGTGAAGTTTTATCGATATAAGTGTCGGTAATTTGTTCGAAGTAACAAGTAATTTTTCTCGTTATCGGAGAAATAAGGCACACAATTCTGTTTTTTCTCAGTGTATAGTAGTTTTTTTTACATATTAATAAACAAGAACTTCCAGACTTTGGTTACGAAATTGTGAATTTTTTTCCTTCCCGAATTCATGGATTGTTTTCTCTTCCTGGCCCCACATCGACGAACAACGTTCTGTCTTACATACACAAGTTGAAATCACATACAGCCGTTCTCAGTTGAGGAATTTTGAACTCAACCGTTCACTTCAACATTAATTTTTCAGCTGAAAACGTGTCATATTCTCATTATATGCTAAGATGTCCTAGTAACCTTTTATAGTTACTGCAAATACGATCGTGTTCAACATTTTGAGACAATTTGTCCTACTTTCCGATGACGAGTGATTTGATAGCCCTATGTGTGATGAGAACAGTTTTTACTCAATTTCTGATATAATTTATTCCAGCATTTCCTTCAAATTCTATTACCTTGTTATTACCTCCAATGCTTACACAACTTTTCCTTCGTGCTCGACCTTTGGGTTCAGAAATGTTTACAACACCCCCATCTCCCGCGTGTAAATAGCAGGCAACAACACTCTGGAAGACCATAATGTATACAACTTGTTTACTACATATTTTACGAAAATATTAGAATGTTAGCTTGATATAACTGTGGATTGGAACGAACGAAATAAAATACCTGTTTTATACGCACACTGGGACGAGCGCAGGCCTGCTGTGAGTCACTCTGGCAGTGAAGGTCACTGATCGAAGCAGGTGGTGCTTGCTTACTACAAGCAGGCGCCTTATCTTTCCTCAAGGAAACACGGAAATCTTAGTTACTTTCTTTCGCCAGACTAATGGTGAACATTTACAGGAACGTAAGGAGTAGTATCGTATTCTATTGGAATTAGATTTCGTGGTGTTTAAAAGATATCATAACAATATGTAAATCTCTTTTGTGACCTACACTGAACGTATTTTAAAGTTTCATTGACATGTGAAAGCGGAAATTTAGAGATCCTTCTTCCTTACGATTTCTAAACAACCGAAGAGTGTGGGGAACGTGAAACTACTTATTGTTCGCATCAGCGATATGCATTATACAAATGGTCCTTAATCAAAAACCCTATTACATCACAGGAAGTGATATTTAAAACAATTCTACCACGTATCCAACGTAACCAATATTCAGATTGATTCCAAGCTTCTGTTTGGGTTATTTTGTGTCGCATTTTTACCTCTTGCGATAATCGCGACGACGAAGATGATGGATAATGATACGAATGCAATGCTACATCTAAACCTCAACAGGTTTCAAAAATGGATCCTCTGGCTTTGTAGAGAGTTACGGTGATTTTTATTTTTATTTTCATTTGGTATTTTAAGTCCACTTTATGCACACAAAGGCTAATCGAGACTGCATCTACAGTTTAAAGTGGGATCCTAACCACTGTGTATCCACCGGGTATCGAACAGGGGACTCCTTGATTACAAGGCGACTCCTCTACTACAGCGCCATCGGGAAGGATGAGAGAGAGAGAGAGAGAGAGAGAGAGTTACGGTGACTACGATAATGAAGAATTGAAAGTAGCAGAACGCCTAAGCTATTCTTTTGCCAATATTGGAATCGTTAATTAATGTTGTGAATGTCAGTTCAAATTGAAAAAAATAAACTAAAAAAGTTCCAGAGTGCCGTTACAAATCGTTAATTTTTCTCTTTCCACACATTACTTTGCTACTATGTAGATATTTGCATGCTAAGATGTAGAAAGTTTTGCATTTTCAGTGTTTGGAATTGCGATTTATTTCTGAGAATGGAGTGAGTAGTGGGAAAAGGATCACCTCACATGTTTGGATTATACCTCCCCGCCAAAATTGGGATGTATAGTAAATTAAAATGCAAAGTCCTACCTTGTGCTTTGCACCAAGCCATGAAGGCGTATAGGGGGTGTGGAGTTAGTGGAGTTAGGGCCCCACGCTTTCTTCATCAGGCGGAAGGTGGGAATGATGTGATCAGCACCACGCCACCATCCTTTTTTTCAAATAACATTTTGTAAAAAATTAGACACGTGTGATTAAAGTTCTCCTGATTAATGAACATAGCTTTCAAAGTTTGTTCTGAAAGAGTGTTCTTGTCACTTGTCCACAAACCATTCATGTACGAAAACACTCGTTCAGTGGGGGCATTAGTTCCAGGTAAACAGAGAAGTAACTCCAATATTTTAAGAAAATGGGAATATGGCACATTGTTTACATAGAAGTTTAAAATAATTTCTACCCAACAATGTCACAGTTCATAGAAATAGTTGAGAAGGTGTATTGTTGCAATAATTCTATGGCGATAAGTCATTGTCACAAGAAGGGAATTTTGGCATCCCGTTGTACGTTTAAAAAATCTGGACAGTTACTAAATAAAGGGACTGTCTCTGCTAATACTGGTCACTTTAACGCAAAGCCGCCAAAATAGAATGGGAATGGTAGAACGTGAAACCATTTCATTTCTCTGAAATATTGAGGAAGCTTCCAAAATGCATTTCTGAGCGGTATTCTATCAATTTGACCCGTTAATAAGACACACATTCTCAGAAGCGTTTTGAAAATTGCACGTTTACCTAACATGTGCAATTGCCAAGTTATAATCTCCCGTCTGGACATCCAGCGCGCTATAAGATAAATTACATTACGCCGACCCCATCTTTAAATTTCTGTTTGTCTGATGACTCCCCACCGTGGCCACACATGTTGTTTAGCGACACTCGTCTGGAGTGACCTTAACAGCCATTACAGTGTAACTTACGCAAGCGTTCACGAACAGTTTTTCGTCTAATAATAATAGTCACCGTCATGGATGGTGCAAACTTTATATAATTGCAAGTTTCTGGCTGCTCATGACAATTTAAATACCGATTATATTTTTATTTATTATTCAACCTATGCACGGACAAAAAATTATTCATTTTTATAACCGTAATTTTGAAAAGCGGAAGATATTCATTGGTAAAGAAGTAACGGGAACTTACAAAACCGGACATTTACTTGTAATTATCGTAAACACATGATTAAAAATTCTAAGTTAGGTAGTCTCAACTTCAGAATATATAGATAACCATCACGTAGTGTGTGTATATATAACAGCAGGACTGTTTCCAATCGAACACGCCCAAAATGTGATTCTATGCTGATGTAATGATACACAGGACAAGTCACTCCATCAATAATATTCACCAAAGAAAGCACAATACCAATGCGTGGGCGGTGTTTAACTGTAGAAACATCAGATGGTTATATAATTATAATTATTAGAGCTACGATTTTATGTAATTACACATTCTATTATTTTCTAGATACATACCTTGAACACGAAAATGTCAACGAATTATGTAACTGACATCATTTTGCACAATTTTTATGTTACATATTTTTACATATTTGCCAGGATATTACATATTTTACATATTTGCTAATTTACTTTATATAAAACAACATATTTCGGCAATTTTTTCCTATCTTGGTCCTTTTTCCTATATTTTTGATCTCTGAAACATCTCGAAAACCAGGCAAAAAAAAAATACTGGAACTGTTATTTATCGAAAGATGCTGGAGTTCCTCTCCCCTCCCCTTTCTGATTACATATTTTCATCTCGCTTTTAGGTTGAGGCAAAGCACCTAGAAACTTGTACAAAAGTAGCTATTATGTATTTTCATGCGATTGTTCTTTCTGTAAACACTTTTTTTTACTATTTGTTTCGAAAGTTGCGAAGAGCTCTCGTACATATTTACATATTACAATAATTTGCGTGAAAAGTAATTAATAGTCGTTAAAATTGGTTTCTTAAATATGTGCACGTTGCTGTGCTTTTTTGAGTTAATAAATTAGATACAAATTTTCATTTGAACAACAAATTGTCTTAAAATTACGTTGAATATGTTCAAATAAAATAAATATCTAGCAGAATTCTTGAAATTGCTTGGATACACGATTATTATTAATATTACATAGGCCTATTCTATGATACTACATATTCAGCTACATATCGTTTTGATAATACATATTTAGGTACATATTTTATCAATTATTGTTACATATTTATGTACATATTTTGTACTTTGATATTACATACAAATCCGGGCTCTAATAATTATACAGGGTGTTTTCGTGACCTTGTTTCAAACTTGCAGGGTGGATGGAAACTGACCCAAGTACCAATATGAGATTTCCGGTCCGGAAACTCATCATTAAAGAGTTATAAGCCGAAACTACGAGCATTCCCTGACATTCGCTACCAGACTCGGTGGCAAGCGGTCCGGCGTCAGCGCTTGTCTTTCCCGGTGAACGGGGTCCGCGACAGTCGCTAGAGTCGGCTATTAAAATTATAGTTTTCATATTGTGTACTAACCTTGACTACAGAATATGTTGAAAATGATGTCCCTCTGCTGCAACACATTCCTGGCATCTCCGAAGGAAATTGGCATTTACACGCGCAAGTTCGTCTACTGTAATTCTTCCTATTTCTCGTAGCCTAAAATACTCTCTTTTAACTCACGGATGGTGTGTGGATTGTCTTTGTATACAAAAGGAAATTTCGTTGCAAAACGTCGTCGCACTTCTCCACAATTCCTCTTTCCGAAGTAACACTCGACAAGGTAAATCGTTTGTTGTAATGTAAACTTTTGAGGTGCCATATTAAGCCACACTCTTGAATACACGGACACGACACAACACAACTTCCGAGGGAGGATTATACTGGCGTCAGCCTGCAACGTCAACAGAAAGGGAAAGAGAGCGAAGGCAAGGAGAGCGAAAAAAACAGACTGTAGCGTGCGACTGTCGCGGACCCGTTCACCGGGAGAGACAAGCGCTGATGCCGGGCCGCTTGCCGCCGAGTCTCGTATCGAATGTCAGGGAATGCTCTGTATAAATTCAATATTATCTATGAAAGAGTAATCCTAGTTGTTGAACGTATAATTGAATTAAAATCTCTACAATTTGTTGTCCGACGATAAGATGGAGATTGTTGAAAGTGTTATTTAAATTATGCACGTGTAAGAAGGGTAATTAATTACCGTGTTGTTAATTTTTGATTGTTGTAATTTCCAAGCTGGGTGAAAATTGTTATTGTTATGCTTTGCATTGAACTTTCACAAGTTGATTTAATTTTACCAAATTAAATTAGAGGCGTTTAGATTACCTGTAGTTAGTAGTAGAAGTAAGGTGTCTTTGATCTTTAAGTAGGGGTAAAAGAAGGGATGTTCGCCATGCTGAGAATTTCGCCGTACTTGTGGTTTTTGTAATCGTAGATAAAAACTATCGGTTGGAAACACTTAGTGATGCTTATAAAAACTCAAGAACATGTGTCTTGTTTCCACTGACATCTGCAGTATGGTGAGCGAACTAGCAAGCAAGCAGTACAGTTTGGAATGCAAAGTTGCGTCTACACAGAAGACAAAGAAAGGTGCCGAATTTCAATACTACGTTGGAAATTTTCATTTCGTGGCAGGAAAGAATAATTTTTCTTCCTTTTAATTATTGATATCGTAACCTGAAACCGTAAGAATGTCGTGAAAAGATTTGCTTTGGAAAGCGTGCGTGTACAAGTAAACCTAAGTTGTTTTCTTTCGACTATGCATTTGCTGGTAAATTCGCCAGAGTAACAGAATATGTGGTAATCAAGTCAACATTTTGTGGTGATTGTGGCGATGATTGCTTGAATGCTTAATTTGCCAACAATGGCCGCGACAAAGGTTCAGTAAAGGCATGTGGTTTGTGCACAATGTGTGATGATGGTGACACACTAGCTTCCGATTCAGAATCTGATTAAATGATAGGTAAATAAGTTATATGGCGAATTTCCCAGCATGTGGCGGGAATTTCGCCACTTTTTCTCATTTTAGTATTTGCAATATTACGTCATAAGTATAAGTAACGCAGTATTTATGTTAAATCCTCATAATCCACAATGACTACTTTTTGTATCGTATAAATGTTGCCCTTCTCCCCCAATTCGTTTAGAAGGAAAAAATTAAAAGCTTGGTGCCGAACGTCCCCTCCTATACCCTACCATTTTGATAGTATGTAAGATTAATTTGTCTCTAACATTAGAAGACGATGTGCGATTTAGTTGAAACCTGCTATTGCCGTAATGTTTAATTCTAAGAATTGCTTCGATTGTCGTAACTCTTAAAGGCGTAGAAGGTTCCCAACAAAGAGCTAAATACTTCTTACAACTAAATGTACTTGTGCTTGTTACGTGGATAGTTTTGCCACGGCATTTCGCGCTTTCCACTAATTTTACGATATCCACATAACACATTACAGTTATCACACAGTCGTGGCAGAGAAGCAACGAAAAATAACACAAATATACATTGATTTGGTTTATTTTACTTCTCTGTTCTGTCAACATTGGCTAATCGCGAAGATGAGAATGAGTGATGATGTGATTAAATTGATGGACACTCACAAGTAATACACATGGCCAGGCCGGGATTCCAACCTGGAGACACTGGTCGGTAAACATACACAATTAATGCAGATGAGATAATATGCGCTCTTTCGAAACTCAGTGTTAGGACAAGTAAAAGTAAAGGAACTATGGATAATGTTCAATCAACATTGCGTGCTAGTGTCGAGCCAAGCTTCCTTCCGGCAAGATATCCGCCGTTTCTGCGTTCATCTACGAAGAAACTTGCAGTCAAAGAACTGATTAGACCTACCACTGTCTGTGTTTTTCTGCAACAAGCGGCAACTTTAGAATCCTTCCCCGAAGCGGCCGGCAGGAAAACATGTCAACATGAAAGTTCTTCCCTGTGAATGGGCGCCAGGAGTTAGCTTATTTCGGTTGATTGGTTTAATTTTACTTCGTATGCTCCAACTTTAGGCTAATCGCGAAGATGAAGATGAGGGATGATAGGATGGAGAGACGCTCACAATGAACACCCATTACCAGGCCGGGATTCGAACCCGGGACCCCTATCGTCGAGCTTGTTTCGGATATAGAAATAGCAGCTGTAATAATATTTTTTTTATTATACTGACAATACCCAGACGCATGCACGTTAGCTATTAACATTTAGAACTGTACCCTGAATACGGAAATAACTTTCCAAATTTGACTCTGAATTTGAGGGCTTCTCCTCCCAGTAATTGAGCAGGATGCGCGTCGGCTAGTGCGTCAGTTTACAGTCTCACAGACATACGCAGGAAACGCCATCCTCTATTCTTTCTCGCCAACTTGAGATTTTTATTGCATCCACTTTTCTTCCTCGCACCAAAATAGAGAGAGAAATACTCTAAGACTCCATCTGGAGGATGCTTCGAACCGCCAACTAAAACGAACCCGGAGAGAAGAAGAGGGGGCGGGGGAAGGGGGAGGGGCGAGAGGGACCAATAATAAAATGCAGCATCTCTCGATTCCGGCACTAGGAGGCGCAGCCAACGTGTCCGTTGATTGGTTACTTGCGGATTCCGCCACCCGAAGAGTCCCATATACCAGGACACAAATGGTCTTTGGGCTACGCCGTCGTTGATGTCGCCCCCCTCCCCTTCCTCGTGCGCGCGGGGTCTTATTTCAGCGGGAAATGGTGGAAATTTACAGTGGCAATCTCCCACTACGGCTTCACGAGTCGATACGCATTTGCAGTAAAGTTTGCCCTTATAGGACCGGGAGACCGCCAGGAATGTGCGGAGAATTTGCAAACAGCCGGAGGACTCGAAGGATGTGGGTGGAAGGCGAAGACGCGATGCATGTGGAGAGAGGGTGGGGGGAAGAGGGGAGGGGGAAGCTGTATTGATGTACTTCCGGTGATGGCGATATGGGATGGCTCCGAAACTGGAAATCGATGCCTTCGCATGTCGATGTTCCTTTGTTTTTGTTGCCGTTCGGTCAGGCCGGACTTCACCAGTCTCCCTTTTCACAGGCAAATGTAGCAAGAGCTCTGTCCCTTATAATGTATGTCGGGAAAACAAAAGGAAAGAAATGCGGAATACTAAAGGAGCCTCGCCTAACCTACTTAAAAACTAAAAACCACAAACGCAACTTGCCCGATAGCGTATTTACAAACCCTATAGTGCTGCATAACCTCCAGCAATATGTGGCTTCTGAATGGCTGTCATTCGGGAAGTCAATGCAGTGTTCCTTCAAGGTAACGCTATATATGGCAGGGTTGAAACTGACAGTGTAGTAGATTTCAGAGATCCATCCCAACAATATAAGAAACCCCCTCAAACTGAGGTTAATTTTTTAGCACAATTTTTAAATTAATGCTTTGATTGTTGATTTGTTGTTTTAAGTCCACTTTATTCACTTATTCACAGTAAGGCTAATCGGGACTGGACCTACAGTTTAAAGTGGGATCTGAACCACTTGTGCCTCCACCGGGTATCGAACCCGGGACACCTTGATTACAAGGCAACAACGCTACCACTGCTCCATTGGGGAGGCCCAAATGAATGCTTTGAAAGAGAGGAAATCAGAACTCATCTTGAAGTGAATGGATTTCTAATTTAGTATATTCCAAGCTCCAAGATATGAAATTTCTCCTTTAATGCAGTAATCACTTCATATAATTACGTTACAAGTGCTTTGAGACATATCAACGTTGTTATTTTCGATGGCTTCATATTGATTTTTATCACTTGAAAACGTTTCAATTCTTAAGTTTTTTTTATTCAAATATATGTATATTTCTTAGCATATTTTCGACAATTTGATTACAAATATTATTCCTAAATAATCACGAGTCTGATCTTTCCATATTTATCCTGTCAAACAGTCAAACAAAAGGACTCATATTATTCATATGCTTGAAGGATAGTGAAGTATATTCCTAGTATTAGTGTTAGTGTGAGTGCTTAGGAATGACGGACAAGGAACGTAAACACTTCCGGTGCGCACAGCCAATAAGAGAGCGTTATATACATCTGGTTCTGCAGCAATTTAGGGTTTGTAAAGACGCTGCCCGATAAGCATAGCAACGTGCACGAATGCTGACCAGTCATACCAATTCTGACTTCTTTCATCCAAATGTGAAATTTGTGCCCCGTGTTAGTGTGAACCGGGAAGCTCGCGAAACTCGAAAATGCCCGATGTCAGTTGAAGAAAATTCAAGTGATCTGCGATTTCCTGTTTCCCAGCCCCATCTGGAAATGCGAGCAGTATAGTGAAAACAAGCAGACGCACCTATAGTAGAGATCTGATCGCATAAACTACGTTGAGATCAAGTGAGCGCTTCAAGTTTCCGAACAACTTGAGCGTCAGTTTAGTGAAAGTTTCAAACGATGGTGGACGTTAGTGAACATACATTTTAGCCTCCTATGTGTTATTTGCATTTAGTATTTTACATATACAGTGCACATGATGCACAAATGTTGGAAACATGTGGCTGAAATTTGATAGGTTGAGATGATTTTTATTGGTTTTCTCAAATATTTTACCTTTGAAGCTGTAAAGGTAATCAATTCTGTTTGAATTTGTAAGGTCCTAACACTTAAAAAAAAACAAAAAAAAGGAAGTTTCCTCTTGCTCCCTCTGAGGAAGGGGTGAAATAGTCGACTACTCTGGAGAAAGTCCTCACGTGGTACCATTACCTCTATATACCGGAAGTCGTTGTACCGGAAGTTGTGTTTTTTGCGGACTTCTAAATTCGAAGAAAAGAGACATCAGTCCATGACTTTAGTCCATTTGAATCAGTTCTGTCACATAGTCGATCGCAAGCAAACTAGCTGTTAATGGCAAAAATATACACTTGCGTGCAAAGAAATAGACCCACCTCACGCTTTTGACATAACATGTTTTTCAGAATAAAAATAATAAGGAAATAAGACAATAAAAGAAGTATGAAGTAGGTATGTTGTTTGAAAGATAATTGCATAACGCTTAAAGTGAACCTAAATTTATTAACATTGCTTTATTCTGATAAGCAAAAATTTTCAAAATGTAATCGTGGTATTTCTCGATGTTTAAGATGAGCCGGCGTTACTTTTGGACCAGTTGCACCTCTTCGAGGGGTCAGGTGCTCTTCCTGTAGCCTACGTCTTACTGTCCACTAACTAATAACTACACCTCTAACCTCACGGAGATGCTGTTGCACTTGAACTGCATTAAATCGACGGTTTCTTAGCATTGTTGACACAATAAAGCGGTCATCTCTCTCAGTTGTCGAACGCCTTCTTCCTGTTCCTGGTCGCCGATGAAAGGAATTCAGTCTCTTCATAACGTTGGCATACCCTTCGAACTGCTGAGCGAGTCATATCCAACTGTCGCGCCACTTCTCTCTGACTATGCCCACTTTGGCAACCGCTTTTATGTCAAAAGTGTGAGGAGGGTCTATTTCTTTGCACGCAAGTATATATCATTGGAGTGTCATATCCAGGTAACAAATTTATATGTAAATACATATTTACGTATGAGGCTGAAATCAGTTATATTTTGTATTATCTTTGGACATCATGGCATGTAGACTCGAAAAAATATCAGTTTTTATTTTCCATATTTTTACATATATTAGGTTTTGGCTCATATTTTACATATTTAACTATTTTCACATATTATTTTCATATTTCAGAACATTTCTCAACATAAACTCCATATTTGAGCAATAACTGCATGTCACCGTGTGATCGAAAGAGTTGTGTATATTTCGTGCGAATAACTAACAAATTTGAAATACATTCCCATTACTTCTTGCGATATTGAACGCAGTTTTAGTCAATATAAATCCATCTTAAGAGACAACAGAAGTAATTTCACGTTCGAACACTTACATCATTTTTTTATTCCTTTTTGTAAACAGAAAATGAAAACAAATTTTATTCTTTTTTACAAAAAATATCAACGTAAGCGTACTCTATTTTATGTAGCTCGTGTAGTGTCTCTATATTTTGGTAAAAATAACTGAATATGTATTTACATATTTGGCACATTTTTAATACATATAAATCCGTTCCCTGGCCATATGCAATGCTCAAAAGATGGCCAGTAAGGGGAACAATAGATCTCAAAAGTTGGAAATGAAACAGTACATAAAAAAACATGGCAGGATAGCACCCAATAAGGGACAGAAAAATGGCAAGGAAAATAAATTAACTGAATATATAATAGGTCTAGTTTTCTTCTTAATGGCACGAAATGTATTCAATGACAAAATTTTCCAGTAAAATCGTATAAATATGCAAGGAATAATAAGGCAATAGCTTTCGGGCTGGGATTGGAGTGAAAATTGGACGCGAGAATATTATATCAGCGGCATGCAAATATACTCAATAATTAGCTCAACAAGGTTTGGAGCGAGATGTAATAAACAGTTGAAGGATCCTGTGTAGGTATATGATCTGAATAACTGCAACAAGCGGTAAGAAACTTTTATCTGGGGAAATAATAGGGTATGCCTTCTATTCAAGCTAACGAACTGTGGACAAGATAATATGAAGGAGATAATGGAATAAATCTACAAATGAAGAAGTGGAAGGAGGTATATAGAGTGTTATTCAAAGAGAGCTCATAGCCATTGCAGCTTCTTTTTTGAGGAATAACATCTCTCCTTAGGAAAGGTGCAGTTAAATTTCCAATAGATGCCACAAGGTGACACTACTGGGCTTGGTATAGCTTACTGATATTGCGTGTTCTTGTCACAAAATAGAAACTAGTGTCGCAGTGCAAAGATTATTTCGAGAACAAAAGTGAAAGAAAAACCCTCCAACTATACCCTGTCCCAACTAACTGTGGAGCAAGGCCACGCATAGCGTCAGAGAAGCGAAGAAAATCGAGTAGCCAGAGCGAAGCAGTAGACGCTGGTGGGAAGGCTGGTAACTTCGGTCGCTTTCCACCACTCCACGGAATTCCGTTCCTCTCACGTGTTCATTGGTGGAGCCGTCTCGCGTCACTACTTGCGCAGAGACTTGTTCTCGTTTGCCTGCTTCACAGTTAGCTGGGACAGAGTATAGAGTATCATCATTCTATAGTGATATAAATAATTAAGTAATGATAGTGCATTTGCAAATCAAAAGCACAAGATGCTAGAGAAAGGATGGGTTGAATCTGTCTTGACGCTTGTGTTAGATTACAAGTGAAGCACGCATAGAAACTTGTAACTGTCATTGTAATATGTAGATTGTGATTTTTGTGATTTGATTTGCTTTATTTTACTTAGCTTTTTGTGCCACTTTTGGCTAATTTGCGAAGATGGGGATGAGTGATGATGATATGATGAAACTGATGAAGGGACACTCACAAATATCCATGCCCAGGCCAGGATTTGAACCCGCGCAATGTTCTAATATGTAGATTGCATTTGATAACTCTTTTTTTTTTAAAGACTTATAAACTTCTATTACACTAAACGTTTAAGAGTTGCCAACATTTTCAATAACCTTATATGGGAATTATTTGGATAGTTTAAGAACAATAGAGTATTGAATTTAGTAAAGACAATCCCTAATTAAACCATGATAAAATATTGTCACAAGAGAAAGAGAGGAATGTTAGGCACCAAGGAGGGAATCAAACGGAATTAATAATAAATCGAAAGTAAGTAAAGAAAATCAATGCTTTACCGTATTCACACATTTCTTTCTGCTGACTATAGATGGTATGGAGACGAGATAAGTCTGGATATGATCTGGAAATTCCAGACGAAACTTATGAAAACGAGATGAAAACGAGAGCAGACGCTTCGAGACTTGTCGAAACGAGATAGATCTGTATAAAACCGAGAAGGTCCAAGACTTATTGTCCGAGACTCTCGGTTTCATTCTAGACTTTGATATATTTCGAAATATTGCGTAAACAAAATTTAGTTTATTATGCGACTTTTTCACACATACCAAGCGGATATCTGCATGATTATTTATTAGTTGTTTTCAGTAATTACAAAGTTAATAAATTAGTGATCACTCTGATCATGCTGCGTTTTTCAAGGGTTTGTAGCCTTAAAATGGATTGTCAAACAGAAAAATGTTATCAAGTAGTTGTTTGCTTTGATGATTTCTGTACATGTGAAAGTTTGTGTAGATGGGACATGTATGTTGCGTATGTTATATTCCTCTCGTGGGGTTGGGCAAAGTTTCACGTAAAACATAAGTTTTGTCTATTTCCTGAGTCATTGAGGTGACACGCATAACTGGGAAATTGGATTTATGTTAAATCTCATCTCTAACCTAACCTAACATCTCTCCTTCTCCCGTGAAGTAAACTGACCAAGGACTAACTTTCGAGACCGAATCAAGAACAAGGCGATTGTTTACGGAACGAGAAATACACACTTCACTTTTGAGACTAGACCGAGACACTGCTAAGTCTCGTCTCCAGGCTCGTAGCTAGAATTGATCTCCAGGGGAGACTTTGTAAACCAAGTCCATTTTTCAAAATATTAACTGTATTAAATGAAGGAAAATTATATGTGTGTGGGTTCGGGCATTTTTTTAAGTTAATATGAAGTATAAAATTTAGAAATATCATACAAACACTACAGTTTCTTTTTCTACTGTATATCTTCTAAAACAGCTCTTGAAGTGTTAATGGACTGCTACTGACATCATTTCTTACTACACAACCCATACCACTTTTGATGTTACAGATATTAATACCATACAAGAAAAATGCACCACAATATTCAGTCATAGTGCCTACCGTACATTTCACCCCGACCAAAAAAATAAAACGTCCCTTCTTTCCCATAAAATAGGAACTGTTGAAGTTTGACGCAGACGTGGAAGGAATATGAATGATGACGTCAAAGTCACATATTTCTGTCTAAACGGGAAGCCGCAACAGGGGCAACGAACGGTACAGATAAAGAAGCTCCTCTATTAAAGAACTTTCTAAGGTCTAGAGAATCTTCTAAATACTTGTCGCTACTTAGACTTCTGCTTGTAAAGAAGATGAAGATGCTGTTCATGTTCTGTGAAATTTATCCTTCACCAACTTCTGAGCAAAATATCTGCTGTTCACATTTTTGCTCTTTACTGCAAATAAATTATATACGCAATAGTTTCTCCTATTGTCAAGGGGGCTGACGACATTGCCGGCGGGAGTTGTCTCAGTCCCCCTTTGCCCCTGGCTGGCTACGGGCCTGCTCGTCTCGATTAAATCCCTGCTTCAGTTTCGTTTCCGATTACTCCAATCATGTCTGCACTTTCCGGTCCTTTGTGAGTTACTGAAGCGTGCCTCTGTCAGGAATCGAACCCGTGACATTTCGATTGTAAAAGGATATGAAGGAGGACGTATCTTGTCTTAGCGTCAAAGTAAACACCCCCATAATATAATCTTGAGACATCCTTCTCATCTTAGCAGAAAATTGTGTGGAAGCCAAGGGAATCACTGATTGTTCGCTCCTTGTAAATGCAATTTCCACGTGGATTAACGTGATCTTACATGCAGTGGCAACCTGCTCGAAATTCCACCGCGACTGGCAACCCTGAGTCGCTACCACGCACGCTTCCAGGAGAGAGCGAGGCAAGTGTTTTGAAGTCCGATTCGACGTGGAGCAATCCGACCGCCACAGTTACCCCACGCCTTTTCCCTTCCATCTCGAGCTCCGTCCGACGAATCCTGCGCTGCTCATCGATCCGGTTGCGCTGCTGTCATAACACTCCGCGAGGATGCAAAATAGGTCCTCGTGCTTCTTGGGAGCGAGTCTAATGCGATGATTTACAACAATTGCCAGTCTTTGCGTTGGAGGGGAGGAGGGCGTGTAATTTCTTCTGCTTGATATTGCGACGGCATTTCTCCTCCTCGCCTTTGGGAAGGGTATTGACAGGTTTCGATTACCAGATTGCATCAAGCTACGTGTTGACTAAGCCTGGCCGTTGGGATTTCTTAACATCTCTATCGGCAAAATAATCATCGTCGTCATTGCCGTGGAAGTTAATGACTTCCCATTAACTCTTTCCTCGATTTCGAGACGCACACTCAGGAAATTGCTTTGCTCTTTCTTGCGATACGAAACACCGAATCGCAACGTGCTGACAAGGGAAACAGCAAGGGAACACGTCCTGATTCAGGCCTGGGTAACTCGTCTTTTATGTTTAGATTTAGTTTATTTTACTACGCGTTTTGTGCCTCTTGGCTAATTTGCGAAGATGGGGATGAGTGATGAAATGATGAAATCGATGAATGGGCATTCACAAACAACCAAGCCCGAGCGGGATTCCGAACCCTTGGCGTCGCAGCGCGATATGCTAACCACTCGGCCACAGGGTCCGGCACTCGTCTTTTTTGTGAGAGAGCGCTCTCGTATGCACGCGTGGAACTAAGAGCGTTGTAAGAGGAGGGACTAAAGAGTGAGCGAGGCAGGAGTCCTTGTGGTGCATTGTATAGACGGCCAACTCGCAGTTCACCGAGCTCTCGTGGGTCTGTATAAGTGCCTCCGGGTTGCTATTGCCTGAACTGATTGTCCAGTAGCGTCGCGACTTGCCAAAAGGCACAGAAAGGAGAGGTAAAGCTAGGCACAACTTCTAATTGTTTGATTGATTCATTTGGCTTATCTTACTTCCCATTTATGCCACTTTTTGCTAATTGCGAAGATGAGGATGAGTGATGATATGATGAAACTGATGAAGAGACACTCACAAAGAGCACCCATGCCCTGGCCGGGATTTGAACCCGGGACGTCTGGCGACGCAGTGCGCTGTACTCCACTGAGGCTGGCTAGTTTCAATTGTCCAGCAAAGCCTTGTCCAATACAATATCGAAATATTATCCACCGTAAATATTATAGCTGCTATGGACTATAACAGAAGGTGCAAACCTCTCTTCAAATAATGAATTAAAATACAGTGAATGTGTGGGATTTAAAGTGGAATGGCATAACCCTGTGTGAGTTATATATCAGCAAACGTTTACTTGCATGATTTATCAGGGCAAGTATAGAAAACATAGAAGTCCACTCTGACTGAGTGCTTCATACATGCGTATGAACTTTTCGTAGTAAACGTACTTGAGCGCAGATGCTACAATTCTTTCTCAATATTTTAGTTGGTTCATTTTCTAAAACAATATTCCAATGGTTTTGGAAAATGAATCGTAGAGATGTATGCACGTGTCGGAAGAAGATCGAACCACACCTGTGATTCTTGTCCAAAAACCGATGGATGTCTTAAAGACTGGAGATTGAACATAGCTTTTAATTGAGAAAACAAAAAAACGTCGGTGGAAAGCTCACAGTGCACGGAGCAATATTTATTTTGTATTTTTTTTTTATTATTATTATTTAGCGTCACTTTTCTGCCACTTTTTGGCAATCGCGAAGATGTGAATGAGTGATAATTAGATGAAATGAATGACAATGTATTTCCAAGCCCAAGTCAAGATTCGAACCCAGAAGCTTCGTTGGCAAGGTCAAAAACCGGCCATTTAACGTGCTCGGGCACAGAACCAGCGTGAACTGTTCCATATCGATAGCCTATGAATTCAGTACTTGGGAACAACGAAATAAGATTATGATACACTAGGATCGATTACTATTCGTCTGTGGCTTTCTTCGGGACTGTTTCTGAAGGCTGCTCTGTGTAAGAGTAGTTTGAAATAATTATTTGGTATTGATAAATGTCCCAGTTTCCAAAGAAAATAATAAAAACACTAAGAAAGGGATACATATTTTCTTTAAAAATTATTAGATACAGTGAAGTTGGAAATCAGAAAATGTTCTTCAATTGGAACAACCAATGATTCTTCTAATCGCGAATTTATGTAAAGCAGAATAATAATAATTTCTAGGTATTTCGATTCACCAAATTACATGTTTGAATCCTTAATTTTTTCCAGCATAACGAACATTCCATATTTAATATAATAAGCAATGCTGATCATATATCCATCAATTGCTTATCCGGCCATATCACTGAAACATCCTCCATTCCAACATATAGTCCTCACAAGCTAAAATACTTGTTGGCTAGCAACAGACACCATTAATACACTTACTATATCCTGCCAGAGATATGCTGAGGAAAATAGAGAGATATTTTAAACTGTCAGAGTTGAGTTCTATTTTTAAACACAAGACAGAAAATGCCTGGACTGCCAAAGGATTTGGCGCAAGTGAATTTTTCTTTCCGAGTTATTGGCGGGGGTTAACCTTGATTATGAATGCTGATTATTGAGGTTTAAGGGTATTTTAGGTGATACATTTCCATTGAGAGGCGGAAAATAAGGTTATAGAGGCAATGAGTTAATCACACCAACGCTTTCATTTGTTACACGTTTACATCAAGGGATAACATTTACAGCATGAAATTTACCGAGAGACTCAGTTGAACTGATAAATAAACCAGGAGAGCGATTGTGGCTGACCGTGACAAACAGCGCCACCTACTACGCGCCGCTCGAGGACAATCACACCCCGCCGCCATATTTGCAACGTCACGTGCCCCCTTCAAGGAAAGCCAGGAGGTTTTTATTTAATCCAGCATTTTCTTCTACCCTCGTCGCAGCTCGGCTTATTAAACATTCATCCACGTAACCTTCTTTCCCCGTGGTCGATCAAGGAGTTGACAAACAAGCAGAGAGAGAGACCGCCAGATTTTCCCGCCCTTTTTCATCCCGATTGTGTCAACACTAACCACATGCTGAGTTAACCCATGCATTCTTAAACAAGACGTGCATATTTCATGAGGGGCTGCGAGGGGTGCGTAGGGGAGGTAACGATTGGTCTGCGATTGAATTCTTCTATGAACCTGCAAAATAAAAAATGAGGATGGTTTTTCTTTTAACTTGGTCATCTTGAGAATCATCGGTGGTAAAACGTGCGGTTTTAGCTAGTTGCTTTGGCTTTTCCCACTCCATTCAGACATTCTTCGGTGTGATTAATGCATTTCGACTTCATGTTGCGTGGTTTTATGTGAAAGTTTAGGTGAATGCACAACAATAACAGTATAGTAATTTGTTCCTAATTAATGTATCACTATTGTATGACAACTTTCGATTTCTGTACAAGTGTCACAATTCAACTTTTATAGGTTTAAAGTTGAAATGAGCGGAATAGTCCCGCTGTACCATATTTTGAAGATTTTGATATCGGTTTATATATTCGTGGCTTTTAGTGTCTTCAGAGTTCGTGGTTTGGTGTGTTTGGTTTCAGGTTGATAATCAGCAATAACTGAAGAAAGTACCGCTATACAACGATTGTGTCCATGTCCGTCCGTCCGATACAAGAACAAAATTTGGATGATAGACGTCCTAATTAATTGTTAATGTGGCGTGAATTTCTTCGTCCGTCAACGAGAGTACAGAGAACTCACTATAATGTCTCATAGTCCTACCAGTGCTAATTTGAGCATCAGTGCATTTAATTAACTTAAAATAGACTCCACTAAACATTATAGCCGGTAAACATTGTAAATTTTGATTTCAAACGTTTCGTGAATTACACACAATTAGACTCCATACAGATATTGATGTTTCTTGAATTCGAGTTGAAAAGAAAATGAACAAACCAGTGTCAATCACTGGCGTGCGCATAGGGGCTGATGGGGCTACAGCCATCTCCAATTTTTTTTTGAACATCGACAACATGCCTTCAAATAAAAGTAGCGAAAAACTTGAAAAATCAAAGTTGTAACTCCATATCTCCCTTAAAATGAGCTCTGATTATAATTTTTGAGAGTGGAAAATTCTAAAAATACGAAAAAATATTCTGTATGCCGGCCCCATATAAATCAGCTATGTACGTACTACCGATCTGTACAATTCCATCACCTCCCGAAAAAAAAATCCTGCGTACGCCAGTGGTGCCACAGTTGAGTGTTGAATCTTAGTGGCTTAATTTATTTTGTACTTCAATATTTCTTTTGATTAGTTATTAATTGAGTAGCTATTGCTTTTGGCAATAGTAATTAATATGCATTACCAATACTCGTAGCAAATCACTTGATTGACATTTCTTTCAGATCCGGCCATAAAATCATTATCAGATTGTCATTTGTCTCCTTCTTATTGTTACAGTGCTCCCCCATTCGTCTACCCCACCCCCTCCCCTCAAACCGGGGAGCTTTTCAAGGCTTCAAATGGGGGTTAACTGGAAGCTGGAGCACCTGCAGATTTTGCCTGTTACTCCGTTTTTGTCGCAGGCGGGCGGGAAAATGGGAAAGTTCCCACATGATGTCATCTCCACCACTCACACTCCTCCTTAATCTGCGTGAAAATGAAAGCGCCCCTTCCTCCTTCGCGTCAGGGGCGACATTTTGAAACTCGCATGCAATTTTAATGCGGCTCGTGGCGAGCTGGAGTGCGCACCAGCGGTCAGTAATTATCGTCACACTCCGCTAGAGGACAGGCCGAGCGCAGTTGAGAGACATGGCGCGTTGAAGGGGGCCAGAGTGAGACAGAAAAAGCAGTGTTTCCAATATGAAAGGGAGATTTCCCGCTGGATAGGAGAATTTCGGGTAGCTTTTTTTTTTTACCCCTTTAGCCTCTCGGATTACCTAATGCTAACGCTCGTGTGCGATCTCCAGTGGAGAAACAGTAACTCGGATCCCACTTTGAACAGTAATCAAAGTTCCGACTATCTTCTCTAAAAAGAATGAAAACTTAGAACCAAGTCTGCCTTTTGACGAACACTAAAATATACACACCGATGCCCAAATCTCCAACATTTTATGTAAAATTAGACATCTAAGGTATGATTTTAAAAAAAATTAGAACTAAACCAGTAATACACTCTGGAGATAGTGCTATTCACAGTTATGCCTGAATCACACGAGGCTAAATCCTAAGCTAAATTTTCCAGTTGGACTGGTACTGGCCCATTTGCCAGTTTTCGCCTCACATGATGTTTGTTACCGTACTTGCCGGTATACTTTTGTTCCCACCAGGCACTGCGCAGAGAAGACAATCTAAAAAGATGGACGAGCGATTTGAAGAACGTTCTAGGAGAAGAGCTCAAGGACGTATTTAGAGGGAGGGGGTCCAGGGGGCCCGGACTCCCTCCGAAAGACTTACTAAATACTAAAATAAAATATAAAATCGTATCAATCCATAGGATTGTATGTTTATTTTATTAAGTCTCTCTGAACGCTTCATGTTGACCAGGGCATTCACTTGTTTTTCTCTCAGCTGTCTCAAGCCTCTTAGGCATGTTTAAAATGCATTGTGTTGTGCCATGCAAACCTCCTGAGCATTCAGGAACAGGTAACAATTCTGGTTTTAGAGTCAGCGGTTTGCATGGTAGCAATTATGATAATCACACGATTCGGCGATTCGGCATCGAGGAAGAGCTTGATGGCCAGGGGATATAGAGGTGAGACAAGCTGGGAGGTGACTGACTTTGGAGATTGAGTGGAGAGAGTGAAGGTGGTCAGCAAGTCAGTAGGTGAAGAGTAGTACAACGCTCTGGTCAACAAATAGGAGAGAAGCTCACAGAGGACTTCGCTATTTTCATTCAGCTAAGAGACTTCAGTTAGACAGGTAATTATCCTACACCCAGCCATGATACAGGTTCAACGGTTCACAAAACACAACGAGTGTCCATTGTCTTTTCAGTAGTTTAATTCCTTTGTGTAATTTGTACCTTTCGCATGCCAAGCAATAACTCGTCATGTCAATGACGAGTGGTCTCATCAAGAGGATGAATGATGAGTAGTTTACATCACCCCATCAATTAACTGGTTCAGATCCCTTCATTCTATAGAATGACACGAAATCATGAAAAAGTACTTTTCAGCATAATACTGTACTCGATTCTACTTACAATGGATGCTTATTTATTTCCTCTGAACTTAGAAGGCAAGGGGTCATTATTATAATAATTATTATTATATTTGGATCATACTGCTTTGAAGGACAGTACCAAAAATATTTATGCAAAACACTACTTATGATAATATGCATAAAATATTAATCAGGAACTTTACTTTTCGACAACTGGATCTAACATCCTTTTTTTTATTCGATACATATTCAATTCTTTAATTTACATTAATTTTTATACAAAATTTGTCAATCTTGTGTACACGCAAGCTGGATAATAAATATATGACGTTATATCTATATTCTTAATCAATCTTTGTGCGTATTCATGTTTAAATAAAAATGCAACATTAATAAATGTACATATTTAATAATATTTAATTTAAACATTTATATTATTATTATTATTATTGAGATACTTGGTTCGGACAACCCCAGAAATATATTTCTAGATACGTGTCTGCTACTGCTATAATTAGAAATTAGAATCAAAAGAATTAATGGAAAAGCTTGGGGTAGAAATTGGTTCGAAAGAGAATATGATGATCAAGGTGTACTCAACACGCTTTTTAATGAACTCGGGATTCATTCATTAAAAAATATTTTGTTTCAACTGCATATGTCAAGCAATTGATGCACAGGTAATAATAACGAGTTTCATTATCGGTTAATCACATTTGTCGTGTACAAATCTCATCGATTTGGATAAATTCATAAATATTAATGAACACGGTTCCACTTCATCTCTATTACTTTTTTCTTTCATTGAGCAGCGAACAAAAACAAACACCACTCGGGAACCACAGACAAGAAACTTTCCTGTTCCACAGAATCTAGCAGAGAAAGCCAGTCGCAATTAGCACACGGTCAAGTCGTCAAAACCACTATAGCAGCCAGTCTGGCAGTCATTATTGCCAGCTAGGTAGCCAGTCCAGCACCACCTGGAAATCCAGTTCCGTGTGATTCGTCATTTTCATGTAAGTCTCGGTGGCACAAAATGACATCCCAGCCTCTATTACGCAAATCGACATCTAAATCTCAATTACAAATGTCTACATCCCAATTTAGATTACACAATTTGGATGATGTATAGTTCCGCGTTAGCTCTGCTTCATGACCAATCAAGACAGAAACTCTCCACCAATGAAAGTTCTATTATATGATAAGCAATTGTAATATTGGATCCAAGCTTGAATTGCTTAGCTTTTTAAAGCGAGCACTATGTGCGTAAGATGAATTCTAATAAATAAGTGTTGCCAATCCCATTTATCTTACACTGAGTTCGAGCCCGTATTTTGGCTTCACGTTTTTTAAATCCCCACTTTCTTCTAACTTCTTGTTGTTCTCTGATATATTGCACTTGCTTAAAGATATGTAGGAGTTACAAGAGATCTATAAATTCACAACCTTAAGTGAAATATCGTTCATGTCACATTTGGTTTTACATCTATTTTATTCTCAGAGAAGCTAATCGGGGCTGGTCCTATAGTTTAAACCCGGGACTCCCTAATTATAAGGTGACAGCGTTATCACCACTCCATCGGGATACTTCATTAGTTAATTTCTCTGTCTCTCTCTATTTTTCCCTTTCTCTCGCTCCTCCCTTCCTCTATTTTCTTTCTTTCTTACTCTCCTCTCCTCACTCGCTCTTTTTCCCACATCTCTCTCAGGCATCCGGATTCTAATTTCTAAGCGAAGAGGAAAAAAATCCCTGAACTTGTATTTTTTTCCTAATGGAGGGAAATTATGACGTCAGAGTTGGGCAACATTGATACTAAGAGAGAGGAGCGTGTGTGTGTGTGGGATGTGTGTAAAGTGACGTGAGTGAAAGGTTTCCGGTAGACAGAAGTGGGAGAGGGAGGAGTGGGGATGGGCGAACGATGGAAAGAAGAGAACGAGGTAATAAGTGAAAAAGACAGAAGGGAATCTGAACCGGAAGTGGGCGTGGTCGTGCTGCAGCGGTGCCCTCTTGCGGAGCAAACACCTGTCCGAGGGTCGATGAGCCACGAACCCCCTTTGGAAAGGAACCAACAATCCTGTTCAGGTGGTTTTTTTCTTTTTAATGAAAACAGCCATGTTAAATGCCACTTTTGCTTTCCGACAGTCGTTTGTCTTTAGACTATGATTACAGTGCTTCTCCCCACCTTTTTTGTCTCTAACCGAAGGTTCTATTACAAATATCATCTCAGTTTCCAATGTACAATCAGCAAAGCTTTGATTTCGTGCAACTCTGTCACAGAAGTTAGCTGCCAGATTTTACATGGCTACCCTTACTGGAATAACATAGTTAATTCAAAATATATGGTATATTACTATTATTGTAAAGAATATACAAACCAATTCATTATAATAGAAATGCAGAACATATTTTTATTTTTCTCCATGTCGGTTAGTCTACATTTTCTACCTCTTGGAATAATCGCGACGATGTGGATTAATTTGATGATGAGACAAACATACTGATACACTCATGCCTTATCTCAAATTCGAATTCGGAACCTTTGGTAATGTTGACACATAACCACTCCGCCTCGAAGGTAGGTTGTAGAGGTAACATTTTAATGACACGCAATCATTTAAAACAACACTGTTTTATTTATAACATGAATTAAAATTTGTCATGTCAACTTGGATTATTTATTCGCTGTTCATTTATATTTCCACCAGATCATTTTTTATTTTCGTTATTTTGATAACACTATGTTAGAATATTTCCGCATGTGTAATAATAAAGGTAGCCCATGCAGGCACATTTAGGAGATGTAGGTGTAGGACCCCGCACATTCTCGATCGTGGTCATTTTGGCGGTGATGTGATCAGCACCGCGCTCCGTTCGCCTATCCCCAGGTACACGGCTGGGTGAGCACCAGAGCGGCTTTATGCGACCTTAGATCACCCACCCCGGGAATCGAACCCGGCTCTCCCGCATGTCAGTCAGACGCCCCACTGACTACACCACCGATGTTCTTGCATCTGTAAAAATATTGATGAATATTTTTAAAACAACTTACGTCACGGCAGGAGTTAGCCCAGGTTATTGAGCTTTAAACTGGGACAGCTGGTCACTCTGCATGAAAGTCAGGCCAGTTTTTGGTATTCATGGGCCTACAGAACATAAATGGTACATTTGAAGCTTTTTGCCTAGTATGACGCCCTGAAAGCGCCATGATCCGAAGCGGCGTGCGCAATATTCCATGCGTCTTTCGAAGAGGGTCATCCCATATAGTTAGCTGCACATGGAAGCATTTCCTTCTTGTTTACCTCAAGTGTGAGTGTGGACAGGGGCTCCCGATAGCGTAGTGGTAATGCTGTCGCCTTGTGAATATGCGATCCAGGGTTCGATTCCCAGTGGAGGAGCAGTGGTTTGAATCCCAGTCCTATAAATTGGACTTGCAAAAAATGCCAAACCAAAAGTCGGAACTACACGAAGACAGCCGGAATAGCACGAGAGCGAATTTGGGCTCGTATAACCTTGACATAGTTCAAATATGCAAAAAACATATACATACATTTTACATTTCGTCCAATGTGTAGTTTACATACACTGCCACATTTTCGACATTCAATTTCTTTTCTCACGATTCCGTGTTGAATTACAAAATCTTCTGGATCTTCCACACACGGCAATAACTTGACGACGCATCCTGGACACGTCATCTTCTTGAAAAAACACGGGGTGGTTGGAAACAGTGACAGGGGATTACGTCATCAAACGCACGCAACATCCGATTGACGTAGAGGAAGTACATGGAAGCAACGGCAATTGCGATATTTTTATACATAAAAACATGAATTATCGCTAAAAAAAATGAAACATTCGGGAACTTCAACAATGCTACAGAAAGTGATTTGCGTAAGTAGTTTCTTCTGTAAAAATGAAGAAATTCGTTTTCACTAGTTGAAAGTGTTACCAAAGCATCTCTGGATCGAGAGAACGAAAAGAACCCTCTGCACAAGTAGTGACGCAAGATGGCTCGACCAGTGAAGACGTGTGAGGGAAAGGGAGTCGTGGAGGGGGAAAGCGACTACAGTTACCAGCCATTGCAGCAGCGTGTACTGCTTTGTTCTACCGATTCACAATCAATCTCCCCATCTTTGCCCTTATGCGTAGTCTTGCTCCAGAGTTTCCCGGGATAGAGTATAGTTGCGCCATATGATTTCATAAAAAGCAGACTACGGAAATTTCCTTATCGGCTACTCGACGCGCGCTTTCCTTTTTATTATTATGAACTTTAAGGTTCCATTCTAAATTTCCGTGTTCACGAAGCTGGTGCAGTATGATTTAGGAGGAGGAAGTAGTGGGTAAAACAGCGTTGCTGATTTATCGTATTAATTCTGTCCATATTTCTGCAAAATTCCTTTACTTTCCGTAATTGTCAAATTTGCCTCAAAAATAGCACATCAGAGTAATTCTCAACATCGCTAATTGTTACGTTTTTATAAAATTACAGTTGCTTCTATAAACTTTATTTTTTAATTTCGGAAATGACATCTATGAGCGGCTTTGAAATCTAATTGAGAATAGTGTTATTATAACAATGAGAAACTTAAGAAATTTTGAAATCTGCTAATTGTAGCATAGTAGAAAGAAAAGAACGTTGGGTTAGATTGTTTTCTTGCCGAAAGTCTTCTTCTGAGGTGAGGAGAAGAGACGGGGAATGGACCAAAGCAGGAAAATCTGTGTTTACTCCCGTCTCTGTTGTAGCAGAGTGTAGGGGAGACTTCCTGATTGAGAGCCCCCCACTTGGTATGGACATTTACGATTGTTACGTGAGTTCGTAAACAATCACAATTTCCTTCCGAAGCGAAATGAGAGCGCCCTTCTTCAACTCGCTGCATTTTCTTTTTCGGATTCTTTTCTGTTTTAGCTGCAGTGCTGGTGTTTCGGATAAATTTAAAGAAACTCCGATCTTTACGAGGCGTGTATAAGGCGCCTGACCAGCACATGTCCACGTGGCATCCTTTACAAGAATTGGCAACATCTAAGGGACATTTTATGGCCACGCACCTTGTCAAGATTGTGAAGAAGACAAGGTCAGATTTTCTTTAAGTTTGTCCGGAAGTGTAATTAATCTCCACATTATGTAACTTGCGTACAGTGAATATGATCCCAACTAAGCGAAATCTCATTTTGTGTATATGGTACCCCCTCGGCACTGAATTTTCAATCTCTCACCAGTTTCTTTACTTCTTGCACTTTCGTTTAACTTTAATTTGCTCTTGGCCTATCTTTTTCCATTGTTCTTTTATTCTATGAGTATACATACCGTTACCGGTGGATATCGCGGAACGTGTACTATATTATACGTATATATATATATATATATATATATATATATATATATATATATATATATATATATATATATATATATACTTGACTTACTTGACTGACTTAATTCCTTCCGTTCCTATTGGAACATAGGGCATCCACGAAGTGTCTCCATCTCACTCTGTTACATGCGATCTTCTTCATTTCTTTCCAACTTTTCCCCTGTTGTTTTCCTTCTTCTTCAACAGTACGTCTCCATGAACTTTTGGGTCTTCCCCTTTTTCTAGCACCTTGAGGGTTCCAGTAAAGTGCTTGCTTTTCAATTGTGTTGTCTGCTTTCCTTAGTGTGTGTCCTATCCAGTTCCATTTTCTTCTTTTAATTTGGTTTTTAATCTGGTCTTCTGATGCTCGTATCCAAAGTTCTTGATTTGTGATTACTTCTGGCCAATGTACATTTAATATTCTCCTGAGACATCTGTTAATGAAAACTTGTAATCTATTTGTGATTTCAGTTGTGACTTTCCAGGATTCTGTTCCATACAGCAATACTGATTTAACATTGCTTCTAAAAATCTTTAACTTTGTTTCTGTAGTTATAATCCTACTTTTCCATATTGGGTAGTTGTACAAAGGCCCCATTTGCTTTCTTGATGAGTTGTTTTACATCATGTTCTGCTCCTCCATTTGTTGCAACTACACTTCCTAAGTAGGTAAAATTGTCTACATCCTCTAATATTTCATTTTCTAATTGAATATAATCTTGGATTCTTGCATTTATTCGCATTGTTTTAGTCTTTGATTTATTTAATGTCAGTCCGAATCTTTTAGCTTCTACAACCAGATCTTCCAATTTAGTTTTTGCATCTCTATAAGATTCTGACAACAGACACACATCATCGGCAAAATCTAAATCTTCTAATCTATCCATAAGGCCCCATTGCATTCCTCTTCTTTTTCCCTTTACGGTTTCCCTCATTACTGTATCTATTACGAGAAGAAAAATAAGAGGCGACAGAATACATCCCTGCCTCACTCCAGATTCTGTTTCAAAGGGTTCTGTAACATCTCCTTCATGAATAACTTGACTCTTGCATTGTCGATATGACTCCTGAATTATCCTTATTATCTTAAGTGGTATTCCAAACTTCTGTAATATTTGCCACTAATAATATATATATACACATATTGAAATTGAAATGTATTTCTTTAAGTGTTGTTAACAGATTAACCTTTATACAACACCGTGTGTTTAACATATATGCATAAAACTATTTTACAGAGTAAGGTTAGAATACATAAAAATGTTTGTAACAATATACATTCAATATATACTGTAAATCAGAAATTTAAAAGAAAGAAGATACATAAAAGTTAAAACATAGTTGTTCTTAAAATAGCATACATTATTGTCGAATTTAATTTCCATAGATTAGGACATTTACCTGTACTAACGGGGCCTCCCCGAAGGCACAGTGGTAGCGTCGTCGCCTTGTAATCAAGGGGTCCCGGGTTCGATACCCGGTGGAGGCACATAGTGGTTCGGATCCCACTTTAAACTGTAGGTCCAGTCCCGATTAGCCTTTCTGTGCATAAAGTGGACTTAAAACACCAATTCAACAATAAAACCTGTACTAACGATAGCAATTTGTCCATCCAAGTGTTGGATTTCAAGGCTGTAGTTGCGATTGCATTATGATGTCTTCTGGTGTTATAATGAGGCACTTGCACGCATAATTTTTCAAGATTTGTTTTACTATCTATTACACCTGCTAAGATATTTTCTATAAACTGATGACAGAATATATTTCATCTACATTCAAGGTTACATAATTTACGTTTTCTACTTAGATTACTGATTCATAGGGACATTGAATTTTCGCGATGCGCGAAATCGCGAAATGTGAAAGAAAGATGCAATTTTGAACATTCTGCACGTAACTACATCCCCAATGATGAAATATGCATGAGTTTTACTCGCGAAGTAATGCGAAATGTGTGCTTTTCCACGAAATGAACGCTTTTTCGCGAAATAACCGTGAAATATCATCAAATTAAGTAGAAAACACGCAAAAACCGGCAATCGAGATTGTGCGCGCAAACTGTCGATTTGTAACGAAATGTTTGCCTAAAGTTTCCTACCACTTGCAGCTGAAGAACGTTTTATCTTCGATCACATCAGGAAGACGCTGCAAATTGGGATTTCCCATACACATAATCTCAGTTCGAAAACTTCGCTCCCTCTCAAGCTGCATTCCTTTCTCCCTCAAATATGCCATTTAGAAATGAAGTGATTTTGTGTTGATGTTTTCTTTTTGGTTGGACAGCTAAGTACTTGTGTATGTGTACTGTATATAAAAATGAAGTAGTTTATCAATTTACAGCTCTCTTGTATGTTGTTTCCTCTCATGATGAAAAAGTGTGTGCAAATTTTTTTTTCCACCGCTGGTATATACCGCTGATCAGACATTTTATTTACCGCTCTCCTCAGTTTTTATTTACCATAAATTTGTCTCCCTACTGATTCATAATAGACATGATACATTTTAAAATTATTATGCATAAATCTACAAAACGTGCGTTGAACATTTTCAATTAGCGATGTATCACTTTTGGAATTTAACGGATGCCATATTTGACGAGCATATTCTAAGGATATATATTTTTTAGGGCTGAGCCGGTACCGTTTTTGAACAGATAGCGATACTGTCACTGATTCCCACTCATACCGGCATCGGTGCTTGAAAATTATAATAATTAAGAGCTGTTCCAAATATTAGTTAATACTAGTCTACTCAAACTATATGAATCAATTTACCAAGAGTTTTGCTTCCATATATTCAAGAATTACAGCAGAATATAAAATTATATGTTATGTTATCACAAAATTCAGTGTTTCCACACAAAACTGTTGCAAATATAGAGAAGCTTCGAACATTGCATAATTTCCAGGATAATAAGTGTCTTGCTGCATTTTTGAGGAGCCTGTGAAAGTGTCGTTAGATATCGGTAAATAAATTCCAACCGAAACTTACCGACACATCGGCATCGATATCAGCTATGCCATAATATATATGTATATATATATATACCTATGTATAAGTAGGCCTACCCATCCCCCATGACGTCTCCGATAAAAATTCACCATATTCTATCTTTGCAAACATATCTAGCACCCAATATCACTGTTTCCGTTTGTGACGTTCATGTTTTCTGTTTTTGCTCCGACCCCACCCCCTCCTTTCCTTCCTCCTCCGCACAATCTCTCCATTGTGACTTCGGGTTTGATGCCGTGCCGTGCCCCGCAAATTGTCCATGATTATTTTCATAAACTTTTCTTTTACATCCTGTGTTTTTAAACGATGGATTTTTATGTGTGCTGGTGGAGAATTTGTCAACAGCTTGTTTTGAGTTTTCTTTTTATTCTTGAAGCTCTTATTGGGTTAAATAAAGTGCACGAACATGGTGATGGACAATTTTCACGGTAATACTCATGGATCCCACTGTACATAATGGATTTTGGTGCTTTGAGCGTGCAACTTCCTCGACTTATTTCTTAATGACACCTCAACAGTCTTCCTAGGCAGTCCTGTAGAAGGTCCAAAGACAGGGTGTGATACGAACTCGCACTGCCCACAATACCTTCATCGTATTGTTTTCCCCAAGGTCGGGAAAGGGGGTTGGGTAGCAACGGGATGCTCCGTTTTCAAGGCTGCGAATGAGTGGACGTAGTTAAATTAGTTCAGGCAAGACCAGGGACCGTGGCTACGAATTTGGGGACAGCGGGAATCATATGCATCTGGCCAATCGCTACTCGACAGAGTTTCTGCAGACCGAATCTGTTGTCCCGATGTAACTAACTTGCCGTCAGTGTTTAGAGACAGAGGGACAGAAGGTTATATAGAGAGCAAGAGAGAAGTAGACAGAAACAAGAAGATAGAGAAGGATGGAGAGAGCATGGTAGAGAGGGTTTGGAAGGAGAAGAGGGAGAGAAAAAGATAAAACGAAGAGAGAGGGAAGGAGAGTGTGATAGAGAGGGATGGAGAAAGAAAAGAGGGAGAGAGGGTGATAGGAAGCGGGAGAATGAGACGGAGAGAGAGAACGTGATGGAAGGAGATGGTAGGTAGAGAGAGAAAAGATAAAATAGAGAGAGAACGTGATGGAGAGAGGAGAGAAGAAGAGTGTGATAGACAAGGGAGAATGATAGGGAAGGAGAGAGACGGGAGAGAGCGTGGTAGAGAAGGGAGAGTGTGATGGAGAGAGGAGAATGAGAGGGATGGAGAAGGAAAAGAGGAAACTGAGAGAGAGCGTGATAGGAAGCGAGAGAATGAGACGAAGTAAGAGATGTTTCGAGCTCTTGCAGTAAATGGAACCCAGAAACCCTCGAACTAAAGACGAGAGCTCCTATCCTACAGCTACAGCTTATAATCGACTAAGAATCGAACCATGTCCAATAGCAGAATCTTAAAACAATAGAATATAGAAAGCTTCAAACATTTTCCATCGCTGCTGTAGCTTTATTTCCCTGCGGCTCTTGAGAGCCATGTGCGGTAAACGAACCCAACATACATTGAACAGCCGCTGGGATAAGGCATCTCCTCCGCCACCTCAACGAAGGATGCTGACCCACCACACTGCTGCCATCTCGTGTCCGAAAGAGTAAGCTCTGCGTCGACCGTTAAGCGACACACACACACACATATAGATAACCTTCAGCACGCTTCCCTCGCGCCTCGCTAATGTACATAATGTAATTTAGCCGCTTCTCCCAAGGGAGCGCCCGCTGTCACTTAAGCACCTGAGCACGTATGCTATCTAGATCATGGGAGCATTGTCGCCCCTTCTCCTCCAAAACCAAGGCTGCGACGCTTAAAGTGGACTGCAACCAGATGCCGTGGCTAATTTTTCATCTCCACACATACCAGGAACATAAATGTGTACACGAAGTTTGATCGTAACTGAGAGTTCACTTCAAAAACTTACACCGGATCTAGCCATACATAGTTGAAAACGTCTGTGAGATCCAGCGAAAGGACAGACAAACATAAGACTTTACATGTTTTGGAATTTTCGTGTTACGAATGTCAGAGATGCTTAAAGAACGGTCGCACGAAAGGAATATACTGGAGCCTTTTGTTTCTAATTCGACTTCTCCAGGAATATTTGAACATCTCTTAACGCATATTTAGCAAACTTATTGTATAGCAATGCTAAATTTATAATATTGTTAAAATCTCCACATTATATCACCTGCGCTGATTGAAAAATAGCTGACACCGCATTCTTGTCAGTTGGTTGCCCAATGACTACAGGGCAGTCAATTAAGGTCGTAAACGGTCATTTGTTGACGAAATGACGTCATCTTGGAGTTACGTGGGATTCTGAAACTCGTAACAGGAACAACGTGAAAGTAGCTACATTCGTATTTGGTGGGTCTAAGACATTTTGTTGCCGGACATTTTCGTGCTAGGACATTTTGGTGCAACATATAACTTTACGCACAGACAAAAAATAATGTTCTTTTGAATTGACCTCTCTTTATTGTGTCCCTTCATACAAGGAGTTTTACATGAAAAAAGTTACAAGCAACACCTCGTAGGTAGCGAACGATGTCTGTCCTATCATGTGCAGCAACGAGTTTTTCTGGTCGAACACAACAGTCTTTGTATCTCTTTCTTGGTCGCTCGACGTTTCATCTGTCCATAGCGAGTTTCGTTCAGAGCTACGTCGAGATGCAGGACCTCCAGGAACCGCCAAATCGTGGGATGGTCGGTGGAAACATGCGACTGGAATCCTCGATGCCAGCCCTCCACAGCATTGTTTGTTTTTCCATCTCCATTTAGGACAGCTCCGAAGTGATTACAAAGTCCGACGGAGAACTTTGGCTGACGACTTCCACCTCATCGCTGAGGACGTCCTACGTAGTTGTCTTCGAAGTAATCCAGAACTGGTTGAAGATCATCTGATACTTCGCTGCAAAGTTCTTCAAAAGCTTGAGCTACATCCATTTCTTGTACCAATGCCAAAGCTGGTATCATACGGCACTGAAGTGAGAATGCTGCGTTCTTTGCATATCTCATCTGCAACCCTTCCGACTGCACTCGGCGATGTATACATTGTGCCAAGTGGAAAAAAACAAAACTTTTCCACTTGGCACAATGTATACATCGCCGAGTGCAGTCGGAAGGGTTGCAGATGAGATATGCAAAGAACGCAGCATTCTCACTTCAGTGCCGTATGATACCAGCTTTGGCATTGGTATCAGAAATGGATGTAGTTCAAGCTTTTGAAGAACTTTGCAGCGAAGTATCAGATGATCTTCAACCAGTTCTGGATTACTTCGAAGACAACTACGTAGGACGTCCTCAGCGATGAGGTGGAAGTCGTCAGCCAAAGTTCTCAGTCGGACTTTGTAATCACTACGGAGCTGTCCTAAATGGAGATGGAATAACAAACAATGCTGTGGAGGGCTGGCATCGAGGATTCCAGTCGCATGTTTCCGCCGACCATCCCACGATTTGGCGGTTCCTGGAAGTCCTGCGTCGAGAAATGTCCGCACCAAAATGTCCTAGACCAGACGCATACATGCACACGCTCACAATTCTCTAATTATAAATCATGGTCTACGCATTGTGTTATGTATGCACCATGATATATTCTCGGTGTAAAATGTATATTGAAAAGCCTTCAACATTCGTTAAGTATTAATTGAAGTGGACAGACTTGTTTTTGTCTACATGGTTTCCTGTTCGACACTAAGGGCAAATGTCTTATGTACTGAAAGACAGTTTAGATTGTCTTTTAGCAAAAAAAATGCAAATTAGTTTATAGATGATAAATTTCAGTGCCTGTGAATGATACGACGTGCATGTAACAAGCAAGGCTCTTTAACCTTTGTAGAGCAGTGAGGTACTCATGGTAGCTTACTGAGTATTACTTAATAGCTTGCCATGCATCCCTGTTTGTGTGTTTTATGGTGCACAAATACCAGTAGCTTGTTTGGATTGGTGTAATATATAACCCATTTGTTTGGATGAGCGTCATGTAACACAATTGCTGCTAGCGATAATAATTACATAATTTGAATGGCAACTTTATGAAGTTTATGGTTACGCTATTAATGTAGTTTTCTTTTTAAAAAAGATCATGGCATTCGTAGCTTTACGATTTGAGCTTTCGATTGCATTTATTGAATTTCTACACTCACTCGTTGAAGGGATGAGATTTATTCAACGACAATATTGATGGATACGCACAAGATTCATTGTGTTAAATCAAGTTAAAATAGCGTTTTGAAAGAGAAAACAATCCTTCCCTCCCTCCCCACCTTTTCGACTAGCCCTTGAGTTTTCATTTTATGCAGTAGAGCTAATTTTTTTGGGAACGTCCCCGCTCACAGTTGGAAGTGAGTATATGATCTGACGTTGCCGAGAATGCTCCGCCCACTCAATGCTATTCGTTGAGTATGCACAGAAGCGCCAATCCACGTAACTGCGCAGCACGATGCTACAGTAATACTATACTATCAATCTGCCCCCTTGCTTCAACAGGGAATCCACGTTTTCTTTTTAACTCTTTACTTCGGAATTGATGATGACCGGATGGAAGGTGTTTCAAAAGGATGGGAGATTTTCCTTTGAATATATTTTTAGGAACGTTGTCGCGAAATGTATGGCAAAGATAAGGAATTCGATGGCGACCTTGTACAAAAGAGATATCGATGTTGTTTAATAATTTAATTGCGAACTTTACTGTGTACAACTGTGGTTTACAAGGAAGGTAACTTACAGCTATCACCATTATCTTCCCATTCTTTTAATTTTGATTTGATTTGGTTAATTTTACTTCCCTTTGGCTGAGCGCGAAGATAATTATGAGTGATGATATGATGAAATTGACGAAGGGACACTCACAAAGTGTCTGACTACCATGCGAGAGACCCGCGTTCGATCCCTGGCGGGGGAGAAATGGGTTTTTCCCGCCTGTTCATGCTGCTCCGGCGCCTACCCAACGTTGTATAAAGTGGGTACTTGGAGGAAACTCTGGGGGTAAAGGCGACCAGGGGCGTGGTGCTGATCACATCACCCCCACCTTCGGCTGTGAGCAAGAAAGTGTGGCCCACTAACTCCATACCTCTTATACACCTTCATGGTGTGGTGCAAATCACAGGGAAGCGTACACTTACACTCACAAACAACACCCATGCCCAGGCAGTGATTCGAACTCGGAAACCCCTGGCGTCGTAGCGCGTTGTGCTAACCACTCCGCCACGGAGGGCGGCATCTTCCCATTCATCTCTTTTTCTCATCCATATATTTGACACGACTTCCTTACTGCTGCTGTCTGGCGTAGAATTAGTCTCAGTAGAACCAATCACGTCATAATGTGCATAAAAATTAACACGTGTTAATGAGAGTCACTTACATGATATAAATTCAAATCTGCATCACATTTGAAGCGCAGTCATACGAAGAAGAGAAAGAAAATTCACGAACTAATGTGAACTGTCATTTGTTTACTCCTGTCTCAGTCACATCAGACGAAAATGTTTTCCTTTGTTTGTGCCCGAGTGCCCCCGTGTTGCCTTTCTTATGACTTCCCTCCAGCGCTTCGTTGTATAAAGAAATGAACATCGTTAAACATCACATCTCTGATTTCGCTGTGTAAGATTTTCCTCTTCTTTAGTATACAAAACTTGTCATTGAATAAAGGTGACGTCGGTGTGTTGAAGAACGCAACACAGGGGTAGGATTACACGGCAAGCAGCTGATTGCATCACCCTCGCTCCCTTCGCTTGCTTGCGTATGAAAATTCGACAGAGGGTTTCTCTCCTCTTGTTAGAACAGTAGCCTTTTCCTCAGCCTCTTTTAGCAAATGATAAAACAGGTCTTTCAAAAAATTACGGACCTTCATTCAGTCATTCATTGTCTTCTTATCAGTGTCGTCGCTCTCAACCAATCGGTGACAATATAGGTTAAGGAACCGAGGTATGAAGCAATGTTTATTCGTTTTACATCAGTAATTTCAGAATTTTACCGACTTCCGGTATTCTCCACTGTAATCTGTACCCTGATTAATATAACCATGATTATATATGCAAGTGAACTTCTCATATGTCTCGTCAATTACACAGCTACATACGTTTACAATTACCGTTGTTCGCTGACGAGCAATATCTTAATCTCCCTCGCCCTTCAGAGGACAATTGACAATCTCAATTAACGCGGCCTGCCAGTGCACGATGTAAGCATTAATCCATCGATCATAGCTACTCCTCTGCTAATCTACTTCAATCTATCATGATGAAACATGCACCAAATTTGACAGCCGAAGTAGAACGAATGAGGACTGAAAGATTCTGACCGTTTCCTTTAAATCGAAACGACAGTGTAGACAACCGTTTATGTCATGTCGAAAAAACGGTCCAGTAAATTTAGTTCGGCAGCAAAATTATCGATAAGAGAACGGTTTCTTTGGTACGTGAATGGAAGAATAGCTAAACCTCTTGTGTCTGAGTGGGACACCCGGGTTGAATTTAGTTGGATTTAGGTCATTTCAGGTGGGCAATTTTCCAACATTGTCTCTGTACAAAGTGGCTTTGAGGTCCACCAACCCTCCGCAACGGAGAGGCAGGGGGTACGGTAACCGTACTAATTAGTAGGGAGCGGATTTTGTAACGAATCTGAGCGTTTAAGGTTTTATATTTGTAAGAAGTTAAGATTTTTTAAAATGTTTGTTACTTCAAATAATGTGCAATCTGTCACAGACAACTATAGTTAGATTGATACAGTTGTGGTTGGAACTTGTGTATATGTTTAGAAATACGTCATAATCTGTTCGTGTTGACGTCACTTTTTCATCTCAGCAGAGGAAGTGAACCCGCCTGAATGTTTTTCACCTGACGACAGACTCACTTAGAAAACAGGTGAAGGTGAGAAATCAACAGAAACATGGTAACGGTTAATGGAATGCCCGAATAGTGTAATTGGTAATTATTTTAGTTTCATTCTAGCTATACTCGGAAATAATAATTAAGTACAGAATTTTCGTGTATTTACGTTTGTCTTGTCCAACGTTAAATCTATATGCATTTGTGTTTAGTGATTGTGATTTGATATGTTATTTGTTCTTTACGTCGCTTCAGAAAAGCAAAGAAACGTAAGTAAATCAGTACATTGCTTGTAGGTCCACATACGATAGGAAATCTATGTGATTATGAAATATAAGTGATCATAAAACTGCGGTTAACTTCGAAAACCATGTTGTGTTTTCTTTCTACCCAGCAAGCACTGATGAGTGATAGAAGAGTATCATGTTCCCGCCAAAAGTAGCAGCGGACAAACTTTGTGGCGACTGGTGTCCAACTGGAGGACGTTGCAATTTTAAGGTGCAGCAACCTTCCAAAAATATAGCTGTTTCCATGCTGATCGTTTGAAATACGTATATGTATTTCAGGACATGAAATCAAGTAAAATGAACACACTTTGTTGCACTTTTTTGCACCTTTTTTGTGAGATGAGCACAGTTATCCCCTTTTTATCCCTTCAGCACCTTTTTCCATCCTTTTCTTTCATGTTTTGTTAAAGTATTGCACAGAGAAATAAATTATTTTCACTCTTCTTGAGAAGCTACATAAAATCCTATAGATTGTAGAGCAGAACAAGAGCTATAAAACTTTATTGAAGCCGCCCAAATAGTCTCCAAGATAATGTAGAAAAACCCGCGAGAGAAAATACAAACTTCAACAAAACCTATTGGGCAGAACCACAGTTCTCTACGCGGTCCGCGCAGATTATATACAGAAGGCGCAGAAAAAGAGAGCATTGAATAAAGGAATTTTATCAGCACTTTTTTTTGCAACTTTTTGAAAACATTTTCAGAACCTTTTATTCACAATTTCCCGACCATAATTTTGCACCTTAAAATCCTTTCCCTACTCATTAGCGTATGCCTTCTGCTACAATGCTATAATTTCTACGTTTGTTTCCTTTGTACTTATGTAATTTGGACATAGGTTAAGTGAACTTATTGAGAACTGTATTTTGTTATCAAAACCAATCTGGAAGTTTGAATTTACATGACTTGAGATTTCGAAGTATCGAATAAGTCGCATGCGAAAATCTCAACAATGTTCTTCTTTCTCTTTTCCACAACAATTGGTGGCAGACTTTAAAGGCTCAAATCGCTAAACGCAACAATTTGTGGGTCCCTTACAGTTTTAAACACACATATAACGAAAAAAGGACAGAATTGTTGCTTCTTCTGATAATTTCTTTCTGTTTTTATTTATGTGATTTCCAAATTTTCCATTTTAGTGTAATTAGCAGTATTATTAAAGTTATTAAAAGATAATTCACACAAGCAACATTAACAAGAAACAAGAAAATAAAATGCAATAACACGCTACGTATTTTATTGTATTTATTTTAAAAATGCCTCTTTTATGAAAATTGTGGGAATAGCATCAAGATTAGCAGGGAACGGGTTAATGTGTAAATACAAATTTATGGATGTAGCTGAAATCAGTTATATTTTTTTTTATCTTTGCGCATTATGGCATGTAAACTCGAGAAATTTAGTTTTTATTTTCCATATTTGTACATATATTAGGTTTTGAATCCAATCCAAAGTTAATGTAAATATGTTCTCCATTTAACTTTTCATTAAACAGCATACACGCTGTGAAAATTTTGAGACTGCAATACTTAGGAGAGGCCCTATTTTTTAAACGTTACTTTGTCCTTTACTACACCCGTGTTGCTGTTTTCCTCGTGCCTTAAAGTTGGTTGGTTGCCTTAAAGTTGGTTGCTTACCCTTTTCCATGAATACGCGTTATTACTATTTATTATCCCACGGAGTTGCACTGAAGTCAATATAATATATGAAATACACGAATGCGAATGTAGAATGCATTGCGTTCCAATTGATGGTCACTTTTGCAAAGCATACAATTGGATTTGCGGTCCCTGCTAGTGGAGGATATACCTAGATACCTGGAAGCAGGTAATATTTCTTCTCGTGAGCCAAAGGAGAAGAGGGAGACAGAACCATAGGTCTTCTGGGGGTAAGGGTGAGTCAACATAAACAAAAAGAGCGGCAGGAAGCCGAATTCTCCCCTAGTGCAACACCCAACAAGCCAGGAGAGGGTGAAGCGGCGGGTTGAAGGGGGAAGGGGGTACAAAAAGGGGGGGGGGGACAAAAATTCGATGTAGCCATCTGTTACTTCACAGGAGGGTTAGGGCGCTATACATGTGGTGGCAACGCACATAATGTTCACGTGGAAATGTGACACTCGATAAAATCTCTTTTTTTTTCATCTCTCTGGTCGAAGGGTGGATATTGCTGCGATAGATGCAGGTGGGTTTAAAAAAAAAGTGTTTCCAAACGGCAGGATGTAAAGTGGTCTTCTGCTCATGAAGATGTTTTTTGGAGGGAGGGGGGCGATGGATAAAGGTGGGGAGATCAGGAAATATAGACGCGGTAGGTTCCCACAAAAGTTCCTGAGATGACACTCTACGAGGGAGGGGACTGTTTTTTTTTTTTTTTGCGGGAAAACCGCAGTTCTCACCGTACATACGAAGAGGATGGGGTGATGTGGAAGCAAATTGTTGAATAAGAGAGGTCGGTCGGCGTTTTAGTAGAAAGCAAAATGCGTAAACTGGGGAAACGTGAGACTTGGCGCTTGATTATAATTTAATTTCGGATTCTGTAAGTTTTATTGTCGATATGTGAAGATGTAAGCAACATTTGAAAAAAAATGTACTTTGTGGGATTATGTCACAAATAAGAAAGACTGCAAAATAAAGATGAATGTTACTACAATTACTATAAAATTTATGTTGTGAAATTTGTGGAAATTATTAATTTAATTTTTGGCTTATAAATTTCGACAGCTGTAAATTTATCACGTGCAAGTTAGAAGTTTGTCTAGTAGTGTATGCAGTCACTGGCGTACACAGATTTTTTGTGAAGGTTATTAGCAGTACATAGCTGCTTTCTATGGGGACGGTATACACAATAAGATATTTCGAATGTTTAGCATTTACGACTCAAAAATTGCAATCGGGGATCATTTTAAAGGGAGGTTTGCATTACCACTCTGGTTTTCCCAAGTTCTTCACTGCTTTTATTTGAAAATATTGATATTCCCAAAATTTCGGAAGGGGCTGTAGCCCCATCTGCCCTCCTCTGCGTTCGCCAGTGTATGCAGTATCAAACTCTTAACATGCATTAACTTTTAATTCTCCCTCGTTCTTCTCGTATTCTACGTGTAGGTAGATATTCCTGAATATGTCTCTTTCATCAGAAGATGATGCCGTCATATTCGACAATGTAAGTAATTAAAAAATCGATAGGAGTTCTGCTATAGTAAATATATGCAATTAAGAAATATGAATCTTATGAACGTTACCTATCTTTTAATTCATAGATGTTAATAGCGAACACTAGTCTCTTCCGTTCCTCAAAACATTTTCAAACATTTCTATGCTTACAGATAAATTGCATTGAAATTCCGAAACCATGCATTTACTACTGCTCACAAACAAGACAAATAAATTAGTATATCCGGATTTTTTTAGATGGAGGCTGTTCAACTGCCATGAAAATCATTTCGAATGCAATAACACATGTGAAACTACAGCGAAGTTGCTGTTTTGCTCTATTCTTTTCAGAAAAACGAATGTCAAAATGGCGGAGGGGCAAGTGCTTGCTCCCTTGCTGTCAGCTTAAACCAATTATAACACCATTAAGCCTTGTTTCCATGATTATGAAAAACTAAATATGCTGACCAAGGCAGTAATTTATTTTATTGAAAACATAAACTAAAACGTAACGTTTCAACCTTCTAGCAAGGTCTTCATCAGACTCTGTATCAAGTACAAAAGTAACAAGATACACAAAAAGGGCATTATATATACACAAACATTACTCCCTCCAGACTATTAGAGCGTGAGATATTCTATATGAATATCTCTTCACATTCTATATGAAAGTAATTATGTTTAGCCTTTTAGGTGAAAGTACAGTTGGAAAGTGAAAGCCACCTGCTAGAAAGTTCCTAACAACTTTCTAATAGTCTGGAGGGAGTAATGTTTGTATATATATAATGCCCTTTTTGTGTATCTTGTTATTTTTGTACTTGATACAGAGTCTGATGAAGACCTTGCTAGAAGGTTGAAACGTTACGTTTTAGTTTGTTTTTAGTAAAATAAATTAGTGCCTTGGTCAGCATATTTAGTTTTTCTTAAACCAATATTTTTTTCGAGCTCCGTGTCCGAGTGGTGCAGCACGCTACGACGCCAGTGGTCCCAGGTTCGAATCCCAGCCTGAGGATGACTGTTCTTTGTGAGTGTTCCTTCATCAATTTCATTATATCATAACTCATCTTCATCTTTGCTGTTAGCCAAACGTGGCAAAAATTCGAAGTAAAATAAATCACTCTATTAAATCGAATCAAATGACATGGATATTTTTAATCAAGTACAGGGTGGGGGAGAAACAATTTGATGATTTAAGTTTGACGCCATACTGACATTTTTGTTGGTGACGTGGTAAAACACACATCCCTTTGTAGAGCTGTTTAAAGCCTTCAGCCGCCATGCAGCGTTGGCCGGAGGAGCATCGAGCGTTTGCTGTGGAAACGACTCCCCTACTGTAAAGCAGTGGTTTTTTTCGACAACATTTTGACAATGAAAGGCGTGGAAAGGTTCCGACAAACCAACTAATATTGAATTGGGTTACACAATTCAGGACTACTGCATCCACTGACAGCAAGACGCCTCCTGGACGCCCTTGAACTGTACGCACACCGGAAATGCAGGCCCGTAGCTAGAGGGGGGGCAGGGGGGCAACTGCCCCCCCTGAGAGCCTGCTCTGCCCCCCCCTGTGAAAAATACAGAACACATTCCTACTTCGAATTCTCACTAATCTTTACAATTATATCATGTGTTACTCTAGCAACATTACAAAGACACTTATTGTTTTTGTGATTTATTAGGGTGTATGGGATTCCGGATAATGTCGAATCAGGATTGGGGGGGGGGATTCCCTTCCAGATTAGACTTCGGGAAATTATTTCACAATTTGCAGTATCTAGAACAGTTGTGACATTTTGAGTAGTATTGTATTAAAGGTATCTAATGTGTTTGGATATTTTTCTTGGATGTGTTGCTATGAACTTTGAATTGGTTAAATTTTTGTTTCCCAAGTCTATCTTTTGGTAATAGTGTGGTAGAGAGAGGGAGTGGATATTTGATTTTTGTTACTTTGCGTTGCTTTTCTGCCACTTCTAGCTAATCGCAACAATGAAGGATGACGTGAAATTGATGAAGTGACACTCATAAACAGTGCCGCAACTACAGGGGGGCAGGGGGCATTGTCCTCTCCCCCTGACCTTGACAGAAGTCCATTCTAGGGGAAGCAAACATTTAAGTAAAAAACAAGACTAGGAGAATCTAAGAATAGCAGAACAATTGGATACTCATGATGGAATAAATTTTTACGTGTTCCTTGCATTTTTCTACCAGACGGACAAGGGCACTTGCAAGGGGCACAGAGGGGCAATTGCCCCCCCTCGATTTCAAATTTTATACAAATAAAAAAACATTTCGTAAAATTTTCTTGCTCGCTTCGCTCGCAATGTCTGCTGTTCTATTCTGTTCTATAGTCCAAGATCAGAGCCATAAGTATCTATGGGGCGGCAGAAGTCGGCTCTGGAAGCCAAACGATCTTTATGAAGAAAAAAATGTTAAACAGAATGCCATGGTGCCCCGTAAAATTATTGCACCCTATTAAAATAATTTCTTTCTATGAAACTCAATATGAAATATTACTGATGACACTGTAATCCAAGAAGTCATTGATCAATGAATTCCTATTTGTTTGTCAGGTGTTAAAAACATGTATTTCAACTATACTACAATTCACACAATATTTTGCAAAATGGTTAACGTAACCAGTAGGCAAACATTGTCTGTAGTGATGCAAGAGTCTCCCCTTTGAAAGAAATAAAGTCCGTGGTGGACTAAGGGACCCATGTTTTAATGTTTTAGCAAGTACAAAAAAAAATTAGCTACAAATGTTTACACAATTCATCAAAGTGTAGATAATATGTAACCAACATTATTTAATTAATTCTATTTTCCTTGTATAATACAACACAATGGTGTTGTTGGATTCTCGTTAGATTCCTTTGTGTGTAAAAATCTTGCATACTAGAAACTAGAGGGAATCATAATGAAGCATGATTTATAAAGGGCTCCCTTAATCAGTTCTGCAGAGAGGCTCAAAGTTGTTGGTGCATATTAATAATCTATTAACATTATCGACCTGTAAATATCAAGTAGATACAGCCCCAATTAGCCTACCTAGGTATTTATGTTAAACTTCATATTCTTTGGCAATCTAGAAAGGTCATTATCGAAATATTGCTATTTGATGTTGCTCGAAGTTCGTTTGTTCGTTGCACTTTCAAGATATCATCCCTTTCTGTTACTTACCTCTTTTCGTGGAGGGGGCAAGTGCCTCCGTGTACCCCGTTATATCTGCCAATGCGACACAATATATTAAAAATTTGCCCCCTCTAGGATTGACTTTGCCCCCCCTACAAAGAATTCCTGGCTACGGGCCTGCGGAAATGTGCGACGAGTCGCAGAAGCATTTCAGAGTAGTTACTCCAAATGCACTAACACCGCACCAAACTTTCACCTTTGCACTGTGCAGTGGTAGCTGATGAAACAGTATTTCTTTCATCACAACCGCCTAAAAACTAACATTAATTTTCCTTGAATTATATTAATCCCCAACATGAAAATACTGAGGCAAGAAAATTTTAAGTAAACCCTTACAAAAAAACAACAAAAAAAACACTATGTTCCGCAAAACATTTGCTCGTACGAAATTTATATATGTGTGTGCGAGTAAAAAATTACATTTAATTTATAATTCCTTTAGGAAAACAACATTTTGTTTACTACTGATGAAAGTTATAGAAAATAACTGAAAAAATAAGTGATAACCTCATATTACAGTTATTAATTTTAAAAAAGTAACTATTCTCTGTCCGCTATGACAACTAAGTACATGTAAATTAATACATGTGGTTTCTGAGAAATCCTATTGGTTCTTCGAATGGTAGGTGCGCAGAAATATTGCGCGTTGTGCACTCAGCGTAACTGCTATACGGATCATATAGTACGAGCTACACAGCACGGGGAAAATAACACCATAACTACTTCTGTGAGGTCACGTGATTTTGTTTACATTAATTTTGTTCTTGCAGAGGCTGGAGAATAGTTGAAGTTGAGGTCACGTGTTATTTTGTTTACATAAATTTCGTTCTTGCTGTGAACGAAGAACACTTAACAGTTACCGTACAAGTTACAATTGTAAGCAACACATTACGTTCAATCATTGTCAATTTCCATGTATCTGTGACGTGTACCGTAATGGGACAGTGTGGCTCCAAACCGTCTCTTCATATCAACCACCACGAAGCAGAAAAAAAAATGACAAACAGAAATCGAAACAACAGCTCGCTCCTTATTATTTTTCGAAACATAACCTTGCGTATATGCCGCCCGCAATACATGCCTGCATATCGTGTGCGTGCGGAGTTTTATTATTTCGTGTCGTAACTCCCAGAGTCGACATACCATGACGAGAAAAGTTGTACCTCATTAAAAATATATCCTCGCGTGTCACGTACGCCTTCGTATCGATAGGACACAATTGCTGCAGTCCGTGTTTTAATATTTTAATGCCCCGTTCTGTGTTAGACAGTGGACCTAATTCAATGTAATCCATAGCTACATTCTTCCGCGGCGGATATAATGTTTGTTGCCTTTCAAAGGTATTGAATATTAATTGTAAACGCCGATGTTAACCAACAATTATATTAAAATTCATTTGAATCAAAAACTCTATCAATATTTCAGACATGTTTCCCTCCCTTTCAAGCATTTTCTTGTCGGCGTGAAGTACTGATGAAGGTGGATTAAGCTTACTGTAAATATTTAAGAAAATTTCATTTCAGTTGAAATATAATCTGTTCTGAAGGGTCATTTTACACTTTCGTCAGTTACGTTATCTACCTGTTCGATTTTATCGATGCATTTTTATCATTCTCTATACTTCAATTCTCCCGAATTTTGAGTCAAGAGTTGTGTTTTGAGGTTTTATGTCCATAGGAAGTCGAGTTCTCGTAAATAAATTTAGAAATTTAGAACAGTTTTGTCCAAATAGCAGTCACATGTTCCCCCTCCTTACGAAACTGAAGAATATTTTGCTGACATGTACACCAGATCTCTTTGATTTCATTCTATTCTTGTTATTTAACGTCGCTTTTCTGCTACTTTTGACTAATCGCGTCTATGAGGATGATTTCATTTAATTTTTGTTATTTATCGTATCTTTTCTGCCACTTTTGATTAATCGCGACGATGAGTATGAGTGATGATATAATGAAATTGATGAAGAGACAATCACAAAGAACACTCATGGTCAGATCGGGATTCGAACCCGAGACCCCTGTCGTCGTAGTGCGATTTCTTTGTCTTTTGGATTGTTCGTTGTTCACTCTTTGAAGTCGACTGTTACCAACAGTTCCCGATTTCTGCGTAATTGACTATTTCTGCAATACACAGAATTCGGACCTCTTAATTTCGTGGAATTTCTGCTTCCTCAGTCCTAATTTCTTTAACACATCAGCAGAGCTTCATATCAAGAGGCCGTCTCATGTTTCTCAGGAAACATACCCGCTGAGTACTAGTATGGTGTCGTGAATAAATGCCGTTCCTATTGGAAAATACGCTGAAATTCCTGAAACTTACTCCCTTTGCTGAAAACGATCGTCCATTGCGTATTGCCTCCTAATTTATTTACCATTACCTGACTTGTACGTTAAAAGGATTAGGGGATTTTAATAATTGTTTTGAAGATTCCATATCAACAGCATTTGTCTCCTGACTACAATTTGCTATACATAAATATTACTTTATAAATACAATGTAATTCAAAATGAACTTTACACAGTTATTATAACGTTACTATTTATGATAGAAAATCTGACAAGCCCTCAGTATAAAGAAGAACTCTGGAAGTTTTACTCACATGACACACATTATAAAGATTCAAAATGGGAACCACGTATAACGCGGAAATGGTACAAACGACAATCAGGTACTTGCTATGCACGAGACAGCAAGTCTTTGTCAGCGGTTTTTAAGGCACTAACAATTCGCAGTTGTTGGCAAATCCTTTGAAAAGGGTGAAACATATGCATTACTAGAGTTGACGAGCTGTATCTTTGCGGGTGAAGCCTGCCCAAGACCGGCTGCGCAGTAGCATGGGGGAGGAGCTACTGGCTGCGCGTCATTATCCTTGCGTTCTGTCCTTGCTGTCGACCACCCAAAGGGCGATTAGGTGGCAAATACATAAACATATCTCTCTCACACTCTGCGCGGAGTAGCCAAGGCCACCCGCAAAGATACAGCTCGTCAACTCTACCGAAACGCATGCGGAAATGCCTTTGCACCATTGTGATTGAATCAGTTCTCGATAGCTCCAACACACAATACGCCTTCTACTGGTCATTAGCCATTTTGCGGCACTGGCGATCCTGGTGGAACATCGGCTAAGCAGAATAAGCCCGCTAAGTGGGGGAAAAAAAATCCAGAGCTTTTCTTTATATTGATGTCTTGTCTGATTTTCTATCGTAAGTAGTAAAGTCATTATAACTGCGTAAAGTTGCACCATTCATTTCGAATTACAGTGTATAACGCAATTGATATGCTATTTGATATTATACAGTGTAGCCTTTCAAACGTACTCATAATTTCTTTCCCCAGTTTTCTTTTCTCTCTAACTTATCGCTTTAGGTCATTGACCTGCCTTCTTTGGTCACCACGACGCTTCTGACTTACTCGCCTCGGTATCGTCTTGATTTTCAAATGCATTTCTCGGTCTCGTCTCAATTTCTAAACCACCCATCTCGTTCCCGTCTGATTAAGCTGATCAGCAATTTATAAGATTCTTGTTGGTATGCCTGATGGTAAGGGATCTACGGAAAGGGCAATATTAAACTAGTATAGCAGTTGGCAAGGATAGTCAAGACTCAAGTGTGGACTCAGCTTGTCCAGGATATGCGCAAATGAAAATCATCTTTGGGTTTAGGAATGCCAGAAACCTAGTAAAGCAAATTTCTATGCAGACGAAAATTATAAAGTCTAGAGGAAGATGAGACTTGACAGCAAGTGTCGGTCTTGTATCCACCTTAAAGGCGTTTCTCTTGGCCTCGATACGACAAGTCTCGAAACTAGGTCTCGTTTTTGTCTCGAATTGTTAAATGGTTCTCTCCGACTCATTTGAAAACCATCCCTGTATTGTCCGTTCCTCAGCATATTTCCTAATCTCTGTCGCAAGACTCAAAACTGCGAAACAGAAATTTCGTGAAATAAAGATAGAAAAGACGCCTGGCGTCGTGACGCGCTGTGTTAACCACTTGCCACAGAGGTCGGTTCAAATACATTAAAAGTTGAGATCGGTCCGTACACAAAACCTGCCAAATTGACCTTTTGAAGGACATTGAATATTTGCAACAAAGGCAAATAATGGTTCATCGCTACGCAAATAATATAAACTCCTAAAAAGATACAGAAACATGTTCAGCGAACGTTCATGTCGATTGTATGTACGCTTTAGTAGATATTTATATAGTTTACTACTAACAAAAGCATATTTTGAAATATCTATATCTCAGCCCTAACGTAAAGAAAGAATTGTATCCTTGAGGTATACGCAACTAACCCTACAGAGCCATGGATGTGGTTGCGTGCTCTCCAGCCGTAATAATCCTTCAATCCTTCACTTCAGGCAACCATCAGTACGGCGGAGCACAGCTGGCTTGCATACACAACAGGATACACAAACAGCGGAAGAACCAAGGCCCAGCTCTGCTAAGTCTTTTGGGTCCTTTTTTTCAAAACCCGAAATAGCCATTGCTACAGCTCCCCTCTCCTCTATGTTGGCTCTCAGACGCTCCTAGAGAAACCGCTCTCCCCCACGGTTTCGAAGCCCCTCCCCCCATTCTTTTATTTTAACCTCAGTTCTCTGCAATTCCGGGGTCGTTCCGGAGCCAGACTCCGGGCCAGGAATTTTATATTCGTATTTTATCATGAGTAGGCGGTCACAGCAAAAGCAGGCTTTGTAAGGGTTGATTTATGTTCTACGAGTTTTTTTTTCATTTTTTTTTTTTTTACGTCTCCGGACGAATTGGGCGCCCAACCGGGCAGTCAATACAAATGAGGGACAATGGGCCCGGAGACCCACAATAACGGAGGCCATGCCGAGCCGAGATGGGCCTCTGGGGGAATCCCCCCGAGCAGGTCAGCCGGAAGACCTGAGCGGAATAGCCTAGCCGGTGCGGGAGTTTGATCGGCGCCATAAAAAGTCGGCAGTTACGAGCGTCAGACGACACGAACAGCCTTCGCGATGAGTGGGAGGGGCTTTCAGCCGGAAATGACGCAACGGTGGCCCGCAGTAGGCTGGAAGCAGCGGTCAGTGTTGCCATCCGCATCTGTTTGTTACCGGTTTTAGTCCAGAGTATTTTCTTCCGTTTTGCGGGACGAGGACCGATCTGGAGTGTTCGTCTCGGCCAGAAATAAATCATTCTCACAAGTCATTATATAAAATTTGTATGTATTCTTAATTATAGTCACGTAGTCTGACGAAAATGATGATAATAGGCGTGTATATATTTGCATTTATAATTCACCTGATATATACTTCTTCTGCTGCAGTTATATTAATATCTTGGTATTTAATAGTATTTTATATGATTTAATTATGATTTTGATAGTATATATCTTAAATACATGATTTTTATACCATACTATGTGTATTATAATAGTAACGATTATTATTATGTGTGTGTATATGCAAGTATGACACATATGACATACGTATATTGTATATATAATGTTGTTAATAACATATTTGAATTTCAAATTATATTGTATTGCTACTGTACTTGGCGAAAATGGTAAATAAATCTTGAAGTCTAATGGAGAACACAAAACCAATGGGGTAAAATATTCAAAACATTTAACAAAATAAGTTTGTAGCATAGATTTTAAGTATAAAAGTTCCGATTTGCTATACAGAGATATAGAGAAAATCTTGAATTTTGAGCTATATGTCCCGCCAGAGCGAAAATAATAATCCCAAAATACGAAGGCAATTCTGTGAACTTGATTAAGTAACAAATTGTGTTGGAATCTGTAATCTCACTAAAGATCCATGTCTTTAAAATGGCTGTTGTTAGTCCGTACCCATAGTCCAGTGCTCAAAAGATGGACTACCCTACACAGAATTGAAACAAAAAAAAAGTTGACCATCATCCTGTTTCTGAGACTCGCATGCAAACAGTCTCGTCAACTTGGAAGGGTCGGTTTCGAAGATAAAAGGTGAGATAAAGGACCAATATTTCATCTGACGACCGGAGAAAGGCGAGATGCTCATCTCAACATTGTCGTTTCATCTTAGCCTTCGTACAGATATTCTACAATCAGGTTTCCCAACAAGGGTACTGTAAACTGGCTTTTTAGATTTATTTTTCATTATTTTCATGCTTATTCTTCTTACATTAATTTTATTGTTCGTCGCTTCTCTACCTCTTGGATTAATCATGACGATGTGTGAAGAACTGGTAAAATAGATCATGCGACAGATACAATGACTTGACCAGAGTTGAAGCCTGACACCTCGGACTTCGTCGATAATAGTTTGTACCACGGTAGCAAGCCGACTTCTGCAGGGTCCATGTTCACTATGCTTACTTGCATTTGAAGTTATGCTAGAATGTCGCAGCCTACCAGAGTTGCGGTGCGGGTAATAATATACAGGGTGGAACCCAACTTTACCGACAAACTTTCACAAATTGTTCAGGAATGTCCTAGGTTGTTTTTTTTACTCATGTAAATTTTTGTATGTTTTGTATTGCTATTCATGATATTGCAGAAAGTGCCGAGTTTAAATTTTTCTTGTAATCCAACAGAACCCATCCATCACGGTCCAAAGGACACAATACAAGTACCGGGTGTTTCATAAATAATTGAGGGGTTACAAAAAATTATTGCAAGTAAATTAATGAACTTACGTTTGACACGTCCTTTCCCATTGCACTAATATTTATTGTTATTAATTATCTTTTCTCTTGTACAAATGTTTATTATTCTTTAATCTTAATTTCTGTAATTTATCTATCACTGATAATATCAGGATAGTGACTAACCTGTATATACTTATCCTGCCATGGCATTTACGAGTGTGTTTTGTCTTGACTTTGGAGTTCGGGCTCTGTTTTTGAATAGAGTGATCAAGTTGAATTATAAGAAGTTTAATTTCTTTGAGTGACATGGATTATATGTTAGGATATAAGTATTTAGTTTGCAAAGAAGGAAAATAGACTTCCTTTTTCATAGTGTAAACTTAACTTTGATTTCATTTGACGAACTAACAGAGAGATATTACCCCATACCCTGAGAGGCATCACGCGAATGCTTTCGAGTCTTTCATGTGAACTTATTTTACTTAAATCATGTTTTTTTGACTAAAGAACGTGTCACGTTAATGAAGCCATTTTAGAACGAACGAGAAACTCAAACAGTTTTTTTGTGCACCTACAAATGTTCAATGTGTGCACCACTGGTGACACGGCACACTTCGACACGATAATGTACAACATGGGCTTTTCGATAGTGTCCATGGCTGCGATATCACGCGGCATCGGTGAGACGAATACCCTGTCTTTGATGAAATCCCAGAAAAAGAACTCACACGGTGTAAGGTCCAGTGATCTTGAGGACTAAAACATTGCGCAAAACCATGTAAGTGATGTGGGTGATTCGAGTGTCGCCTGGCGGCAGGGATTTGAACTCCCAGCTTAACAAAACATACACGCACAAACTGTTTTCGTTCCTAGATCGTTCTGGACTGGTTTCATTAACGTAAATTCAATACTTGCAATAAATGTTTGAAACCCCTAAATTATTTATGAAACACCCGGAATAACACATCAACATCACATTACTCTGTAAGAGGTACCAGGGACCATATGTCAAAACACTCAGCCAACATCCCTGAACAACACATGAAAGTTCGTCGATAGAGTTTGGTTCCAACCTGCATTTATTGAAATGAAACCTGCTCTCTCTGGTCTACACTGTACATTATGGGAACCAGGTTACCTAAGAATGTGGTTCCGTAAGTTAGATTACGGATGTGTAGAAGTACATTTTATTAAGATCAGTCTTGTAGTATTATTTTCATAGTACGCACTCTTTTTACCTGTTGCAATCATCCTTAGATGTAGCCACAGGAGAAAATTAGGAAACAAAGTTTTCAGTTTCCATAAACTTTCCACAAATTTAAAACAATCTTCTAGCATGCAAATTTCTTGTTTGATACTTTTTCAAGCATTATTTTTATTCTATGAAAACACTTTAACTTGATTGTAAACAAACCACACAGCTTTCGCCGATAAAAAAAACACATTTCACCTGTATGAAGCTTACTAACAATATTTTCTGCATGGAAACAGTTTCCAAGAACTTATAAAACTATTCTCTGTGTATGAAAAGAGGAAAGATTAAACCTTGCAAACATTTCCAGCATCTAAACAGTTTGCATAAATTTTCAAAATTACCTGGAAGAAAATAGTTCGCGTTTCTAAAATTGCAAAATCCACTTGCCCTAAACGCAGACATGGCTCGTAAATTTGAAAACATTCCCCCCTTTGAGAAAATTGCATAACTTTTAAAACTACTCTCTCTGCACGAAAACATTTTCTGCAATGTTTCCTGTATGATAACAGTTTGTTTTCCAACTAAAGATACATCTTGTTAGAAAATAACCTGATGGGGTTATAGATGACATTGCAATACATACGTAGGCACAGGCAGGCTGTTGATATAAAATTGAATAATTAATATAAACTAATAATATAATAATAACATATTATTTTATTTCTTCCACTCGATACAAATATGAGTGAACATCCGAAACAACTTTTCTAAGTTTATTTCACACCCCAAAACGTTAATAAACACATATAAATAGTTATCCTATTTTGTACCCCATGCACATATCGCTCAAGACAAAGCGCGGAAAGTTAGGGGGAATTTCTGGAACTATACTTTTGGAATTTCCGAAAATCATGGAAACATTTTTCTTTTGGTACTGGTTCCATTATTTTACACTCAATTTTTCGAGACAACTTGGCTTATCTTTTCGATGTTCTGCAATACTATTGAACTGAAGTTTCTTTTGTTGTTTATCGACCATCATAATAGTAGTAATAATGGACGCCATTTTCAAGGAGGGTGTCGACCAAAGGATTGACGCTCCACACGATGCCCATGTTGCTGTGTTATTCTTAGAGATGGGAGTGACTTGCGGTGGTAGTGTCCGATTATGAGAGTTCGTGCTACAAAGGTTTTACTGTATTTGCAATCTCAGTGTCTAAACATCCGTCTGTTGAACTTGCGAGTCTCTGTATATTAACCTAATGAATAGAATCGTTCGATACTAAAGCGGCCATGCTTTCTTACGTGCGAGTCCCGGATGAAGGGGCGGGGGGGGGAGAATTAACCAAGCGCACGTGATTGCATAGAGGCTAACTTGATGTGGAGCTGACTCTTATTCGATTCCAGGCTGGTGCCATCACATTGGCGCTCATCTTGCAACGTCCGGCGCCACACTCTCATCTCATTAGCTGGGAATGGGGATGTTAGCTTACGTTAATTAAGTGCAATCACACATTGATAATCATACATGCAATCGCTGCACCCTATATTGGCGGGCCTGGGTGAATTTACGGGGCGAGAGAGTCGTAAAATCTTGTGTATGGGTTGATTGGGATGGTTGGGTGGGTTTTGGTCTACGCATCGTCAGTGAGTAGTTTGCTGGCATTATTTCGTGCGTGAATACCCCCCCCCCCTTTCCCCCCAAGTTCCGAATGCAGAGTTGGCATGGTGCACACAGGTATGATTCTCCTACCAAAACTGGTTGCCAGCCTATACTATCGTCTCTAGTAGAAAAATTCCATTTCTTAGAAACAAATGAATGTAAACTGAAACATTCTGACAGTTTTTCTTCAAATTTAAACGGTCATGTGGACAACCGTTTGCAATGTCAAAAAACGGTCCAGAGGAGAACCATTATACACTTTCGTAGCAGCATCTTCGATGAACAAACGATAGAGAACCTTTAATCCGAGCAACAGCACCGTTCAAGGCAGAAGGATTGTGTGTGTCTATATATATGTATATATATGTGTGTGTGTGTGTATGTGTGTATGTATGTATACATGTATATAATGTGTGTGTGTGTGTGTGTGTGTGTGTGTGTGTACAACCGAAACTATGTAATTGACTTCCTTCTGCACACTATGAGGGCCTTGAGTATAGCTCAGTCTGGTTGTTTCTTTCGTATGTTGAGTGCCACTTTGCATCTTCGAATTGTATTACAGGTATAGAGATTTTAGTTCTCAGAAGTAGCCCTGCTATAGAGCGACCACACACAAAAAAAACCTCGACCAAAATCCTTCGCGCATCTTCCCTTTCATCGGTTCAGTTCGGGCCATAAGGAAGTATCCTCCACTCTGCCCCTCCCCACCACGCGGGAGGACGATGCACAGGAGTCGCGGGTCTGCGTAAGCTCTCTTGCCTGTGGTTCCACTATACTTCCTTTATTTGATTAGAAGTTCTCCGTACGATGTGTTTCAATCAATATGTTTTAATATCTTGAACCCTATCCTTTGTTTTATTCTTCACAAGTGCTTTCCCCCGTATTGCGCGATGGGGGCAAATATTCCAATTGATGAAGTACCCACCAACCAAAGAAATATTTTCTACAAATACTGCGGCCACATCTGAAATGCTTTCAATTCACATCCTGTCAGTTATACTTGCCCGGCAAGCAGTACGGATGTGTGGGTTGTATAACTTTAAGGTTACTGCTTTTTCTTAGCACAATGGAAAGACGCGGCTCCATTCCACACACTGCGTGTGCTTGCCGCTTGTTGCTCTGCTGCAGAAAACCATTCCCATTGGACCAACAAGTTGCAGGTAGCAAGGAGCAAATTGCTTTTTCAGGAGAAATTTTACCAATTAAGCAAAGTATGAATGGAATGACCACGTTGGGTTATTGGGTAGCACGAATTTGTCGAGAACGATTCACAGACCCTTCGATTGCTAAAGGTCTTCTCTATTGTTACGGCGGGCACCCTACATGCTGGCAAGGGAAGTGGGGAGCAGGGGATATGCCGCAGACCAACCAGACAACAGCGGTGGCGCCGAGAGTTACGACGCCGAATGAAGGAAATTCTGCCCACACCTCGTTCTACAGGCTGCTGCGTTTCTTATCGCGTTGGATTGGTCGCTTTCCCGCTCCCCACTTCCCTTGCTAGTTGTCACATATCATATCACCTAAATGTTGTTTCGGTGGAAATTCGCCTTACTTCATTCGGGCCGAGACAACAATTTTCTCCCAAAAGCTCTTTCATCATAGAAAATGCGGATATGGAATTCTAAACACAAAAAAAAAAGCAAAAAAATAAACCCAATTGTCGATTCATTAAAATGGCTTTATATGTGTTTCCATGCTGCATTTTTGTTTTGGGGAAGTATAGATGGTCAGGTACTCCTACCACTAGGTTTACAGGGACACACTACAAAATCCAACAACCTAGTATGGCAATATAGTTAGCGAATACTTGCGGAATTATTATTTTTTGGTTCACCGAAGGTTCTGCGTTCTAGTCCCGGATATATCTTCGTATGTGTGTCCTCTCAACAATTTCACTATACCATCATTCATTCTCATCATCGCGATTAGCCTAGAGAGACACAAAAGCGACGTAAAATTAGAAAAATATATTTATTCTTCCATACTTTTCAATCATTCAGTTTTGATTTTCAAGGATTCTGTGAGCATTTTAGGATGTTATAGAAGTCGAGAACTACAGGAAGATCATACGTCACTCAAAGAAAACACGTCCTGCAGGTTTTGTTCTGAAGGAAGTTTAGTTTAGTTTTTATTCGTGGAATATAGTGAGTACTCTTCTGATATTGATGGTTGAATTGAAGTCACTTTTTCTGCGTTATTAACGCATCCAGGTTGAAATGTTCCTTCAATTATTGTCTTCACCAAGGTATTTTCTAGCACTCTAATGGTAATTATGCAAACTGGTGCATTCTGGGTCTGAGAGTTATCAGTACGTTGCGATCTTAATGAAAATCGCACAAACGAGACACGACACGCCCAAAACAATGGAAGGATTTTTCTTACCGCTCCGTGTAGTACGAATTCAAACACGTATCTTCCATCCAGAATGAATTGTTATGTAAATGTATGCGTAATGAGTTCAAAGTCTCTGTTTTGAAGGCAGCAAAATGCCAATTGGCCGGTTTTGGTCCCCAAAGGGCTGTTTGTGCCACGGATTTGTTTCTTGGCTTCTTTTGGTTCGATGTGCTCACTACGAGGCATAGCGCTTAAAGTTCGAATTCTAGGTAAAGCAACGTCATTTTGATGTGTTTTGTTTTTTATTTATTTCACCAATTCACTCGTCATCTTTATGGTCCTGATTTCCTTTAATGTTCTTTAGCTAAAATCTGTTCTAACTGAAGACTATATTGATATGTGAAAGTGTTACACGGTTTATCTGGAATGAAATTACTAATACTTAACCCAAGTAATGATGCAGTAAGAAGCAATTTTACAGATTAGCATGCAATATTAATTGGACATTCTCCATTGTCTAAAGTTTTTATCGATATTTATTCTAACATTACTTCTGTGATTGATTTATTAATTTGCTTTATTTTATTTTGCTTCTTGTGACACGTTTGGCTAATTTGCGAAGATGGGAATGAGTGATGATATGGTGAAATTGAACATTCATGCCCGGACTGGGATTCGAACCCGGGGCCCCTGGCGTCGTAGCGCGATGTGCCTACATTACTTCTTTAGAAAGTACATATTCTTTCCTCTTCAGAGAAACAAATTTCTCTTTACCAGTAGTGGGGATAGAATCTTCGACAGACTTGTGATTTTACTACAAATCCTGTGCGCTATCCGGCCTGTTGTAGGTTCGATACTCGCCAACAGTAAAAACAAATTTGTTCATCTAAGTAATTGTTTACTTAGGTGTTTTCACCTAAGGAAGTTGACACTGTAAGTGTTTACTAATTATACATAAGTGGAACTAAATTAAACTAACACCATGGCACAAAATCCCTCTAAGGGACAGACTTAAGAGAGAGAGAAATGCGATATTTAAACACATGAGAGAAACAGGACATGACATAGAGTGGGATGAGGCTAAGCAGATAGGAAGGGAGAAGAGAATACTAGTGAGAAAATGGAAGGAGGCCAAGGAAATAGAGATGAAAGGTGAAGAAGACACAATGAACTGGAATGGCGGACTGAAGGTAAACAAGGAATGAAAGAAGGTGTAAAAAAGAGTAGAAAGGACAAGGGAGAAAGAGGAGAGAAGAAGAAAGAAGAATGAAGGAAAAAGAGCTTGAGGTAGTCAAACCACATTCTAGATGGAAGTAAATATCTTTAGCCTTTTAGGTGAAAGTACAGTTGACAAGGGAAAGCCACCTTCTAGAATGTTCCAGAACAACTTTCTAATAGTCTGGAGGGGAGTAATATTTGTGTGTATATATCGTCCTGTTTTGAACCTTGTTGCATTTGTACTTCTGAAGAAGACCTTGCTAGAAGGTTGAAACGTTACGTTTAGTTTATTATTTATAATAAAATAAATTACTGCCTTGGTCAGCATATTGAGTGTTTCATATCATGGAAACAAGGCTTAATGGTGTTATAAGCAGCTTTTTTATTGGATGATGCATGGCCAGCGTCCCGCGCCGTTGCCGTGCGGTCTAAGACGTCAGGCTTTGGGTTTTGGCTACGGGACGCGCTCAGGTTAAAATCTCCAGGGTGGAGTGTAACAACTTTTCTCCTGAGATTTCAGCCTGTGTATGGGACGATGACCACAATACATCGTGATGAATTTGTGGAGCGACGAATGAGTAGCAAAACCTGGTCATGGAATCCTACAAAAAACGACTGGGGGCATCGTGCTGGCCACACGTCCCCCCGTAACTGGTTAGAGGATCACCCACCTCTGCTGAGGCATGTGGTAGGTAGGCCTTGGCCCTCAAAGACTGTCGCGCCACAGGTTATTGTGCATGGTCAGCGCATCGAGTCCCATCGCCGCTGTTTCTCTGGCATTCAAGACCGGAGCCCGCTACTTGTACTTTTCAAGTAGCTCCAAATTGTTCTCACGATGTTGGGAAACACCAAGATTTTGGCTTCGCGAGAGACTTCACATAAGTAACAAAAGTTTTGTAAAAATATATGTATTTATGTTCGGAGTCCAATTTGTGCTCATATAAGCTAATCGTGACTGAACCTACAGCTTACAGTGGGATCCGAACCACTGTGCGAAGGAATTACATTATGTCCTCGGAAAGGACAAAGTAAAATCTTAACACATCGACAACTTTCCACAAAAATGTCGCAAGTCAGGTACAGTAGAATATGCCGTACTTGCAAATGCATGAACAAAATTCTACATATCCGCATGGATAAAGACGTTTCCGGCAATTGATAAGTCTGCTGAACTGTCCTTGAAAATGCTAATAAACTCAGAATTAAGAATATCTTTCTCCATTGGTCAACTTCAAGAAAAAAAAACATTCAAAAAAATATTCGAGATTGGATGATTACCGAGATTTCGGGTAAGTTTTCATCTGGTTTCGCCAACGCTTTCCGCTGATTCGATATGCGTATCAAGGCCTTCTCTTGGACGCACGTTTCGCTTTTCGCGCAAAACGGATGAGCGATACGTTCTGGCGCTAGATGCATGTGATTCCTCACGAGTCTCCCCAGAAAAATAAGATGGCGTGGCCTTGTTTACATCGTCGGTGCGGTGACAAAGCTGCCATTGAACTTCTCAAGCGAACTCCCGACGATATTTTTCACCGGACCTGCTCCATAAAAATACCTACTTTGACGCTGTTAATCAAAAAAAGAAACTGAAAAAGCCCTTTGCGTCCGTCTCCAAAGATCCGAAAGAAGAGGAAGATGAATGCTCATTAGGCTGGTGTCCTCTGTGTCGCAGGCTCACAAGAGGACTAAGAGTAATGGTCCACAATGAGATTGTTTTGTTGAGCTTCCGGCCGAGTTACATTGCGTATCCCTTGTTTCCAATACAAATCTTTATTAATGGCTGCGCTTGTTAGGTACAAAGCAGTGTTTGAGTACAGCGCCACGTTCCATGCAGGACGGGACGGCTTTTGTGGACGGAGCCTATATATCATCGGCAACCTGCTACAAGGAGCTGCCGTCGTGAAATATTAAACTACAAGCGGGAGTTTTGTGTGCGCGGATATTCTCAGACGCTAACTCAAGAGTTAACAATACGGAGGGGGAGTTGTTTTGAAGACAAAGGCCGCGAGAATCCATCGGGGGTATGCGTTAAAGGGGGTAGGGGGTTGGGCAAGAAGAGCGGAAACGGGAGGATGGACTTTGTAGCGTTTTGCAAACGGAAAACAACGAGACTTGTCTGAAAGCACCAAGAAAAGCGAGCTCCGTGTCTCATCCCAATTGTTTATCTAACGCGCGGATTGGGGGGGGGGGAGAAGAAGTTCCATTCGGATGTTTATCTATGTAGCTACTCGGGATGCGTTTATCCAGATGAGCTATTTGCATTCTCTTAAGTGAACGTATTCGCCGTCGATTGTTTCTGGGCTGCGTAGTCCCTATTATGTGCCCTCGGGGCAAGTATTGTTGGGCGTACCAACCTGCTGGCTGCAACAATGCCGATTGTTGGCTCGGGATTCCGATCACTGTCTACAAGACCAAAGATCAGTCGTGGTGTGTTTGCGTTCGGTCTATTTGCACCCCATCACAGGCTACCAGTTGTTATACTCTGTCTCGAGTATCTCTGGGGCAAGACCGCGCATTGCGGCAGAGAAGGGGGGAAATCGAGTACGCAGAACGAAGCAGTTCACGGTGCTGGGAAGGCTGGTAACTGCAGTCGCTTCACACCTCCATGCAATCCCGTTTCCTCTCACGTGTTCATTGGTGGAGCCGTCTCGCGTCACTACTTGCGCAGATACTTGTTTTCGTTCGCTTGCTCCAGAGATAATGTGGACAGGGTATAAGTACGCGCTTTACGTCACAGAAGTCTCCGTGTTCGAGCTCCCGCCTGGATGCTCCTGTGAGTTCCTTCGTTACATCGGGAGCATATTTTACGTCGCCTTTCTCCGACTTTCGCTATTCGCGACGATGAGGATGAGCGATGATTAGATAAAAGTGATGAAGGCACATTCACAAAGAATTCCCATATCAAGGTCGGGGCTCGAAACCGGGAACATCAATTTCGAACGTCGGCCACTTAACACCTTCTGAACCGGTTACAAACATATAAAATTAAATTCCCCATGCTTGAAATAAACTCTCCGAGACTCTAAAAGTACTCAAAGCGAGAGTAGGATCATTGTTTACGGCAACACGAGCGTAGTCACAATAGACTCTGTGAGACTAAACAATAACCTGTTTAGTGTGGCTAGAGTGATAATTATAAGACGTTAGTGTGCATACTAGCGCCAAGATATCTGAAACCTTGGAAAACATGCAAAGAACAGGCATCGCTGCGACTTATGCTAACTACACTAGCAACACGCTGATGTTTCAAACCCGGTGGTGGGTGCAGCTAATACCGTGCGTTCATTTCGATCTTCAGCCGAGAGATCGGGAGAAGCGTGGCGGGCGGCGCTGACGGAGATGCCGACATTTGCGCCCTGTAATGCCCGCTTATTTTTATGGACATATGCAGACATTTATATAAATATTGCAAAACGAGCACTAACCTGTGTTATAGGACTACGGTTTTAATTTTAGTAGCTCAGTGGCTGTATGTGCTGATGATTTTGACAGGCTCATATCCTGTGAAACACGGCGTAGAGGTTTGTTTGGAGAACGTTCTAACGCTGCACCAATTTCATCGAGTTTTGCTTCGGTTAGAATCCGTCGTTTTTGCTTAGGTGTTTTTCACAGCTCTGTCTTCATCTAGTCGTGAGGGAACAAAAAACTCGAGCTCGGAGATTTCGGATTGCAAGGAAGCTCACGAAAACCATTGACTTTTAACGGTTTCATATGCAGCGTAATCTTGATACAGTGTTGCACATTCGAAACCTCCAAATGATCCCCATCGACACAAAACTCTTTCAAGGATATAAACTTAAGCAGGACGTTACTGGTCAAAACTATGATTAAAATATTTTATTATCTGTGGCTCTTAACATCGTTTCTAAAGCGTATTTATTTGTGTATATAAGGGCAGAACTTGGATGAATTACAGAATAACTTTTGCGTATTATAACACAGGTTGGTGCTCGTTTTTTGCAATATTTATATAAATGTCTGCATATGTCCATAAAAATAAGCGGGTATTACAGGCCACAAATGTCGGCATCTCCGTCAGCGCCGCCCGCCACGCTTCTCCCGATCTCTCGGCTGAAGATCGAAATGAACGCACGGTATATGCATTGGCGTTTTTCTGAAGAGCCTTACGACCAGAAGCAAAAGTGCCACTAATAGGGTATAACTTGTACGTAAAATACTATTTTTATATCTTGCAAGAAATTAATAACAAGATAAGACATGTGTATTTACCATTTATTGAAACAAGAAAAATTTACATGTAAAAATACACTTTTGTTTCTGGGTGAGTACGCGCTTAACACGCGTAATAGCATAACTTGATGCACCATGAAACAACAATTAGAATGTTTTGGGGGATGTCACAATGTCAATGATTACTATCTTTATATCTGCAAGATATTCTTTAGGGAGCTTGTACAGATACGCTTTATCGATAGGTATCGATTCCAATTTTTTTACTCGCGCCTAGCCAATAAACTGCTGTAGCATATTCACATTTCTAGTTTCCGATGTATCGACAGGTTACTTCAGATGGCATATCCACCAAATTTCATATTTATGGTTCAAATTGTTCCTGAAATGCTGAGATTGACACAGACACAGGCACATACGTTTCATAAGGGTACTTTTCTTCAGCTTTATTCGACGAGTGCCCTGAGTCAGAAATTCACCGTTTCACAGTTCCATATTAACACCCGCTCGAAAAACAATCTCAGTTTCTAATCAATTTTACCGCGGAAAACGAGATTTTTAACTGAGGGGAGGGGGAAATTTATCTCGAAGAAAATGAAAAATTGTTTCCCATCCTGACTCATTTTCTCCTTGAGCGTTTTCTCCTAACATCGTAAAAAATATTAAAAAAAAACAAGCGCACTCCGGCTCGGTTATTAAGTCGAATCACCTAACACGCGAAATTCCTCAGCCGAAAAACGTTACAAATCTCTCCCCGGAAACTCCGGTGTTTTAATTAATCGAATGTTCCGCCTGCCTCATTCGTTACGGCCAATAATGCGGACACGGAATCCGATCTCCGGAATTAGTTATACGCTTTCCTCGTCGTGAAGAAACAATTGTTGAGACCAGGAAAGTGGGTAGCTAGGGGAGGAGGGGGTTTGGGAGATAAGTTCTCATTTGCCTGAAACCAAACGGATTTGGGAAAAGGGGTAGGGGGGAATGAAAACGTGCATTTAGCGATGCGGCGTGGCGCCATAATGAAATTTCTGTTGATGCATGTTCACCTGTCTTGGCATTAAGAATAACGGAGAGGCTAATTTTCCGAAATAAAGGTGTTTTCATTTTTCTCCCGTGTTTTCCCGCAAAACTGGCGTGGATTTATCAACCCTTGATGAGAGATGATTTCTTACAAAGAAAAAACGTAAGATACTGCTGGAAGGTAGCTCAAAATTACACGAACAAAACATCATATAGCATTAAAATTGTACGTATTTTAAGTTCTACTCCGACACCTTCAATCCTTGCACCAAGAGAATACGAAGTTTAATTGTGTTGTGACATTTGGATTCAATTTTTTTTTATTAAATTCTGAGGCTCGTGTTTATAGCATCATTCATTCGAACAGTTCATCAACTTTGTCAACTTTCTTCAACAACTGCGTAATAGCCCGATTTTTGACTCTCTCAAAACAACCAACATACCCAGTAACAACTCTGTGATGCATTTCTTCACAACCCAAATTTACTATCTTCAAACGTATGCTCGCTTTTCTTAACCATTCTCTCCCTATCTATAGCATGGTAGTCAAAATTACAATATTGCTGTATTTTTCATCATGTAAAAATTAAGAACAAACCCTTTTATAAAATAAGAAAATATAAATGCATCAGCAATTTTACTTTTCGCATGTTCATTGACATTCTCTCTTTTGATTGACTGTAAAGAATATTTATAAATTCTTCATTTTCTTCCTCTCTATAGCTCATTCCGAAGATATATTCTACTGTCCTTGAGAGAAGACCAACCTGTACAGGAAATGACGTCAGGTGTCACGACGAGATGGAGGTAAGTTTAGAATGAAACTCGATTGCCTTCTTATTATGTGACCTCTCTCTGCACTTTTAAAACCATTTCAGAAAAAGAGTTTTCTTAGATTGTATCTCAAAACTGCGATCCTGATTAATTTTCTCTCTGTCCCTAAGTCCGCTAACGAGGAATGCCAAGTGGAATTCTTACCTTGAAATATGGTTCGAAGAGATCAGCAGTTGATATGGAAACTGTTGATGCTTGAGTAGATATGGGGTGGGCCCCTTTTTCCTGCTTTTGTGACCGAAACGCTGCTTGCTATGTCCTAGCGTATTTGTTTCCTATTCTTTGCTGGAGATTAACTAAGTTATCCTCAGATCAGATTCTTTGCTTTTAGAAAAAAGATAAATTCTTTTTTTGGGGGGGGGCTCACACCACGTTTGCGATTTCTAGCCAAAGTTGCTGAGTTCAGGTATTATTACTATATGATCCAAACTGTTGTTGAATATCGTTCACTTTCTTCGCATCACTAATGACTTATTGAATGTTGTAGTCCATTATGTCTGTCTGTATAATAATATTTCTAGGTCTTATTGATTTAAATTGTCATGCTGATCCTCATGGTTGTTTATATTGTAAATCTATGTTTTCTAGCGAAACTATAAAGAATCCAAATAACTGCAGTGCGAGGTTCGGATATTAATGTCGATAAGGATATCGCAAATGGTACCTGTGCATGTTGTAAGTTTTTATATAGAGAATCTCGGTGTTGTCGTCTTAAGGGGCATTCAAAAAATAAATGATTAAGTGTTTGATTATCTTCTCCGCATTGGCAGGAAGTTGATGGCACAATTTTTAAACGAGCCAAATGTTGATTTACTAATACATGGCCTGTACGCATTCTTAATATAAAAACAATCACTGCCCGAGGTAATAAATTCATGTTTTGGTAACAAGGTCTAAGATTTCTGACTTGAGCATGGGATGTTGTATTTTCTAGCTCTATTTTCCACCACTCCTCGCACTGTTTTTGTAACTTACATTTTACTCTGGGTAAGAGATTTGCATAAGGTAATCGAAGCGTTGTTTATTTCAGAATTTGAAAGAAAAGAGCGACTTACAGTAAGAAGACCTGACGATAATATGGAAGCTCAGCAGATCCATATCTGCTAATAACCACGGCACCTAGTGATTACAGTTAGAACTAGTGCCCTAGGTTTTCCTTTTATTAATTAGTAACGCTTGGTTCCTGTTCCTCATTTGAATTTCTCTTACATTTCTGCCACTTTTGACACGACCCTAACCTAGAATCTTCAGCGATGTATCATGAACACAGGATCTAGGTTTCCTTACTGGTGAGTGCTTGTGGTGATGTATCATGAACACAGAGTCTAGGTTTCCTTACTGGTGAGTGATTGTGGCGATGTATCATGAACACAGAGTCTAGGTTTCCTTATTGGTGAGTGCTTGTGGCGATGTATCATGAACACAGAGTCTAGGTTTCCTTATTGGTGAGTGCTTGTGGCGATGTATCATGAACACAGGATCTAGGTTTCCTTACTGGTGAGTGCTTGTGGCGATGTATCATGAACACAGAGTCTAGGTGTCCTTATTGGTGAGTGCTTGTGGCGATGTATCATGAACACAGGGTCTAGGTGTCCTTATTGGTGAGTGCTTGTGGCGATGCATCATGAACACAGGATCTAGGTATCCTTACTGGTGAGTGCTTGTGGCGATGTATCATGAACACAGGATCAAGGTGTCCTTACTGGTGAGTGCTTGTGGCGATGTATCATGAACACAGAATCAAGGTGTCCTTACTGGTGAGTACGTATGGCGATGTATCATGAACACAGGATCTAGGTATCCTTACTGGTGAGTGCTTGTGGCGATGTATCATGAACACAGGATCAAGGTGTCCTTACTGGTGAGTGCTTGTGGCGATGTATTATGAACACAGGATCTAGGTGTCCTTACTGGTGAGTGCTTGTGGTGATGTATCATGAACACAGGATCAAGGTGTCCTTACTGGTGAGTGCTTGTGGCGATGTATCATGAACACAGGATCTAGGTATCCTTACTGGTGAGTGCTTGTGGCGATGTATCATGAACACAGAATCAAGGTGTCCTTACTGGTGAGTACATATGGCGATGTATCATGAACACAGGATCTAGGTGTCCTTATTGGTGAGTGCTTGTGGCGATGTATCATGAACACAGGATCTAGGTATCCTTGCTGGTGAGTGCTTGTGGCGATGTATCATGAACACAGGATCTAGGTGTCCTTACTGGTGAGTGCTTGTGGCGATGTATCATGAACACAGGATCCAGGTGTCCTTACTGGTGAGTGCTTGTGGCGATGCATCATGAACACAGGATCTAGGTGTCCTTACTGGTGAGTGCTTGTGGCGATGTATTATGAACACAGGATCTAGGTGTCCTTACTGGTGAGTGCTTGTGGCGATGCATCATGAACACAGGATCTAGGTTTCCTTACTGGTGAGTGCTTGTGGCACGGGGAACAGAATTGACATACCCCCTAGTGAGGAATTTTGGGGAACAGGAAGATCTTCCCTTCATCGAGTTGGTACTTTGGTGGGCAACTATCCATATCCAGGGGATTAAACATCATACTGTAAATTCATTTTCAAGATGGTAGTATTTGTATTATGGACTAGGAAAGATAAAACTATACGATCATTGTCTCATGTGCGGTATTCGAGTACACAGTGAATGCGCAGCAGCAGGAATCCAAAATTACCCTCGTGATTTTAGGAGGCAGACATGTGAACGATCAAAATTAACCTTTTCACGCATTTGTTATCATACATTTACAGAAATTATTTTTTCCTAATCCCTGTGCCCTGAACACACATATGTGAATACGAATAAAAATTAGAGCCTCCCAGATGACGCCTTGTAATCAAGGGGTCCCGGGTTCGATTCCCGGTGGAGGCACATAGTGGTTCGGATCCCGCTTTAAACTGTAAGTACAGTCCCGATTAGCCTTACTGTGCATAAAGTGGACTTAAAACACCAACTCAATCAATCAAACGAATAAAAATTATGTACACAGTCTCGATATCGACCACAGTGGAGCTGATACGATGAGCATCACGCTCCGGCCGCATTTACCCCCATACAGACTGGGTGAGTCCCAGAGCCGATTTATGAATGATATAGTAGACTGAAATCATCCTCCTTTTGAATCGAATCCGGGAATCCAGCATAGTTAGCAGTCAGGAAATCTACCGACTGGACAACTTCGAGTCGGGGAAATTATTAAAAGAAAATAAATTCTTATATAAGTTGTTCAAGATCCTGAGATTTAAAAAATATATCCCATTCCCATTAAAATAATATGTGTGTTACCTGTGCCTTTCGCTTATTACTATTTCATATGCACTTTTTTGTCAAGTTTCTATCTAGTTCCTAGAATTTGTAGCCAATAGAATAAGGTACAATTAAAATGAAATAAGTGTGTGTTTAATTTACAGAATTTTTTAAAAAAATTCCGGGGTCCTTATTAACTCTCTCTCTCTCTCTCTAATATTTATGCAATAATCATGTTTGCGTCTGACTGAATTGAGAGAGATATAGGATAAATAACAGTACTGGCGCCATTTTTCAAGTCATACTTTTAAAATCCACTGGTAAGACGAAACATTGCATAATTTCAACAAATGTTGAGTACCCACAGAGGCCCAACCAGGATTTATTTTGGAGTGGAGCCCCATTTTGACAAAGCTTTTCGGTAAACCGTTAGTTGAATTAGTAATTCAATTATTCATATCAATTGTGACTACTGTATTCATAAAATGCCACTTTAACCAAAATGTCATTGAACGTGTTAAGCACACATAACAGAAATGTATGATTTGCTCTGTTTTCGTAGAATATGTATAATATGCTGCAAATGTGAGAGAAACACGTTTGAATTATTTCGTGACTTAGCATGAATGAGAAATGCAAGTAAATATATCTGCTTATACGAAATTTCAGGCAAGTATTAAAGTTTCTCGATTGAAAAGAATATAGTCCCTATAGATAAGGCAAGTAATTCAACATTTGTGAGCGATTTGGGGTACATTCCATTGCATAAAATGAAATCAATCAGGAACCAATCATCCACATTTAATGTTACTTTCGAATTCATCACACAAAAATTTATATTTAAAAAAAATTGCTACTTTTTCTCTGTAATTTGTCAAAATTTCGGGATAGGTTCAAGCCTGGTAAACCCATACTTGGTTACAATCAGCTATGTATCATGATATCTTTGTCAACTTGAAACTATGAATGTTAAGCGTAAGCGTTTGAATTTTACAGATATTAATTACTCTCCACAATTTGCAAATTTAAAGTTCATGATTTTGCTGTTTATCTTGTCCGCAACAGTACTGCGCTTTAGGTTTTAAATTGATTAACAGAAAAGACTTCACCTGTTGAGAAAATAAGACGTTCAATAGTTGATTTTTCCATTGCAAAGGAATCAAATGTTTTTTTTTTTTAGTTTCATGCTTATCTTGAACAAGATATATTTTTGGAACCCCCTTTTTTATCATTAATTTTCTCTTTATTCATACTCTTTTCTATCTATTTTCTATTTATACTATCTTATTCATGAGTTTCTCGCTTTTAATCGCATGTTAATTTCATGTTCATAATAATTATCTTTCTTAATTACAAATAGAGGGACATTTTGTTTTCGAAATTTCTGGACGAGTAAGACTTCCAAACTACCATTTAACAATATAACCACTAGGTGGGAGAAAAGATGAAAGGATTGTTTCTCTCAAACACCAAATAACCTGTCTCATTTTGATAAACATTATATAAAGTTAATATATAACGATATATATATATATATATATATATATATATATATATATATACGAGCTGTATTATAATATTCACAGCTTCTCATAATATAATATGTTATATATACAATATTCAAGAGGGACTGGGCTAGATTTCAATATTTAATGAATAATTTGTTACTCTACAAGATAGTAAAGTATTACTACACAAAATTAATTAATTGGTCAATACTACTTTAATTCTCAAACTTGAATAGCAAGAAGCAAGTTTTATGCAGCACGTTCTGTCGAAATTAATAGAAGAACTTCACCTCGAATTTATAATGTAATAAAAAATTTCTAGTGTGTTGTTATTCATACATGTTTGAAATTATACACATGAACTCAAGTATCAAAAGTAAAGTTTACACACGTTCTAACAATAGCTATTACTTTTTTCAATAAAAAAGTTGTATACTCCAAATTCTCTCAAGTTTATAAAATATGATTTAAGTGTCAAACTTGGCCACTAAGGATATATTCCTACTTTTAACCGTGAAACAAATTCATAGATTATTCATATTTTAGCGGATAATTTTAATCATAGATTTCTCCACTAATGAATTAGTTTTTACAAATAATCACCTACATCTAAGGAACAAATTGAGATGAATTTAATGAACTCGCATAAATGAACAGTTTAATGCAAATATATATATTTCTAGTACTATCTTGGGGAAAGAAGAAAAATATGCCTTGAATTATTAAACAAATGAATTAACTTCAGAAGAATGATATTAATCTAACAAGTGTACTAAATGTAACTGTCAAATATTACATTATCAAGACTAATACACGTGAAGAAACAAAAATAGTTTACTCTTTACAAAATATTGATTCTTGATTATGTCATGCTTCCGGTAGCAATCAGAAACTTAAAGAAACAGTAAAACTCTTAATCATTTGTAAATCTCCGGAACAATTAAATATACTAATCCATTTAGTTTTCATCTTAAATTAGGAGATCTCAGCAATAATTCTGAGAGAGCACCGAGATATAACCTTTTAAAATCCTCGTTTCTTCACTTATTATCCATTGCCAGTGTAATGCAGCGAAAACCCTCCCCTAGCTGAAGTTCGTAATTGTTATAAGCATTCCAGGAAAGGGGAGGGAGGGTGTTTCTGGAAACGAGCTTCATTCCTGCTTCTAATTTATCGAATCAAGCGTTGAGGAGGAAAAGCGAATGCTAAAAATGCCAGCGTAAAGTTTGCGACATCAAAAAAATGAACTTGGCTTTTAAGAAGTCCTCTTGTTTCTTTTCTCCAGGGCGAAAAAGAGGGAATAAAAAGGAAACAAGAGAAGGCAGTGGGGGGAGGGGGTAAGAAGATCCTCTCTAACAGCTAAACGTCGTTTAGCAACGTAAGCACGGATTGGGAAGCAAGGAGAATGAAGATCTGGGGGGGGGGGGGGGGAGAGATGGAGCGAAGAAAGGAAATGAAGCCCTTTATAATGATCTCTGCTCGTAACAGTTCATCTCAATTTTCTCTCACCGTAAGCAGGGAGAACACACGCACAAAAAAAAAGTACTTTGACATAAAATGGGAGTTTTAGCTACAATGGCTACATTATCAGAGATCGTTAGTTTAACAACTTTTCAGGGCATAAAAGCCCATATAGAGCAGGATAAGCACGTTACAAGACGATGCGAAAGTTAACGTCACGGGGGGGATGGAGAAGGGACGAAGATATAAGCGGATGCGAAAGGAGAGAGAGGAAGTTTTTGTAACGCGGTAATTGTCGCGGGGCATAAATCGAGAATCTCTCGCTTATGGTGGCTCAGATCGTCCCGCGGCCATTGTTGCGAATTTATTCGCGGAAAGTATTGCTGTTTTTCTTCCTAATCGCGTAGTGCCTCTACGGTGGCCGTAAAGCGTCTAAGCGGTTTTCTCCGTGGCCGCTTCTGCCCGCTTCCGGGTGATATACGGACGGTCTGCCCCGGGACCATATCGAGCGATGCGGTATCAACAACCCCCAATAATTGTCACTTGACTCTCGGTCTTTAAGTAGGCAACATCTTCATGCAATCAGGGCACTTCTTTTTATTTCACTGTACTAAACGTTCACCTACCAACCAGATGGACCGAACATACGTGCTGTACCCTTTATCCCGATCTGATTGAACGAGAAATTGATGGACACAATCCTACTTTCAAACGAGCAAAACCCATTACAAATTGTTGGTTAAATAAATTACACAGACATACCGTTAACTACTCAATATTCTTTGCGCTGTCAGTGTGAGAAATATGATAATTGTTCGACATTTTTAGGACACGGATATGCCACAATATTTTTAGTACTTAACAGACTCCCGAACTACTGGTTAAAAAAATGCGTTGAAGAAGCAACAGAAGGCCAAGCAGGCCAAGAGGCAAGGCCTGATGACGCAATTGTCAGTTTTAATATTGTATTAATCGGCAAGGTTTTAACTGTATTTTAAAAATAATTATATGAAGTCGATGTACTACGCGGTAAGTGCATACAAGATGTTGAGTAGAAATAAAAATAACAATTCAATCAAACTTACAAAACAGAAATAGATTTTTTCATTGTTGCAAAATTTGTTGATTCATGTAAAGTGTATTTAGTTATGGAAATTGTAGGATAGGAGTGTAGACTTGTTTGAAAAAAGTAACTTTATAATGCATCATGCCCACAAATCGCAACACTTCCACGTAACTTAGATTAAGATTCTTTTAATCGAATACTTTCTAAGTAACTACCCTATAACTTCAGTGATTATACTAGATAAACTATAAAAAAAATACGAATCCTCTGTGAAACAACAACACAATAATTATATATCACCCCTCCCTCCAACAACACAATATAACAATTAAGCGTTAGACAACATCTTCAAATAATTAATCAAGATACAGCATCCTCCATGAACTGCAAAGCTATCACCCAACAATTAAGTTTCTTAAAATATATAGAAAAACTCATTGTTACATAACAAGTTCAAACTCTGCATACCTTATAAATAATTAATATTGTACATTGCCACACAAAATAATTAAGTATGACATGGTATTCCTAAGAAATATCTGTACTTTGCTTAAATATTGTTACCAACATTCTGCTGAAAGCAATCATTCGACATGTAGTTAGTGAAACAATTCTTATTTTTTTTTTTTTAAATCACAAACAAAACAAATCACATGTTTGCACGGTGTATCCCGATATTCTAATATATTCTCATGAAATGTACTTTGGACAATGACCTCGAAATTAATTTTTTACATTTATATTAAATCTTTTTAGTTTTCGTTACTGTGTAAAATACGCTTGCCATTACTGATGTAATCTGACTGTGTAAATATAATAAGGTATGACAAATTGAATCGATGATACTCTATGTATCAACATGGATATTTCGTGCAAGTTTTCACAATATAATCGCACGCTACCGAAGTTGAACTTGGAGAGGATAGAAAATTATATTTCAGAGTAAACATGCCAATGGAAACTGTTTTTCTCTTTGTTTACATAACATTAATAACAGATACTAGAATGCTGAAATTTCCAACATCCAACATGTTTTCAATTGTGAATCGGAATTCGAATTGAATTGATCATTAATTGTTAACGCAGCCAAGCCAATGTAATTTATATGGTAATTGAGATTCCTACAATATTTATAATGGTTCAATCATTTGTCAGTAATTTAATTTGTTATTTATCGTTGCATAACTTGTCATGCTTATCCGGACTATTAACAACTTTTTGCAATTTCGTTTTTGATTCTCCTATCTCGTAAGAGGTCGGTAGAAATTTGAAAGTTTTCTGTTATGTACAATTATGTTCAAATATTTTGTGTAATAAGGCGTGAAGCTGGAATTTTCAAAATATTTCCAGATATAAATTTGTAGTGCATTTCTTTATCGTACTTCAGTTTTTAAAATTTTCTCAAAGTTCCAAGGGAACTATGAATCAAAGAATATGAAACCGTTTATCAACACGCCAACGATTACTTTGACAGAGGAAAAGATTCGAATTTTGTTTAAAAAAAAAAAACAACCAAGGAATTTTCGATCAGTGGAGGAGGGGCGAAACAATTCACAATTCAAAAACGAAATTCGTTAAAAGCTGCAGTTTTAAGTGCCGCCACTCATTCATACTGGACAATAATCGTCCGGGATTAGGATTAATTAGATTCATTTTCAATTCATGTTCCTTCATTATTCATCGGTGGGATCATCGGATTGGCGTAATAGAGGCCCGGCTTACCAGTGTCATGGAAGCCAATTGTGAAATTGTTTTCATTGCATATTTATAAACTTGCGACGGCGGTAAATAGATTTCGGGAGCCAATTGTAAGCTTAGATATTTCTGGTGTGAAAATCACAACTGTAGGTTCGAATTTTGTTCCGATGTGTTCAGAGCTCACAAGGGTCCTGTTAGATCATTTAGAACGTGCGTTGAGTTCCAATATATCGTGGCTCGAGTTTCAACCATACATTTTGCACTCTATATTAAGTAATAAATGTATAATATTTCTTTAATCTGTATTACAAATTGAAATGGTATGAGTGTATCACCTTTTTTTGATAATAACACATGTTATAATATCAAGTATTATTAGCGTTTTGCAAAAATATATACTTGAATTTAAATATTATAAGTAAATTTTAGTCTGAGACATATCACAATAAACTAATGTGTTAAATCACGAGAGGTGCAGTAGTAAACTTTGGAGATCATGAAATCTGAGGAATTTCTACAAGATGGTAAGTACTGTGTAAGATTGGTTTTATATGTACCTTCTGTATTTGAAATGAAAGCAAATTCCAACACATTTTCCTCCGACATGCTTGAAAACGACAATTAACCTCACTGATCATAATGTATATAAAACTTCAATTACATTACGGTATATTATTTTTTTATATTACTTAACGAACAAGAAACTATTTACCAAATTAAATTAAACGGTAATAATAAGATTTAAATAATAATAAAGTGTATGTGACGCAATACTGAATTTAGAATATTGTGAATAGTAAGGTGCACAAAACTTAATACAAAATTACTGAAAAGCATTCTTGAGATGGTAGTCATATTTTGAAACCTTTCGAATTTAGCGAATTTAACTTGTTTGTTGAGTTATGTCAATTTCGAACATTTAGCATGAGAAATATACCCAAATCTCAATTAGATCTGCAATATACTCTAGAAAAAATATTTCTTTCAACTTTTAAATTCAGAATATTTCAAGTCATATGTTTTTAGTAGTGAAAACAACTATTTTCAGATTAAACTACACACATATTTACAAAATTGTATAATTTTCAATGTAAGCAATCAGTGAACAATTACTAAATTTAGGATAATGTGTAAACAATGAAAGTTAATGGTTTGGAGTTCAAATTAATAGTACTGTATAATATTTTAATAAAAGCGTCCCGGTTCGATATACGGTGGAGGCACATAGTGGTTCTGATACAACTTTAAACTGTAGGCCCAGTCTCAATTAACATATCTGCGCATAAAGTTGACTTAAAACATACTTTTACAACTTTATATCTCATTTGAATATTGAAAAAATTTTAATCTTAGTTTTTTCCCTCCAAATTCCTAAGTTAAGTTTACCTTCGTCATATAAAAGCTGTCTTGTTTGTTCAAAATTCAGTTTTATATTTTTTTTAACAGTTTAATACAAAGTTCGTCTTGCGCGTTATTTAATATTTTGTGGAACGATTTGATAAAGTTTATTTCTGACGGTTTGCGTATTTGCCTCCGCTGTGAATTTTTAAAAAGATGTCACCGATATAACATGCGTGGTTGATAATTTACGTGGCCATGTTTTACATTGTTAATAGACTTTGAGTGTAAACACGAACTAACCAGATCATTATTTATAGATGGGTGCAAACGTCAATAATAATTAATGGCGTGCATACACATACAGCTTGGTGCTTAGTATTGGCTTTCGTTTGCACAATGACAAAATTATTATGGAAAGGGGGGGAGGGGCACTTACAAAACTTTCCAAAATAGGCAGTACAGTTAGAGAATTTATCCCAGTCTTATTATAAAGAATAAAATTATAGCACATTTTTAGAGACATGTTATAGAATTTTGAAAGGAAAAAGAACTATGTTTACTTGAAAATTTCGACACGTTTATGGTTGAAAGGTTCGTTTAAGATAAACCAAATTGACGTTAAATTATGAGTAACCTAGAGTAACGTTTTTATTTCATACATTTAAATGCTTCAGGAAATCATAAAAGATATTATTCTATATTTAAAAAAATATATATGAAATAAATCTTTCGTGGGGATATATGTACGACTGACCTTTACTCTGATATCCATGTGTATATGTTACTCAGAGGATTTGAAAAGAGTTTCCTTGTGAGTATGCAATCGGAATAGCAAGGATGTATAAATTGCCTAACTTTTAGGATATTCGTTGAACTAGAGTAGTGTCGTTTCTTAAGAGAAACGCGATTGTTTGTAATGGGAGCTTTATATGCTGTGGTTACAATATTAAAAGGGGTATAAATGTTGGCTCTAGAGAGGAGAGGTAATTTCTCGCCTGGGTAGATATGCAACCCGAATGAGCTGTATGTTGGGAACAAGTATAATCTTTTAGGATACACACTAAATGATAGAAATAAGCTACTTACCGGTGGATTTGGCATGCATCGTCTCATCGGGTCAGGTGAGCGGTACGTTGGTGAGTATCTGCCCGGGAAGCAGGAACTGGGGGCGCTTATTGGTGGATGTAAAGGCTTCCCGTTCATCATCTTGTCTGGCGAATACATGGCGCAGTCTTGGGAGACCTCCGCCTTAACAGTCTGTGAGTAGATATCCGTCGTTTTTGTTGTCGACGCTAGCCGCACCTTCACGTACAAACAAGTCGATTTAAGTTTGTTTGTTTTTAGTTTAAAAAAAAAAGAAAAACGTCCACGATGCTTAAGTTAGTTCACCTGTCGGTCCACGTATATCAGCCGACCAAGTAAGGGACTCCGGTTATAGGAGACGCCATGCTTGCTTGCTCTTCTCTCTTTTAGAGACCCCTTGTCAAAACGGTGTTGTCCACTCGGTCGTTTCCGGGGTAACGCACTTCGGATTGCTTCGGAATTTTCCCCAGCGAAAGCGGGAGAAAGGCTTTCTCCTCTCTCGGGTTCAGGCCCTGTGTCCCGCGGATGACCGTGAAAGTCGCATTGTCCTGCTGGTCGATTTTTGTCCCGTTGCGAGGCGTCCACGATTCGCGAACTCCCAGTATGGAATGATCCTACGCCTTAACTCACTACGCCACTTTGCTCTATCCTCGCGATTCGGCTTGCGGAGAAGGTGGGGGGGGGGTTGCGAGTTGCAGAGCCAGAGAGAGAGAGAGAGGAGGTTATTGAAGGGAGATCAGAGCGCGCGCACCCCCTCTTTCCCCCCCGCCTCCCCCTCGTTTTACATGTCTCTCTCGCCCGCACCTGTTTGCTAACGGGTGCTCTAGCGTGACGTCACGAGATTCGGGCCTGCGCGGGACGTGGCCCCCGTCCCCTCCCCCTCGCGCCGTATCACGCCCACCCGCGGATGGGGTCGGCCATTTCTCCGGAGCAAGCCAGTTCGGAGCTTTGCCGAGCGCGTAACGCACCAGCGGAAAGACGACCTCGCGGGGGGTGAGAGGGGAGGGGAGCCTTCTAATAACAGGGTAAAAAGGAGGCGCTTTAACCTCCGCTCTTACATTTTTAACGTCCAGTTTGATTTCTTGTAATGCTAATTAATATATCGCCCGCGCTTAACCAATGGCATTCCTTTTCTGGCTTGCTTACACTCAGGTCCGCGCTGTCTCTTATAAGCTGTGACGCTTCACTACGCGCGGGCAAATCTACTCAAGCGTAAATGCAAGAATGTATAATTATACACTGTGATATTCATCCCGCAAAAGAATGTAAGTACCGTGTTTATGCGTGTATAGGCAGCACTTGCCCAAAATTGAAAGTAGGATGCGGCATATATTCGAGATAACTAAAGACCAAACTAAACTGTAAAACAATTTATAGTCAATTAACAATACATCGTTTGTAAGAACTGAATGTAAACCATTGTCTTCATTTATATACTAATATAACTTAACGTTCCTTATCTTCTTGACCAAATCTAACTTACTACTTGCAATAGACATGAGTTATATTGTGCAGTAACCAGGCAATGATGCAAAAAGGTATACTAACAAATGCTCCAATCCATTTGTTCGTTCAGTATCATTATCTTGACAAATGCTTGCTTTGAATTTGCAGTATTATTATTATTTCTCAATACTTCTGTGACTTCTTTCCTCCTTGAGAGAAATTTCCAAGATAACTATTTCTTTCTCAAAAGGGCACTATCATATAAAGAAGGTGCGCCCTATACACGCAAAATGCAGTACTAACAGCACGACAAAATTAACACTGCCACACAAATGGAATGCTTGTCATTTATTATTTTACGTCGATTATCTGCCACTTTTGGCTAACAGCGACGATGAGATTGAGAGATTAAATGAATTTCATCAAGAACATCTGTGCGTAGGACGCGAACTCGGGAACTTCGATGGTGAGATCAAAGAGCAGGAACGAAACAAAACAATGGCGGTCCAATTGTTTCGTGTTCAAACATGCTGTATAAAATAAATTCATCTTATATTTTGTTGTTAATAGAAACTATAGACAATGGAAATAGATAGAATAGATGGTTCACCGTATTAATCAACAAATTCAGAAACCAAAATAAAATTCTTTGAAGCTGATAATGGTGTTACATTAAACTGACATGGGGATGCTCGTCTCTCTGTGACTGTAAAATGATCAAATGAAGACAAACAATTAATTTCTAATGTTGCTATATTTTACGAAACATTTCTACCCAGATTTGCTACCCCTTGATGAGGTCGTGTCCTTCCGTTTCGCCTTATTGCGTTTTCACCGCCCCCAATACAATTTCAAATGATTTATGTGACAAGAACTTTCTAAGGCGAAACGGAACATTCCATTGCGCCTTACGCACAAAAAGTTTCCAACCTGAGAATATTATGGACTTGAAGGGTAATTCATAAGGGAGCGCAGAGCTTGTGATGTTGCCTACCATGGCTCCCATTGTCCTGTCGGTTAGGTTAGGTTAGGTTAGGTTAATAATATATTAATAATAATGACCCTTCATGTCGATAATATTCCCTGGTGGATTTTTTTTGTGTGGAAGGCGAAACCGGATAAGGCGAAATGGGATATCCCGTTTCGCCTTAGGAAGTTAGTGTCACGTAAATCATTTCAAATTGCATTGGGGGAGGTGAAAACGCAATTAGGCGGAACGGGCCGTAATCCATGCGATTTGCGAATTCTCCTTTGTTCGTGAACGCGATTCACTCATAACCTTCAGTGACCTCATTTACAATAGAACCTCTGTAGTTACCAACACGGCCGTTGGCAGTGGCGTGCCCAGGATTTTCGAAAGGGAGGGGTTAAGTACACTTTTTCTGGTAGTCAGCTCTCATTTTGCCATCTTTTCCTACCTTTGATGTTCTTTTTTTTAGGAATACTGGACCAAAAGGGAGGAGGTTATAACCCCCACCAACCCCCCCTTGGGCACGCCACTGGCCGTTGGTCAAAAACGTTCGCTATTTCAGTTATTTACTTCGCTCTACACTATAAAAGATGACTGCAGAAATGATGATGTAAGACTACTGTAAGAAAATCACCGTGACCATTTCTAAAAGATTAATAGCTACTACATAGTTAACGATGAATAATGTAAATTATATGATCAGTTATTAAAAATATATTTATTTTATACACAAGTGTAGTGCTGAGCCGATGCCAATGTATCGGAATCGGTCGATACCAGCGCTATTGGTATCGGAAAGTATCATGTTGGAATTCATCTACCAATACCAGCCGATACTTCCCCTGCATATTGGTCTTTCATGGGGTCGTGAAAAATAACAGCGAAACTTTCGCGAAGTTGTACTTGAATAATGCAAAATTCAAAGTTTATTTTTATTTCGCACCAATTTTCCACGAAAAACTGTATTTTGTAATTACATAACATCTATTTTGATATTCTGATCTAATTTTTGAATATTGTAAAGCAAATTTCTTGATAAATTAATGCATATAATTGGAGAAGAATATTTACACACCAATACTGATCAATATTTTGAACAAATTTATTGAATTTTTCATTTATCGGTAGCGGTGGGAATCGGTGAGAGTATCGGTTCAGAGTGTTATCGGCTCAGCCCTATTCATAATCATTGTATTTTGTTATTTAGTGCCACTCATCTGCCACTCTAGGCTAATCGCGACGATGAGAATTAGTAATGATTAGGTGAAATTAATGAAAGGGCAATTACAAAGAACGCTCATCCCAAGGCGACGACTGGAACAAGAGATCTTCGAAAGTCGACCACTTAAAAAAGAGAACCCCTTTACGGTATTTTTCCCTGTCATTCTTTCTCTGTTGTTCTCATTTTACTCAATATTCTCAATTTTTCACATTCCCAAACATCTATGCCATAACAAGAATTGAACCCGGGACCCCTGGTGTCGTAGCGAGCAGCACCGACCAATCCGCCACAGAAGTCGACACGCTCTCGTCCACCGACCTGGCGCAAATATTCTTAATTGTTCTTCTGACTCTCAACTTCACTAGTTTAAACCATCAAACATCCTGATATGTTGAGTTATGGGCCTCCCCGATGGTGTAGTGGTATCGTCGTCGCTTTGTAATCAAAGATTTCTTGTTTCGATAGCTGGTGAAGGCACGTAGTGGTTCGAATCCTACTTTAAACTGTGGGTCCAGTCCCGATTAGCCTTTAAAGTGGACTTTTAAAACAAGCTTAAACAAGCAATTGAATGAGTCAAATACTTTCACGCTAATTTGGCATGAAAAATTCAAGCTTATTCAAAGTAGGCACTTTTTATTTTAATTTATAAGTTATTTTAAAATAATTAATGTTCATTTTATAGGTTTCTTCTTGAGACTTTTTATGTTGATAGGGCTACGATTTTCATGACTTAGTATATTTATTTTGGTAAGGGTGGTGTGTTCCCTAAACATACAGAAATTCATATTATGAAGAAACTAATTAAATTAAGGTGCTTCTTAAGGGCATATTTTGGCACATTTGCCCATTTCTGCGTGATAGAGCATATTTTGATGGATTTTCGGTCAAATTCAGCATATTTTCAAGAAATATACAGTCATTTTCTAACTGGATTCGTTTTTACTCGCATGTTCATTCGAGGTTTTTTTTTTTTGACTGCAGCAAAATCTTTTTTTCACTTTTATTTGAAAATTTACAGAAAGTATTCATAAAGTGAACTAAAAATAGTATGTATGTGAAAACATCTCAGCATTTAAATATTAATGTTTGAAACAGTCCAGTTATAAGGGCATATTTTTCAAATTATAGTGCATATTTTGTACAATTCTAGGTCATAAGAGCATATTTTATTTTGCATATTTTGGTGATTTTTAGGTTATAAAAATCCTATCCCTAGATCAACTTCTGAGTCCTTACAATGCCTGACGAGGGTTCGAACCTGAGAACTCTAGATTCGTAGCACATTAAATGAACCACTCCGCCACGTAAGCTATACCCTGTTTCCGAGAAGGGGGTAAATCGAGTGGACAGAGCGAAGCAGTACACGCTGCTGGGAAGGCTGGTATCTGCAGTCGCTTCCCCCTCCACGCAATCCCGTTCCCTCCCACGTGTTCCTTGGCGTCACTACTTGTTTTCGTTTGCTTGCTCCAGAGAAAGTTTGGACAGAGTATAGCTTCGCAACTCTCCATGTAGGCGAAGCGATTGGCCCTTGCAAGAATGTTTCCCGAAAGTCACAGCAGGTGGATGGAACAGCCAACCAGACGAGGATATCCTGCAAATGTGCCCGCGCTCTTAGGCCATTGGAGGTCTGAAACAACATCGGTCCGGCAATGGGAAAAATAATTTTCGAACATTGTGTAAACACAGCGGTTCTGCGAAAAAAAACCTGCTGTACTATAACTCCACACACACACACACCTAAAGTACTTGCAAGAGTACACAGTACGTCGCATAAGAATTGGCATATCGATCCATCGTTCAGAATCGAGAGTTACACAAGCAGAAAGCGATTCGAGTCACGCGACACTGTCTGTCAACGAGGTCCAGGCATTGCCGGTATGAATTAATAATGGCCTCCCACGCCGAGTTGGTTGCGCGGATAGTAAATCTAAACATGGAGGGGCGGGGGGGGGGGGTGCGTGACTCACGGTTACGCTACAGACCGCACCGAACCATCTGTTTGGCTCGCAAGAGGCGCCCCCTACTTTTTTTTTCTCTCTCACCATTTTCTTTTCATCTCGTTAATAGCCGCTGTGAGGTAGGAAAACCACGACACTCCGTCACTTGGAGAGAGGCGTCAGGTAGCAGAAGTCACTATGGGACTTCATATCTGGCTACGGGGCGTTCCCGAAGCGTTCTGGTGCGTTCCGCCTGTTTCCTGTCGCAACAAGCACCCATCTTGGTCGCTTTCAAGCATAACACGATTACAGGGTTCAAAATTGACCTTAAAACAAAGACAAACATAGACTGTTTTTTTTTATGTACGGTCACCGGCAATAAAACTGGGACACCTATACCCTGTACCAGCTAACTGTGGAGCAAGGCCGCGCATAGCGTCAGAGAAGCGAGGGAAATTGAGTGGTCAGAGTGGAGCAGTACACGCTACTGGGAATGCAGTCGCTTTCCACCACTCCACACAATTCCGTTCCTCGCACGTGTTCATTGGTGGAGCCGTCTCGCGTCACTACTTGCGCAGAGACTTGATTTCGTTTGCCTGCTCTACAGTTAGCTGGGACAGAGTATATAGCCTGAACGGCAAAAAAATAAACTTCAGGAAACCCAGACATTTCGCCTCCAGTTGTGGGAGTTTCAAGGAGGGGAAAGCGATGTTGCTACACGCATGATTTCTATCCAGTCGTACACGACACCTTTTGCTGTCAACATGCACTCTTCGCTGGCATTTCAGGGAGAGGCAGGGAATCTGAGACCATTAGACTTCGCCGTGCTTGGTCTTGTTGAGGGAGCCACCTGTTTCTAAAACTACTCGAATCGATAAATTTGGCAACGCAGATTACCACCAGAATTTCCCTCGCCTGGAACAAGCCGATTTGTTCAGCGGTTCAAGTGACCCTCCATTGGCTTTCGACGGAAAAGACAAAACTAGAATTTTGAAGAAAATTCTTTCGACGAACAGGCTTTAGATCCTGAAATATTCGCTTCTCTGAAAGGCGTTGTGTGTGTTGCATAACTCCACGGCGATAAGTGGATTTTAATAGCATATTTTCAATGGCAACGTCTATCACCCCCGTAGAGTTATGCAGCACACATAACGCCTTGCAGAGAAGCGAGTATTTCAGGATCTAAGTGTCCCATTTTTATTGGCGGTGACTGTACATAAAATTATATTTATTTGCCTTCGAGAGATATTTCGAATTAAGTAAATAAATATTCCTATTTATCGAGTGGCCTGGACACGTTCTGGACTCAGTAGATACCTTTATAAAACGATTGTGGAATTGATATTTAACAGTAACACTACTCTTCCTCAAAATCACTATTCCTGTAGATAATGTTATTAAATATGTGCACAAACAAGGGTGGATAAAAATCATGATTTTTATTTTAAAAAACATTTTTGTTTATTTTTTTTATTTAAATCGATTTTTTTACTTATAAAAAAACACGCTTAAAATTGCTTCCGCGTTTTTTGGCATCATACATATAGATCTATGTTTGTTATAGAATGGCTTTTTCTAGTAAACGGCCCTGTAAAATATTTGAAAGGTTTGATTAAAGCAAATAAGAAATTATATTTAAATATACATTTTTCTGTTTCTGATACTGTACCTACCATGGAAATGTTTGTTGAGTGTGTTAATGAAACTATAATAATTTCAGTAACTTTTCTTCCAGTGAAAATTAAACATTCTGGTGTAGTCTGTAATTGTAACTTAAAATATTAACTTAAATGCTTTTATAGACTTTGTAGCAGAATTTTGGAGATTTTTTCGATGGTAATTTGAAAAGTATTAGCTGTCATATTCATTTATAGTTTATTGATAATGACACTATGTACGGTTTAACGTGATTAGTATTTTGTACATTTTTCTACACAAAATGTCTGCTATTTTTACCTATAAAAATTATTGAATTTTAAATCAAGAGAAATCCTATGTTTACATTTCCCTCCGTGTGAGCTTCACACCATCAGTACATGTATTTTATTTCCTTTATTTTCCTTTCCAAGAGTCTAATAAACATCATTAAATGATTACGAGATTAATGTACTTTCACCAAAATTGATTCTGTTATCTACAAAATCCTCATGTACATTATTCTATTTTATAAATTATTTATTTAAAGTAATTTAAATCAGTGACTTTATTTTCTTAAATCTTGATCCCCATTTAAATGAATCGACCTCGGCACAAACTATAATATCAACAATTATTATTAATTCATAACTAATGCAAATATCGATACTTCTTTCTGTTCATCACATGTTCATTACAATGATGACAGAGTCAGGCGCTTCTATTATTATTATTATTATTATTATTTATTATTATTATTATTAAATTTGTATTGCTCTAATTATTATGTTAAAAGAAAGGCTGAAAAAATTGTTGAAGTCGCAACACTTTCAAATCTAATTCAGCACAATGTATCGTATGACCCTTCACTGCCTTTTAATGTTTTAGATCTTCTACTTACTAACATTTCCACTTGTAACATTAGTTTTAATGAACATCCTTTATCTAAAATTGATAAGTTTCATCCACCGTTTTCATTTTATTTTGAATTGGATAGGTCTAAAAAAGACAATATAGATACAAGGGAAAATAATATTTATAGATGTCTTAATTTCGCCAGAGGTGATTATGTGAATGTTTATAATGAATTGTTGCATTTACCATATATGGTTGAAATAGCTAATGATGTACAACAATCTGTTATGGAACTGACTAGAAATGTGTATGCAATATTAAAAAACAATATTCCATCAAAAGTTAAAAGAACAAACAATCAACTGCCTTGGATGACAAGGAAACTAAAGAGAATGATCAATAAAAAGAGAAGGTATCATGATAAATTTAAACTTACAAATAAGTGTGTATATTACACTACTTATTCCCAATTAAGGAAAGATGTTAAAAAGGAATATTCTAATGTAAAGGAGCAATACTACTCCTCCTTAGAAAACAATGTTAATGGTGACAAGAATGCTTTTTGGTTTCACTTTAATAGAAAGAAGAGAGAAAATACTATCACTGAAATTATTTATGATAATGATGTACTGTTCAATGAATATGATATTGCTAATGCTTTTAGTGAGCTTTTTCACAAATCTTTCTCAAAAAGAAGTCATGTAAATTTTAAAAATATTAATCTTCATTCATACACCAACCTAATTGATGTACCTGTTATCTTGGAAAAGGATGTAAGTGATACAATTAACAAACTAAAAGGCAGGTCTTCAATAGGTCCTGATGGCATACCTAATTTTATTTTGAAAGCAAACAAAGATGTTTTTGTACCATTGTTAACTAAATTTTACAACATGTCACTTACTTCTGGAATATTTCCAGATATCTGGAAAAATGTGTTTATTGTACCTGTAACTAAAAACAAAGATGGGAAAGCCAATGATCTTAATAATTATAGACCAATTACTATATTAAATTCCATGGCAAAGGTTTTGAACACATAATTGCTGACTATTTGTCTTTTTCTTTTAAACAATATATTGATGGAAATCAGCATGGATTTTTTAGAAAAAGGTCTACTATCACAAATTTATTGGTTTTAATAGACTCTCTTAAATCTAACATTAGGAAGCAATCCCAGACCGATATTTTATTTATTGACTTGGCTAAAGCCTTTGATAGTGTCAGCCATCAGTTATTAATTTACAAACTCGACCAAATGGGATTATCACCACGATTTCTGAAATGGTTTTCCAACTTTTTAGTAAATAGAAGTTTCTCTGTTAAGATTGGTGAAACAAATTCTTCTAAACAAGAAATACTTTGTGGAGTACCTCAAGGGTCGCCACTCGGCCCAATTCTGTTCGCTGTTTTTATCAATGATGTTACATTATGTTTTAAATCTAGCACATGTTTACTATATGCAGATGATATAAAAATTTTTAAGAGTATTTTAACAAATAATGATGTCGCTCAACTTCAGGCTGATCTCGATAGAATGACATATTGGTGCAAGATTAATGAAATGGAAATTAACTTGAAAAAGTGTAAAGTTTTAAGATGTACTAAGAAAGTTCATTATATAGTCTCCAACTATTTTATTTATGAAAATAAAATCCAAGTGTGCGACAGTCATAAAGACTTAGGAATAGTAATAGACTCCTCTCTCATATTTGATGAGCACATTTCAGAAATTTGCAAAAGAGCAAAGAGAATGCTTGGTTATATATTTTTCTCATGGAAAGTTTTTAAAAAGGAAGATACCTTAATATTCCTGTATAAAACGATAGTTCGTTCTATTCTTGAATATGCAAATGAATTATGGTTTCTGACTGCAACCAGTCACCTTCAAAAAGTTGAATCGGTTCAAAAACTTTTTATCAGGTTATTATGCACAAAGTTTAAAAAAAATTACTATGACCAACATTACTCTGAATGGTTATCACAGTTGAATATGTTTTCCTTAGAAGAAAGAAGAAAAATGAAAAGGTTAAATTTTGTAGAGAAGATATTAAATTTCCAAGTTGACAGTGAATACTTTTTGAAAAATATAGCTTATAAAATTCCCAGAGATTCCCATAGGTATATCTCAATTCTCACATGCCTAAACAAGGCAAGAGGTTTAGTAGCTGATCTTGTTGAAACCTACAATTTGAATTTATGTTGATGTATAAAATTGTAGGATCTACTGTTTTATTTTATAATTGTGTATTCAATTTTTTAATTTTGTATAACACAGTGGTTGTTTAATCGTTATCATCACTTCAATAAATATGATCATTATTATTATTAGAACAATACACAGTTAATTGCACAATATTATATAACAATAAACAATTATTAGTATCAGAGATATAATAGATCTCATTGAAAACTGTAACTTGAAGTGTAAATGTGCTAACTTGTTATGTTATTCTGCAGCTTATGTATTTTATTCGTGTAACTTTGTACTTTTGTATTTGACTTAGTGCTGTATTAGGTTTCATACTGTGCTCAACACTTAAAATAAACGATTATTATTATTATTATTATTATTATATTAGGTTATGTTCCGTCATTTTCTAGCCACATTTGGGTACGTGACGATAAAAACGAATGGTGATTAGATGATACGAGATGAGATGAAAGGACACCACAAACACATATGGATAACGCTACACAAAACCCACAGAGATCCTGTGGATCCAGACGCCAGAGACTCGTTACCCTACAAAAAAGTCCAGGATGTACCGATTTCCCGCAAGAAGAGTTGCACCACGGCGCTTTATTTACTGTTTCAACACTGACTAGAGCCAGCCTCAATGGCACGGTGGTAGCGTCGTCGCCTTGTAATCAAAGGGTCCCGGGTTCGATACCCGGTGGAGGCACATGGTGGTTCGGATCCCACTTTAAACTGTAGGTCCAGTCCCGATTAGCCTTACTGTGCATAAAGTGGACTTAAAACACCAAATCAGTCAATCAATGGCGGAGTGGTTAGCACAGGCGCGTTGCGACAACAGGTGTCCAGGTTCGAATCCGGGGCGAGTGTGTCGGGTGTCTCTGCGTTCGTGGCCTGGCCTGTTGTTCCTTTGTGACTTCATCTAGAGTTTATGTCAGCGTAGGATCCGAGCACTTCCGAGTTCTGTCGGTCGAGGAGCTTATTGAGTCAGTTGTCAACATGGTGCCAATGAGAGTTCCTTCCTGCCAAGGTCGTTCCTGCCTGTAAGTATTGCCACCTATGAATCGGAACTATGTCAACTCTTCAGCCTGTGTGGCAACAGACATGTTGCACCGGAAAATTAGCATCTTAATTGCGATATTTATCAGATAATTAATTATTCGGGGTGGTCTCTCTGATAAAATATCAATATTCTCTAAATTCTTCGAACGGACTGTGTAAAGCATTGCAATACTCCAAAAACTGAACCTGCTCTGCAACACAAGAAAAATGCCTCATTAAGCAATCAATGTGCTTTTGTTAAGTTGTTAAGTTGAGCATTGCACAATCTTTTCAATAATGCTGATAGAATGAATCAATAAAGTTTGTTAAATGACAACGACTCCTTACCACAAGAATATAATTATTCTTTAGATGCTTAAATATATGTGCAACCACACATGTATGTCTTTCCAGTGACTCATTGCAAGAGTTGGCTATTGTGCTTCACTCGATAAAATAAAGTTATTGAGTGAGGCAGATTCATAATAATAATAATAATAACCAGTGGCTCGACAGCCCTTGAAGGGCCTTGACCTCTCCCGACTGTCAGTCTCCCACCCACACTCCTATATTTTTTATGACCGGGTTATGCTACTCACTCGTAGCTTCCCAATTTTCGCACGATGTTGGGTTGCCACCGGTCCTATACACAGGCCGAGAACCCAGAGACTGAAACCAGGCGGACTCGAACCCAAGCCGTCCCGCAGTCAGAGTCCAAAGCACAGCTCCTTGGACCATACTGCCACTGAGTAGGACGAGGCAGATTCATATGAACCAAAAATAGCCAAAAATGGTAATTTACCTCAAAATGACAATTACATGCTTAAATTTTTGATTATTCGAAAGGTTTATTAAGGAGTTCAGACGGGATTTCAGTCCACTTTATGCACAGTAATGCTAATCGGGTCTGGATCTACGCTTTAAAGTGGGATCCGAACCACTATGTGCATTCATCGGGTATCCAACCCTGGACCCCTCGATTACAAGGCAACGACGAAGGAGGATTCTCAAAATCGGTCTTCACGAAATCGAGAAAAATAATATGAGACTCAAGAAATCGTACAGTTTGTGAAGATAATTACGTACTTTTGATTTAGTGACTTAGGCTGTTTCAATAATAGAATAGTTATTTGGTGCGAATAATACTACCCGGAGATATGATAATCTACAGAGGCATCCCGCCAGCTTTATACTTATTTTATGTGTATTGCGCTCTGATTCGGGATCACTTGTAACTGTTCGCATATATGCGGTTTACCGCCGCACAAGCGGTCATTCTTCAGTCTGGTCACAAACGCCTCGAGCTGGAAACATTGGGCGTAAAGGCAAACACCCAACCCTGCCTGTTGATGGCTTTCGAGGGGTAGAAAGGCCGCTTCCTCAAAATTCCGAGAAACATCGAAGTGCCCGGTTCCTACACTGAAGTCCAGTATAATCATCATCCATACTCATCGTGTCAAAAATGGCACAGAACCAACGTAAAATAAAGAAGAAATAAGAGATCTGAAGTGATGTCGCATAGATTTCCTTCGCAGCGGACCACAGTCTCCGTAACTCTCCAACTTTTAATGCATATATCCTGGAAATAGTAGGAGATTAACAGTTACCTAAGTGGAAGAGCGGTTGATTTATGTATATATCCTTCGCCAAAAAGTTTAAAAAGATAACTTTCTGATTACAACTAATCTCAGAAATGGTTTCTCGATATATTTAAGGGAGATCCAAATTTCAGATCCTTAAAGCCGTTTGGGCGATTTTGCATAAGGCTGACGTTACGTTATTTCAACTGATTTACTGTGGATTCCCGTGTCAGCGGAGTTTTCAGATTCACTGAAGGTCGCTGATTTAATCTGCTTTTAAGAAGCTACCTCCAGCGCTTCAGCCGGACCACTTGGCGAGGAGATTAGTCTATCGAGTTATGATTCCGGGCTCGCTGTGGCAGAGTGGTCCAATTCGAATCTGTTGATTTTACTCTTAGACGAGTCATACTTGGTGGACTTTGTGGATGGTTGATTGATTGAGTTGGTGCTTTAAGTCCAGTCCACTTTATGCGCAGTATGGTTAATCGAGACTGGGCCTACAGTTTAAAGTGGGATCCGAACCACTATGTGCCTTCACAGGGTATCGAACCCGGGACCCCTTGATTACAAGGCAACGACGCTACCACTGCGCCATCGGGAGGATCTAGTTTGTGGATGGGATCAACATGGAACCAAAGAAACAAGGGGGATGCTTACGCAAATTAACGTAGGGGGGACCCACTTTGAGCACTGTTTCTAACCCTATTTCTTCTTCTTCATTATCGTCTCCCCTTTCCTCGAGATCCCCTTCCTTAGTTTTATTTTGCCTTCTTTAGACCCGATCATCAGATAGGAAGCGATAAACCTCGTGTAGTATTGATTTATTTAACAAACAAACAAATAAAATGCATGATGTGTGTCCCTTGTTTGCTGACGGAGGTTATGACGATGAACACGGTCAGCTCGGGTTCCTCGAAAAATATTATCAGGTACGAAATGCACCAATCAGATTCTGTGCTGTTTGCCTCTTCCTTTCTTGAATTTGCCGTGTAATTCCGGTATTGACTTGGGTTGAATAGATTCTCCAGGAGAAAAAATGGGACACTTGTCCTCATCAAAAACTTTGGCTCTGCGATTGTTATATTTATCAGTTCTATGAGTCAATTAAATTGTATATTTGACATTACGAAGTGAAAACTTCCGAACACTGAATTGATTTTTCACCAGAACAGTACTAGTACTAAGGGCCTCCGCAGTGAGGGCAATTGCCCTTCCATTGATTTAAATTTTTATATGAACGAGTAGTGTCCAAAAGACGATAACAACAACAATAAATGTTTACAAATTTTGGGTTTTAAGAAACTATAAGGATGACTATATATTTAAGTGTTAATTATTTGAGTTTGTTTTTAAGTCCACTTTATGTTAAGAAGGGTTAATCGGGACTGGACCTACAGTGTAAAGTGGAATCCGAACCACTATGTTCCTCCACTGGGTATCGAACTCAAGGCCCTTTGATTATACGGCGACGACGTTACCACTAGGCCATCGGCGAGGCTCGTTAATTATTTGAAAGCTACAGAAAAATGAACATATTTGTGTAATGGACATATTAAGTCTAGTAATAGTATCAATTATCAAGTATTACGTACTACTATCATTTAATCATTTTATAGCGCCATCTAATTTCCCTACAACAATTTTACCTGAATTGAACTTCTAACATCTTGAGGGCCTCTCTCATGGCGCTGGGGTAACGTCGTCACCTTGCAATCATGCGATCCTTGTGCATAAAGTGGATCTAAAACAAAAAATAAAAAAAACTTCGTTCTCGTATTGCCTCTCGCTCAACAAAATATGCGGACGTCCTTGATTTTAATTCTACTTTTTTTCATCTACTGCAACATTTGTACCCCGTAGAGGTAATGCAAATTGAAAATTTGGTTGACAATTTCCATAAGAATATTGCGATTTTTCAAATCTTGTGAAAATACGTTTCTATCGCTCTCCTTCTTTGCTCTACTGGGAATGATAAAATAAAACAAGACACCTGTGTGAAAACCTAGACTGTACCGGCAAGATAAGGTCACAAGATTATTTACAGCATGCTCATTTTCGATGATTTTTTCGATTTGTAGGGCATGATAATAGCTAGAAACCGAAATTTAAAGGGAAAAATTTTACTCTAAAAAGTACAGAAATAGGGAGAGTTATTGCCAAAAAAAAAGGACATCAAAAAGGGCTATGATTTATCATTTTAAATGAAAACACAATATACACCATTCATATATAAAAAGCGACACATTATAGTTATTAGTATAACACCATTAAGCCTTATTTCCATGATATGAAAAATTTCAATATGCTGACCAAGGCAGAAATTTATTTTATTATAAAAAAATATAAACTAAACGTAACGTTTCAACCTTCTAGCAAGGTCTTCATCAGATTATGTACGAAGTACAAATGTAACAAGGTACAAGAACAGGACGATATATATACACAAAAATACTCAGACTATTGGAAAGTTTTTCTGGATCATTCTAGCAGGTGGCTTTCCCTTGTCAACTGTACTTTCACCTGAAAGTGAATGTGGTTGGACTCTTTATCTCACGCTCTATTTCCTTCATTATTCTTCCTTCTTCTCTCCTCTTTCTCTCTTGTCCTTTCCACTCTGGAACTAGGAGTGGGACTGATGATAAACAAAGAATGGAGGAAGGTGTTAGATAGAGTGGAAATGACAAGAGAGAAAGAGGAGAGAAGAAGGAAGAAGAATAAAGGAAATAGAGCGCGAGATAAAGAGTCCAACCACATTCACTTTCAGGTGAAAGTACAGTTGACAAGGGAAAGCCACCTGCTAGAATGATCCAGAACAACTTTCTAATAGTCTGGAGGGGAGTATTTTTGTGTATATATATCGTCCTGTTCTTGTACCTTGTTACATTTGTACTTCGTACATAGTCTGATGAAGACCTTGCTAGAAGGTTGAAACGTTACGTTTAGTTAATTTTTTTTATAATAAATAAATTTCTGCCTTGGTCAGCATATTGAAAAAAATTTCATTAAGTTAATACTATTCTAAAGAACTTCACAATAAAAGTCTAAATCTATCAGAGAAGAACACATTCATGTTTCAACTCAACAGGCGTACCGCTTGCAACGCGTTTCTTACTGCTTAAGCCCACATCGCATTGTTGCAACAATCGCTGCAAACGTAATCTCAAAGTATCTCTTTACCTGTCTTATTGTCACCATTAGGGAAAGGATTTTAAGGTGCAGCACCTTTCCAATAATATAGCTGTTTTCATATCGATCGTTTGAGATATGTATTTTAGGACATGAAATCAAGTAAAATGAACACACTTTGTTACACCTTTTTGTGAGATTAGCATATTTATCCCCTTTTTTACCCCCTCTCTTATGCTTCAGCACCTTTTTCCTTCCCTTTCTTTCATCTTTTGTTAAAAAAAATGGACAGCAAAATATATTATTTTCACTCTTCTTGAGCAGCTGCATAAGATTCTATACTCTCATTTTGTAGAGCAGAACGAGAGCTATAAAATAGTATAATATAATCATTGCAGCCCCAATAGTTCCCAAGATAATGTAGTTTCTCCACACATAAGGATCTCCTGAGCTCATAGCGCCAGCGACTAACATTCGAAAACATAGAAATGTTGAGCGTAATCCAGTATAACAAGTTGGATGAAACCCAATAAATGCGACGTTTACTTCCTAAGTACTGGTTACTTTATGTAATTATTACTAATTATGTTATTTGCTACAGTGTTGAATAAAGAATGTTAATGTAACTGGTTTAGACCTGAATAAAAGCAATTTATCAACACATTTTTTTCACTTTTTAAAAACATTTTCAGAACCTTCATTTCCCCTTTCTCCACCATTATTTTGAACCTTAAAATTCTTTCCCTAATCATAACTCATCATCATAAAGATTGGCAGAAAAGCTACGCTAAATAAATACGAATTTAAAGATTTACTACTTCAGAATAGACACAGTATCTAGACAAGGACGAAACGAGTCTCTTGTATGAATTTAGCTTGTCGCTCTATGCTGTACCATATTGAACAAAAATGCTAAAAATCCATCTATCTTCAGTGTTTTTACTCCGCTAATGTATTGGAATGGGTTATTCATATTACCTCATCTTAACTTTGACAATTGTCTGTGGCATTGTCATGTTTATCATTTTTAATAGTTTTGTTGGTATGCTTATATTAATTAGTGTGGTTAGTAAGAACATGCCATTAATACTAACAAATGCACATTTATAATCTGAAAATATCGTGTGCACATTCATTTTTTCCTAAGATTTATCTAATTGAAAGCAATTGGACTGTTGTACTTCTTTCTGTTCGGAATCCACGCTGGTATTCTTCAATAATGTTTTCTCTATGTATATTTTTTCAATATCACTGTTGACAACCTTAATGTATAAAATAGTTTGTCCCCAACTCATTGATTCAACGCATAGCCTAAACCTCTCGGTCTAGAAACCTGAAAGTTCATGCATTTTCAACATAAGCACAAATAAGAAGGGATCTTATGAATTCCACTTCCAAAGGAGAAAATGGGCCTAGAAACATGAAAATACGTACATGCAAAAGTCCTCAAGAGATGGCGCTCTGGGTATTATGTATCTCGGTGGGGAAGCCAAGGACTGTTCGCTAGCATTAATACATTAATACAGCATACAATGTTAAAATTCTCAAAATGTATTCTTGTTGCTTAAAAACAACCCGTGAATGGTGCATACCTATTGATTTCCATTGTCATTTCACTTGTCTGTCAGCATAAATCATGATAGTTTCACAGTTTTGAATGTGTATACAGGGTGATTGATAATTCTACCTATTCCTGAAAAGGAGTAATATACTAGAGCACATTTGCAACAATTTTCACCCTAAGCACCGGGGGTCGGAAATCAATGGGTTTCGAATTATTGCAGTTTATAGATTTTCGTGACATATTCCGACATATTCGACATATTGCTAACAGCTGACGAATGAGTGACTACTGGGAAAAACATTCATGCCCAAAATTCCCATACCCACAGAAAGAAACAGTCATTGGAGCACACGTCATGAAGAAATTTGGAAATTATCGTTTAAATCGAAGAGTAAAAAGTGTTCCCCTGTGCATAGCACCACGCCATGAAGGCGTATAGGCGGTGTGGGGGTAACGCCCCACACTTTCTTGATCCGGTCGTGAGTGGGGGTGATGTGATCAGCATCACGCCCCTGACCGCCTTTACCCCCCAGGGTTTCCCCCAGGTACCCATGTTATTCGACGCTGGGTGGGCGCCGGGGCCGCTTTCACCGTTAGAAAAGTTCCCGGATTTGAACCGGCCGGGGATCGAACCCGGGACCTTGAGCATGGTAGTCAGACGCGTTACCGACTGAGCCACCGCGGCCACTTTAAATCGAAGAGGATTACTCAAAAAAATTGAAACACACTTAGCGTAAAAATTACGGAAAAAACTTCCTCGTTTCATAAGCTCTCCAAAAATATACAAATGTTGTCACCTGGCACACTGGTTGGGGGAAAAATCTAAATAAAAAGAGGAGAAGGCGCGTTGTAAACCCCCATCATCGGACAAAAATTCTGTGGACGGACGAATCCGAATTCGACCGCTATGGTTTTACGAATTTTCATAATGCGCATTGTTGGTCCCCTAAGGGTCATAACCCCAGAAAATCTAAAGAAAAGGCTCACCAGAGAAAATTCTCACTAAATGGGAATCATGCACAATCATGTGATCGGGCCATCTATCTGCCACACTATAGTCATTACCTACGAAAACTTCCTAAGGGAAGAATTGACGACGCTGCTGGAGGATGTGTCGCTCGCCACAAGAAGGAGTATGATTTTCCAATATGATGGCTGCCCAGCCCACTATTTCCGGGGTGTGCGACAGTGGCTGGACGACAATTATCCCATGCGATGGATTGGTCGAGGCGGCCTGACCCCCTGGCCGGCGAGGAGTACAGATTTGACGCCATGCGACTTTTACATTTGTGGTCACATGTAAGAGTTAGTCTACAGTACACCAGTGGATTCCCAAGAAGAGTTGAGAGAGAGAATTGTGACATCCGCCCAATACATAAGAGACTGAGTGTCAACGCGAGTGACTGTGTCTGAAGTACGCCAAAGGCTGCGTGCTTGCATACGTAACCGGGGAGGCAATCATGAGAACATTATTATTTCATTCATTTTCGTTCGTTTATTTCTCACAACCGACAACTTCTTTTCACTTTACAAAGAGGTCTACAACGCGCCTTCTCCGCTTTTTATTCAGATTTTTCCCCCAACCAGTGTGCCAGTTGACAACATTTGTATCTTTTTGGAGAGCTTATAAACGAGGAAGTTTTTTCCGTAATTTTTACGCAAAGTGTGTTACCATTTTTTTTTAGTAATCCTCTTCGGTTTAAACGATAATTTCCAAATTTCTTCATGACGTGTGCTCCAATGACTGTTTCTTTCTGTGGGTATGGGAATTTTGGGCATGAATTTTTTTTTCCCAGTAGTCACTCATTCGTCAGCTGTTAGCAATATGTCGATTTAGTGCCCAGGTTGTAGTAGTTTTTTCACAATTAGTAGCTTTTTGTTCGCAACTCGGAATATGTCACGAAAATCTACAAACTGCAATAACTCGAAACCCATTGATTTCCGACCCCCGGTGCATAGGGTCAAAATTGTTGCAACTGTGCTCTAGTATTACCCCTTTCCAGGAATAGGTCGAATTACCAATCACCCTGTATATAAAATCTAAATTTTCATAACCAATACATTCATGTTCCTACTGAACTTTGTATATGAAGAGTTTGTCCTTACTTAATGCAACACATAGCCCAAACCTCAGGACCTAGAAATTAGAAAATATAAGGGTGTCTTCCTCTTATGACGCAAGCACCCACTAACAAGGGATTTTGAGAAATTCAACCCCTAAGGGAAGAAAAAGTGACGTTAAACATTGTTGCTTTCATACTTTTTACAGCCCAAACCGCTTACACTAGCAATATGAAAATATCTATTTTGTAAACCAAGTCCTCAACCTGTACATTCTACATCTTTCACGGCGATTCATGTAAGTAAACTGATATATATTATAAAATGCATTATTGTGCATGGCAAACTGGCAGCTTTGGCCAATGTAATAGTCTGTGCATAGTAACGATTATGCACCTTGTTTATGTATCCTCATGTATGATTTTAAGTTTTAAAAATGTATTCCACCTTGTTATAAGTTTGAATATACTTATTTATGTAGTTCAAATCTTGATGTATAATTCTGTTGGTCGATAAAGATAAAACATAACATAAACGAATGAACACACCCAATATATAAATTATATAACATTAAATGCAATACAGCATTGGCGAAGCTGCGATCTGGTCTCTAATATCTAAAAAGACATTCAACAGTGTGATTCCACTACAAATATCCTAGTCTGTCAAATTATTGTGTATCAGGCACAAGATTTTACACTACAGAATATGAAACTGAGTTGCCATTAATAGTGATTAAGGGGTTAGCGTTGTTTAGCGCCATCTTTAGTGTAATTTTTCAGTGTAATTTTCCACTGTTCCGATCGAGTATCAGAACACTTTACATAATATATTGGAACAATAATATTCGCTTTCAACAAGAAGAAGAATTCGAAAAGTGATGATAAATTAATTGGCCTGCTTTCTTTGCGGTACTCCTCGCCAGGGGTGGACAAAACTAAAAATAATTCAGGCTCCAACCCTCCATTCTCACGAGCCAGTATTTTTTTTCAAATACAGGCTAAAAAAGCCATGAATCTAACTAAGATAATCTATGAAATATGATCTTAAAACATTAAATGTATTAATTAACACAGTATTGGAATAAAAGTAATTAATTTTTGCACCGAAATGACCTTAATATAGAATGCTCAACTGGTATGCCTTTTTTGTAACTATGAAATATGACTTTACCATATTGTTGCAGATTTTAAAATTCGGTTAGCAACAGTGTAAAAATTTATCGTGGCATGTTTTATTATTCTGATTTAATTATACAGGGTGTTCCAGTTAAATGTAGCCCGGCTCCGATCAACAGCTGCAAGATTACTCAATATAGCAGTCTGCCTGATTGTGTACTGTTGACCTTGAGTACCTACCACGGTTCACGTTACAATGAACTATTCCATTTCACTGGTGCAATGTAGCCGTCATTTACCTCATAGACAAATGAGGGGTCTAGTGAGAGAGGGAGCTATGCCACAAATCTTGAAAATTTTATTTTTTGCCATTTTCAGTCTTCTCCTACCATCTGTCATCTATCATGTGAACTACGACCATGTGGCATAGCTCCCGCTTGTTCTGCAGCAGATTTTCTGAGTTCTTGAATACGTCCTCATCAGCATTTTGAGTGAGAGAAGGAGCTATGCCACTTACTGATGATGTCTGCAATAGGAGTGGCAGAGGTTGTGTTGCAGTAACCTGTGCAAGATTTAATATCAGCCCTGAAGTTAAAAGATCTCATGGCAATAATGCCTTATATTCCTCCAGTTTTTCATGGTGTTTACCAAAAACTAAAATCCACAGAAACAATGAACAGTGAAAATCCTCCAGAAGACATATGAAGTTGTCTTTATGTAGATCATATGTGAACAAACATGGGTATACTACAACAATATACCATAGCCTACATGTTCATAATAAATGGTATTTATATTGAAATTCATATTTTTCCTTTTGAATAATTTACCTAATAATATGTTCAGCAAAAAAATATCCTTTGTTATACAAATTATGACTCAACGCAATGCTTTAGAAAACTCAGTTTATTTCCATTTCTTGTCAAAGTGGCATAGCTCCCCCTCTCACTAGACCCCTCAAATGTCTCTGAACCGGGCTACATGATACAGAAAACTCATAAACATTTAAAGAAAACACATACTGTACTCTTATTTTTTAAATAAGGCAAGAAACTTCCGTAAGCGAACTGGAAATATTTATTTTCTTAAAAATATATATATAGAACTGTCCTGCCATGGCGACAGGACACCCTGTATTTTTCTATCCCTGCCCCTAAACATTCTGGCTTCCTTTCGCTCACCGCACAATGTGTTCCGTTTATGTTCCTTTTCCGTTCGCGCTCAAACAAGAGCGCTCCTTTTTCACGAAAGAAGGGAATATTTGATTCGCTCCCTCCGCATCTCACCTAGCAATAGAGGAGACAAGGTTAGCGTTTTATCCGCACCTGTTATAGTGACACTTAGCCACTTGCCAGCGTGCTCTCCCTTGACGGACCCCCCTTCTTTCAACTTCTCCCCTCTGCCCCCCGCAGCCCCCCCGCGCAACCCGCATGTCCCGGACAGTGGCTTAAACCACTTTCCCTGGCTTTTATGGTCGTGCCGCGATAAGGCCGCTCAATTATTCATCGGCTAAAAATGGTTTCTTGGTGGACAAGGATGTGTCGTAACATTGTCATCAATACAGGGCCCCGAGTTATGAGGCTGCTTTGGCCGATTCGTGATATTAGCCTAACAACATTGCATGAACGTGGACTTTCCTGGGGAAAAAATATGTAAAAAAATATACAGTCCAGGCAAATTTATTTGTGTCATATGACGTCAGTGTGTTTGTTCACGACTTCTCAAGTAATACTGCAATGAAATAGTCCTCTTTGATAAAATCGGAAATGAAAATATTTTGTTACCTTCAAATTAAATTCAAACTTCAACTCGCATTCCACGTTCGGATCCTTGGTTAATAAATAATAATATTTGTTATTTTATCGTTGATCAATTAAGAATGAAAATAAAGTATTTTTCTTTCTCAAGATATTACTCTTGGACAAATTTAGTTCAAGAATTCGTGATAAAAATTAGTTAAACTTTTAATGATTATTTCACAATTAATTTAGTTTTAATTTCACCAATAATTTATTGATAAAGCCCTGAAAATACATGTTCGATATGTAGTAATGTTTCTCAAGTTATTAGCAAAAACCCGCATGAAAATAGTTGAGAATGCGAGTAATTTGTTGTTGCTTTTTAATAATTAAAATTTATGATGGCACATTTATTCGATTTGTCATGTGATGAATTGAAGTTGTATTATTGTTTCTTTTACGCCTATTTTCTGCATATGTCAGCTAATCGTAACGATGAAGATAAATGTTGACTTGCTTGGTAGCACGATGCGCTAACCACTACGCTACACAGGCTGGTTTTGCATGAAAACGACAAAATTTTAAAGGTGCGCTCAGTACACACTCCCCTTTACAGCCTTACTTATCACAAGTGTGGCGGTTTTAGTCGTCCAATAGAGTATAGTTATAATAACGGTAAGGTGTTCGTTCCTCTCTGAACGATGAGTTTTAATCTCGATGCCTTTGAAAACTTAAAGGGATTGTCCCTGTATATGTGGCAGGTGTAAATAGCCTAAACTCGGACACATAATTTCAATTTCGATCAACTAAGGTATCAACTTCAACAAATATACAGAGACAGGAAGGAAAGGATAGAGAAACAGGGTAAGAAAGTAAGAAAGAAAGAACGAATGATTGTCAGTAACCTTGACCACCGAAACAGGATACAACTAAAAATACGTATTTCGTCCACATTAGACGATTTCCGCTTTCGACACCTCTTTTTGAGTTGTAATGTTCTACAACTCTTGGTTGGTTATTACTTCGGCCATCAAGTTCCTAATGTGAAGTAAGTTTAAAGCTACTATACTGGTCGCAACTCCAACTGCCGGTTGACCTTGATGGCTATTTCTGGCGCGTCCTGTCCCCCAATCATTTTCGGGGTCGTGTGGTCCTATGGGTGTCAACAAATTCATTTGCGAAGTAAAAGCTAAAGGGATCACATCGCTCTATCAAAGCAACGTTGTCAAGCGCACTTCTGTTTTTGTCAGTTGTTTTTATATGACTGTGTGTCTGCTCGCATTCCGACCTGTAGATGGTTCTTCCGGAAACTTCATCGTGCAGAACCACGTGTGCAGTTGAACCCGTTGATTTCTGGTGCTGACCGAGAAAAAACTTCCTCGCTTTACGGTACGTTTGGCAACATGTGGTGTACCCAACGCTCATTTGTTTCGACCCGCGAACAGCGTTCGGTACCTTGTGACTCGAAAATGTCCGATCTTGCTGTTTTCCAGCCGCCAGTTTGAGTTTCGTTCAGTATAAACATATGGAAACCAGTGTTGCCACATGAAGGGAAATTTCCCTCTTGCAGGGGAATTCTTACCGAATTTTTAGCCAAAAGGGAAAAGGGAATTTCTATGGAAAATAACACAATTTAAGGGAAATTTTAAGACATCTGACTTTAGTTTACAGTTGCATATCCACATTATTTTATTTATTTTCTGTTCTTTCTTATTGCTGGTCCTTTGAATCTATTTATATTTTTGTTAAGTTTATTGTACGTTGCTTTTCTGCATCTTCGGATAATAGTTGTCACGGGCTGCTAATTTAATAAATAATCTAATTAACTCAACTGACTCAACTGAGCTGAGCTTAGCAACGCAACATCGAAGAATCTCTCGCCTCACCTGCTGGGCGAATTAAACATTACATGAAATATAATACGGTCAGGATAAGTGCCTAACAGTCGGTGTTACCAAGAATAAACCTAGGAGGATTTGATTTTAAATACCTGAAATGACGTTACATAATACTACGGTGTTTCTGAATATACACATATATTAAAGCACAGATAAATACACATTACATCTTGCCCTCTTTCACTCGATCTCACATTCATTCTCTCATTCTATGGCATATTGCGACAATATGACAAATACAAAGGTTAGATTAATTACTACTTTGACCATACTCTTGCTATGTCTTGGCTACATTGCCTTTTACAATTTATCGTTTAGGATTTTAAGTATAAAGTGAATAATGGTTCCTTGTGCGGACCCCTTCTATCTTTTCTGAAGGTATACATATATTCAATGAACTATTGTTTGCTGTTAACATAAACTCTCATCTTTAACATTTGATTACTCCGCCGGAAAACAGATGTCTAGGGATGCCATAGCGCTGATTTAAGTTAAGCAATGATTTGATTTACGCAGATTCGCGGTAGATTGTCGTCATCTCTCTCACACACGCACATGGTTGGATCTTACCTTCGCTGCATTCCCTCTGACCTGGGTTGGGTGAAAGTGGTCCTACAGTTTTGGAAGGCCTCCCCACACTCCATCGTTGCACCTCGCGGTTATCCTGGTTGGCGAAAGTGGATCAGTCGGCGGCTCCATCTGGCCTCATCGGATCCTGGCTTCACTCGTTCACTGTCGACTCCATACGACAACTTGCGCAATAATAGGTCAGTTCTTCGCGGTCACTCGTAAGTACAGATACGCGACTTGGGCGATGAGACGAACATACGCGATGAGCCATTCGCGGTTTCACATGGATATCAAATGTTATTAACTTTCACTACTTAGGACGTTGTTTCGGACGATTGACACAGGTGGACGTGTCTGGCGTTATTCTCACATAACCACACGTATGTGCACGGATGCGTTGACGGCGAGGGGGAGAAGGATCCCCTGGTTCTATTCTGCTCTACTCCATGGCTCTGAAACACTCACTCGAGGAAAACAAATCCAGACCTCGAGTCTGCTTGCAACTCGCAGCTCGGTCGCGCGTAGCTCACACTCCGGTGGCGATTGTAGGCAAAACTGTGCAAAACTGTTTCAAATCATCCCTTTTATTCCAGATTTGAACGTAGTGACGCGCTACCCTCTATGATCAGGTGCTTGTTTATTGTTTCAGGTGCTTTGACCGTTGTCCTCCTATCCTGGTCAATGCTCACCCCGGTCCTTAACCTTTGGTAGCAGCCCCTCGCGCAGAGATTAGGCTAACTCTTCCTCCATTGTAGTCAGTCACGAAAAGCAAAGGCATCTCAGTAGGGTAGCTTCTCCCTTTCAATTCAGCGATGAATCTTTAATAATTCATAACTCCCGTAGTTCTGTTCTGATTAGGCTCAAATCTTGGAATCAGTACTTTCATGATGTGTTCTTCCGCTGGTTGAAATCTCATCAAATTCGGTCCATTGGTTTAGAAGTTGCATTTTTCTTGTTATTCCCATAAGAATGCATGTAAATCCGAATTCGGGCGAAAAACGGTGGTTGAGCAAGCTAGTGTTGGCTAAGGCAGTTCGCTAGACACCTGTATTCGCGACGGATATTAATAATACCAATTGCAATTAATTCCTACTAACGGGCAATTAGATTAATTACTTGTCACTCAATATTTGACCGTTATAACATTCCCCTCCTTTTAATTATGAATTTTTTTCAGAGCGAACTTGCGAGTGACAGGAAAAAATTCATACCACATATTAATGATATTTATTAATGATCGCACACATAGGCGTCTGAATAGGGACTCGAACCCTGGACTGTATAACTTTTAACGCAACATTAGAATGAAGTTATACTTTTTGCAATTGTACTATAATTATGAGAATATAAACGAATATGATAACGTATACAAGAATACAAAATAAAGTACATTTTAACATCAAATCTCAACGCATATTACCACATATATACTAACTTTGGATACACCCTGTAGTTTTATACATATTAAAGTGAATACTGAATAATAAGCTAAATAAGATATAAGTAAATATTTGATTTGCAATTTGTTCCCTCTCACACATATGTTTGCATACTTCTTGCATTAATTATAAGAAAGGTCTACATTTTTGTCTTTTAATATCAAAAAAAATAATCTCTAATTTTCCTATTGTTTACTTTACAATCGGGGTGGCTCTAGTGCAATATTTTCTTCAGTGTCTCCTTTGACATGAGCCGGACTGGCAAAGGAGTCTTCTAGTCTTCCGTCGGACCTTGAATATCGGTTATCTGCTCCAGAGATCGCTGTTCTTGACTCAGTCTACTTCGTCTAGGTTGGTAATCTGGGGAGAGTGAGTCCAAGTTACGGCTAGTAGACGGTCTATTCCAATCAAGTAAATTAGCACCAGTCTGTGGGGATACGACTGTTCTAACCGCATTCACAGCACGATTCCTCTCAACTTGACTCGGGTTGTTTTGACCCCGGCAGTGTTGCCATCTCGCGTTTTCTCCATCTCTATCCTCTCTGAAGTGTTGTTGTTGTGGGCGGTGATTGCTGTACTGGCCTCGCTGGGGATAAGCTTCTCTATTGTTCCTCCCAGAGTTCTGTCTCCGACTATCGTTTGTTACCAAATTTACTTTCGGGCATCCCTCTTGCCTTTCTTCATCAAAATTTCTAAACTTTCTCCTGTGATTCTTGTTTTCCCAGGATGCTCTTTTCTCTTGCTCCAGCGCGTCCAAATCGCAAAGAATCATCGACATCGTGTCCAGGTTGGAAAGTGCGTCTCCGGTTAGCTGACGTTGCACATAATGCGGAAACATTGCACGTATTGCGGCTAACATTTCAACTGGCTCAATTCCGGGCTTCAGGGCGTGGAAATCACTCACTCGCTGCCAAAAGAACTGTTTATAGGTGATTTTCTGGCTCTCATCAAACCTGCGATTTCTAAGCAAAGTGATTTTGCGTTCTACTAGCTGGCGACCTTGAAATTGTTGCAGAAATGCTTGTTCAAACTCTTCAAAGCTATTAAATAGTGGATTCCGCTGCTCGAGCCAGATCCTTGCACTCCCTTTGAGTAATTTTCGCATTAGCCTCAAGCAGTCTGGGCTATCGACACCGTACAACAAACAATCTCTCTTGAAGTCCCCTATGAAGATTGACGGTAAAATCTCGTCGTGATCGGGGTCGTACGTTTGAAAATTATCCATGCTGACCTTTGAGAAGATTCCGCGAGTATTAGACTCCGGGTTGGAAACACTGCGTGTCTCCTGCTGGACGAAAGTGTTCAAGCTCGGCGGACTCCCGCTCCGGCCGATGACGTCACGCGCTGTTTGGCGATCTAAGGAAGTTGGTGCTGATTGACAGGTCAGCTGGTTGGTCACGTCTGCTGCGACGAGCAAAGGAGTTGGGTTCACATCCCTGGACGTTGCCTCCAATCGGCGAATCTCTTCGTCCTCATTTCTTCTCCGTTGCGTGATTTGGAAATCCTTCAATTCACGTGTCTCCGCTTCCAGTCGTTCTAATCGGCTGGTTATGCCCGTCTGATTCTCGGTCGTTCTTGCGTCCAGCGTTCCAATAGTTTCTTGAACCTGACGTAACTCTACACGCAGATCTTTCTCCATTGTGACTACATTAATGTTTGTCTCTTCATGTCTCCTTTCGCATTCCTTCTCCGACTGAAGTACTTTCTCCTTCATTCGGTCATTTTCGGATAGCAGTACTTGGAAACGGCGGTCCCATCTTTCTTCCCACTCTTTTCTTCTTCTTTCTTCCATTTCTTCCTTCTGTTCTCGGCGTTCTTCCTTCCTTTCTTCCTGCTCTCTCCTTTCGGCAGCCTCTATCTTCCGCCTTTCTTCTTCTTCTCTCTTCCTCTTCTGATCTCTTTCTTCATCTCTGGCTTGGATATAGCTGATTAGCTGAGAGAACATGGCCTGCACGTCCATCTTCTCTGGAACTGGCAACCCTGTTGCCGACTGATCTTTCCCTAGATCCTTATCAACGTTTCCGGCTGACGAAACGCCTGCATCTGTAGAATTCTCAGCCCCTGGGCGGTCCATCGTATTGTTCGTTAATCTCTGGCGGAGACGAGTAGTTCTTTGCATGCCAATCTTCTTCTTCTTCTTCTCGTGGCTGGCTATCGCCGAAGGAAAAAGATATCAAAATTCTTTTCCTGGTTTCTGGTTTCAGATCCCGGGGATCGCACCCCTCACCTGCTTCCGTGTCATAACGCGTGTCCTTTTGTCCTTTATCGTCCGAAGTTAATAACGCCCATTGTTAATAAAATAATAAAATCCTCTAATAATTCTGCTATGGAAAAATGCTATAGTCGCGACAAATTATTTCACAATTACACCATAAAAAACACACAAAATGGTTCTAGCTACACATCGATTGCATATTCAGTTAATTAAAATCACCGTACAAATTACACATTAATACTTTAAATGAACACGTCTTTATAGATTCTTATCAGGATTTTCAGTTACAGGTTGCAATTATTTAATTTAACAAAAAAATCTCAGTTCCCCCTTAGCGTTAAATTCTGGTACCCTGTCGTAGACATTCGTAGGCTGAAAACTCTCTTTAGCAACAAGTATTAAATCCCTTGGGTAATAGACATAACTGATTGTTAACCATTACAATCAAACTTCATAAAAATTCACATTGAGTAGATAAGCAACTAATTAGAATACTCGTGACCTCCAGGTTCCTTACTAGCCTGCCTGTAACATCGTTCTACGAGCCTAATTCCTATTTGCTTCCTATTTGCCTACTCTTCTATTTGCCTATTCGTCGATTATTCGGGCCTACTCTTTACACCCCTACTTGTCTATTCACATACTCGTCGATTATTCGGCGTACTTTTTTACTTGCCTACTTATTTTATTTGCCTACTCGTCGCTTGTTCGGGTAACTTTTTTATATGCCTACATATTTATTCGCCTACTCGTCGAATGTTCGGGCGCCATATTTTGTCACGGGCTGCTAATTTAATAAATAATCTAATTAACTCAACTGACTCAACTGAGCTGAGCTTAGCAACGCAACATCGAAGAATCTCTCGCCTCACCTGCTGGGCGAATTAAACATTACATGAAATATAATACGGTCAGGATAAGTGCCTAACAGTCGGTGTTACCAAGAATAAACCTAGGAGGATTTGATTTTAAATACCTGAAATGACGTTACATAATACTACGGTGTTTCTGAATATACACATATATTAAAGCACAGATAAATACACATTACATCTTGCCCTCTTTCACTCGATCTCACATTCATTCTCTCATTCTATGGCATATTGCGACAATATGACAAATACAAAGGTTAGATTAATTACTACTTTGACCATACTCTTGCTATGTCTTGGCTACATTGCCTTTTACAATTTATCGTTTAGGATTTTAAGTATTAAGTGAATAATGGTTCCTTGTGCGGACCCCTTCTATCTTTTCTGAAGGTATACATATATTCAATGAACTATTGTTTGCTGTTAACATAAACTCTCATCTTTAACATTTGATTACTCCGCCGGAAAACAGATGTCTAGGGATGCCATAGCGCTGATTTAAGTTAAGCAATGATTTGATTTACGCAGATTCGCGGTAGATTGTCGTCATCTCTCTCACACACGCACATGGTTGGATCTTACCTTCGCTGCATTCCCTCTGACCTGGGTTGGGTGAAAGTGGTCCTACAGTTTTGGAAGGCCTCCCCACACTCCATCGTTGCACCTCGCGGTTATCCTGGTTGGCGAAAGTGGATCAGTCGGCGGCTCCATCTGGCCTCATCGGATCCTGGCTTCACTCGTTCACTGTCGACTCCATACGACAACTTGCGCAATAATAGGTCAGTTCTTCGCGGTCACTCGTAAGTACAGATACGCGACTTGGGCGATGAGACGAACATACGCGATGAGCCATTCGCGGTTTCACATGGATATCAAATGTTATTAACTTTCACTACTTAGGACGTTGTTTCGGACGATTGACACAGGTGGACGTGTCTGGCGTTATTCTCACATAACCACACGTATGTGCACGGATGCGTTGACGGCGAGGGGGAGAAGGATCCCCTGGTTCTATTCTGCTCTACTCCATGGCTCTGAAACACTCACTCGAGGAAAACAAATCCAGACCTCGAGTCTGCTTGCAACTCGCAGCTCGGTCGCGCGTAGCTCACACTCCGGTGGCGATTGTAGGCAAAACTGTGCAAAACTGTTTCAAATCATCCCTTTTATTCCAGATTTGAACGTAGTGACGCGCTACCCTCTATGATCAGGTGCTTGTTTATTGTTTCAGGTGCTTTGACCGTTGTCCTCCTATCCTGGTCAATGCTCACCCCGGTCCTTAACCTTTGGTAGCAGCCCCTCGCGCAGAGATTAGGCTAACTCTTCCTCCATTGTAGTCAGTCACGAAAAGCAAAGGCATCTCAGTAGGGTAGCTTCTCCCTTTCAATTCAGCGATGAATCTTTAATAATTCATAACTCCCGTAGTTCTGTTCTGATTAGGCTCAAATCTTGGAATCAGTACTTTCATGATGTGTTCTTCCGCTGGTTGAAATCTCATCAAATTCGGTCCATTGGTTTAGAAGTTGCATTTTTCTTGTTATTCCCATAAGAATGCATGTAAATCCGAATTCGGGCGAAAAACGGTGGTTGAGCAAGCTAGTGTTGGCTAAGGCAGTTCGCTAGACACCTGTATTCGCGACGGATATTAATAATACCAATTGCAATTAATTCCTACTAACGGGCAATTAGATTAATTACTTGTCACTCAATATTTGACCGTTATATAGTAACGATGAACATGAACGATTTCATGGATTCCTTTCCACGACTTAAACCTGACATCTGGCCAGGAAGCAATGAAGCTGACGTGTCAAAAGTTGAACATTTTTTATTCATACGAACGTAGACCAACGGAAGTACTACTGTAGTAGTACTACTATTATTACTATAGCTACTACTATTACCATCAGCACTTCCGATAATAACAATATTACTATTATTAATAATAATAATTACTGCTACTGGTGTAGCTGCCATTTATTATTATTATTATTATTATTATTATAGGTGAATGGAAAACGTGGTCCAAAAAGGGATATTTTATCCCTTGGAAAGATAAATTGTCCCCTCAGATTGTGGCAACCCTGATGGAAACTTCTGTAACTGGACCCAGCGGTGTCAGAAATTTTTGTCCGGTTGCTTTTAATCAGTGGCGGCTATTCAGGTGAAGTGGACCTTCACGCACCTATTAATGTTCGTAATGTTTTTTTATTAAACTATTCTTAACACGTGTATTAGTATTAAAAGACACGTATTTGTACATTGTACACGCACACGCCCTCGACAGCTTCTGCCGCACCGGTCCATCCGAAAGTGCAGAGCTCTAGCTGGGGAAGTGATATCCATGCATACAAGGTAGCTGTGTTACGTTGGTTGCCTTGACAACCGTGGCATCACTGCTTGCGCTCCACGCGTTGCCAGTACGTAACTGAAGAGCTATGAGGAGTCAAACTGTTCTTATGCATTTAAACTTTGAGGAGTTGAAAAAAAAAGTAAGTATAGTGCTCCCCTGTGATTTGCACCACGCCATGAAGGCGTATAGGGGGTGTGGAGTTAGGACCTCACACTTTTTTATTCACTGCCGAAGTTGGGGGTGATGTGATCAGCACCACGCCTCTCGAGGAGTTGAACTGAGAGCATATTGTTACCCACATCGTTTCGTTTCGTGCAATTTTTAGAGAAATATGAATCATGTTTATGATTTAGCGTGTTTTGTTTGAAAACCCATTTTCTCATTCTCATTCTTCAGGGTTATCAACCACCGGTGGTTCTAATGTGGACGAAATACGTATTTTTAGGTGTATCCTGTTTCGGTGGTCAAGGTTACTAACTTCACCACTGAATTCCTGATGAAATTCTAGCCCAAAACCATACCCCACATGTCCCCCTTTCCCATTTAAAGAAATGAAGTTGGATCCAAGATGGCGGACGTTGTCATGACATGAACCCCCCCCCCCTACGCCAATTGCTGCAATCTACACTCCCTTTCATTTTATAAAGGGTGGTCAGGGACTTTTGACTCACCCTGTATATGTGTGCGTGAAGGAGGGTGTTGGGTGTGTCTTGTTTTAGTACAAATTATTCTAAGTATTTCACACGTAAGCTTTTCGTGTAAAATATTGCATAGTCTGATAATCTCCCAACCGAATATGACTATATTGCGATATACAAGCTTCAATTGCACAGTTACAATCACTAACACACAAGGACAGCATACAACACGAGCCCCACATACTCGCTGTGAGTCTAGACGCCAGAGCTTTGCTAGTCCGCAAAATGCAGTCCTGGGTGTACTACGTGGAATGGAAACATTTGGGTGTCTACATAGAGGATCATCCCTGGACTGCAGGAAATGATGGCACGCTTGGAATCTTGCTTCGATCTGCACTTAATCGAGTGGAAGTTGGTCATGTCGGGTTTCAATATCCACGCATTCGATTGGCCGTGAAACAAGCGCGCACGGTGGCCTGCTGATCACCCTCTACCCCCTCCCTTCGGATCGTTTTCGCGACGAGTCGCGTTTTCCTCGCACGCCGAGACAATCGAGAAGAGGAAAGGGGACATTTCCTGAACGGAAATAGCTTAAATTGTATCAAGAGGCTCACGTCAAGCCACTCAACCCCGGCTGCACGACCCCCTCGTAGGGCACACGCCGCGCACGTGGCCGGCTTCGCTCTAACATGATTGTCCGGCGTCCGGTGCACGTGGCGCCTCCCCAGCATTCCACGTAATGGATTTCTGCTAGGCCATGCTAATCACTTAAACGCTGGGAACCCTCGTGCTTATGAATGAGCTAATCTAAGTGTTCTTGTATTTCATGACTCGTATGATTTGTCAATTAAAATTGTTCGAGCTATTCTGCAGCAAGCAATTACGATGAGAAGGGTGGCGGTTCTCTCAAGCCCGTAACATCTGTGGACTTAATCCTTGTGCCAGTTAGCTAGCCTAGGCCGGAACGTACTGCGTGGAAGGATGCGTGAATTCCGTGCGCTGTAACTTTCAGCGCATGCGCCCAAGTTACAAGAGCGTCCAGTGGGAGGAGCCTACCGTTCAACGTCACGCGAAACACTCGCGCAAGTGCTTCATATAAGATATGACCAAAAATAAAGGAGACATTTTCTCCAAGAGATTTCCCTTCCCATTTTGCAATTACCAACATAACCAATGGAATTAATTTACCTACCATCCTCTCCAAAGCAGTGGTTAACGGTGGGTCTTGGGTTCTAATCCTGGCATGAATGTGCCAGGGGTTTGGTCAGGTATTCGACAGAAATGTATGACTGAAAAATTATATTTATTCAACTGTTCGCAAATTAATTTAAGATAATAACGTAATAATAAGCTTCATGTACAAAAAAATAATTATAATCAATCGATAATTAATCAGTCTCCTTAGTTGTAACTTAATTTGCGTTTCAGTTGGTGAGAAGCAGTGTTGCTATCTCAGAGAAATACTTACTACTTTTAGTGAAGAAATATATGTATATTTTTCAGTTGCTTATCAATAAATATTTGATACCTTAGTATTACAAACTGATACTAAACAAACTATTGTTAACAACTATCATCCGGCATATTTATTAATGAGTATATTTTACATGAATAATTGTTTTATTTTTCCAATTAAGCGAATGGCATGGAATATACTTTTTAAGAAACACAATCACGATTTGTTATTCCCCGATTCTTTCTTGAACCATTCGTATATCTGGACCATACTAATATCACAGAAAATCAGATAACTGATATCTGGTTGTGATATCCATCATTTATATAATCAAAAACTGATATTTTTAATGAAGGAAATTTAGTTGTCGAAATGCAACTTGGATATTTGGATATCCAGGTATTTTCTAACAGTGTGTATATATATAATTGTAATTATCCAGATATGTGTTGCTGTGGATATTTTGGATTTACCCGATGGCTTAACGAGAACTTCGTCACCTTGTAATAAAGGGGTCCCGGGTTCGACACTTAGTGGAGGCTTGGATTCCACTTTTTAACTGTAGATCCGATTAGCTTATCTGTGCTTAAAAAGGACTTATAATTCAAACTGTGAATAATCAATTACGAATCAATTAAGCTTTCTTGGTACTCGTGAACTGTCCGGATATTTGGCCGCACATCTTATAGATATGGATATTCTGAATATTCAGTTATCTGTAAGGCCCGACCCTGTGGCCGAGTTGTTAGCACATCGCGCTGCGACGTCAAGGATCCCGGGTTCGAATCCCGGTCGGGCTTGGTTGTCTGTGAATGTCCATTCATCAATTTCATCATTTCATCACTCATCCCCATCTTCGCAAATTAGCCAAGAGGCACAAAACGCGAAGTAAAATAAACTAAATCAAATCAAATCAAAGTTACCTGTAAGCTGAATACCCGTAAGCATCTCCAACTAGTTGTGCTGTTAACATTGTCGATTAATTATTTGTACACTCATATTAACTGAAGAATATTCTTTTAGGATTTGCGAAGGTGATGCTAAACTTCTATGGGCTTATTACAACTAAATTTACGGTTAGCTGGATATTTAAAAAAAAAATAAACCGTAGCAAATCACGTCTTGATAGAAACTTTTATCACAATCTTGTACAACTGTTATTTCTGTTGCTACGGCAAAGTCAATGTTGCCAAACGCATAAACATTATACAATTTAACACAGATAGGAAACAAACGTTATTGTACTTTTACATCAATTTGAACATTAACATTTGAAGTTTATAACATATAAAAATGGCATATTTTAAATTTACAATGTAAAGAAGAAATATTGACTTGCGCTGTATTAGAGAACAGTCACGTGGTATCGTGTGAAACTGTTAAACTTTAGGAATGAGTATAATTCAAATTAATATTTTGACAAGCTCCGTTAATTTGCATAATCATTATTGATTATACAGCGTGAGCACAAAAACACTCCCTGGTTTTGAAAGGGTATAACTTTAACACCAAAAGTAGTATTCTACAGAAATGTTCACAGTAGTTGTAAAAACTCATAAAGTTTTCGTGGTGTTCATTGGAATTACAAATGCTCAATGTGCGCGCCACCTGTTACGTGGGAAACATCGAGACGATAATCCAGCTCCAACCACACCTTCTCAAGCGTATCCGGTGTGATGAAGTTGACAGCTGTACTGATGCGTTCCTGAAGATGATTCAAGGGTGTGGGTAGTGGAGGTACATAGACCTGGTCCTTCACGAACCCCCAAAGGAAAAAGTCACAATCTGGCATGTCCGGTGATCGTTGGGAACACTTGCATAGATTTTGATCATTGGGTCCAGCTCGTCCTAGCCAACGGTGTAGGAGGTTGTCATTCAGAAAGCTGCGTACAGATTTATGCCAGTGTGGGGGCGCTCCATCTTGTTGTAGAATGTAGTCACCTCTCTCTGCAACAAGTTGAGGAATTAACCAGTCACGTAGCATTGTTAAGTAGCTTTCACCTGTGATTGTTGGCCCCTCAAAGAAGAACGGAGCGTACACTCGACGCTCTGACACTGCACAAAAAACATTCACCTTGGGTGAGTCACGTTCCACATCAAGAGTGGCATGTGGATGCTCGCTTTCCCAGATCCTAACATTATGCCAGTTCACTTTTACACTCAAGTGGAAGGTCGCCTCATCACTAAAAAAGATCTTTGTCAGAAAGGTTTCATCGTCCTCCATTAAAGTGCGGATAGTCTCGCAAAACTCACGTCGCTTTACCTTGTCTTGTGGATATAACTCTTGAACCAATTGCAGCCGGTAAGGGTGAAAACGCAAACGCTTCCTTAAAATCTTGCTTACGGTAGTTTGTGGCACCTGCAACTGCCTGCTGGCTTGAAGTGTTGATTTTCTGGGACTGCGTACAAAGGCTTCTCGCACACGATCCACAATTTCCTCAGAGATGGACGGTCGGCCAGAATGTTCTTTTCTTTGATCACAAATACATTCCTCTCTCAACAAATGTTTTATGCCATTGCAGAATGGATTTGCGTGTATGGGGATCAACATTAAACTTCCGTTTAAATGCACGCTGCACTCTCACAACACTGCTTGTTTTGACAAATTCTAACACGAACCAGTTTCTTTGCTGCGGAGTGAACGTCATTTTCGATGTTACTGCCCTCTAGCTACCGAATTCACAACTAGCGATTCTGAAAAGAAAGATATTAAAATATTTTGAGTTAACTGAGCTTTGGATATCAATTTTATCAAAATATTCAAGTAACTATTAATTTTATGACATATTGAAACCAGGGAGTGTTTTTGCGCTCACGCTGTACAGTCATGGAAAAAAGTTCTTCCCCATAAGGCTTTAATAGGAGCAAGTAATGCAGGAGGGTAGGCAACACATATTGCACCCTTCAATGATCGGGTGATTTTGCCTGTCTTAACACCGAGAAATGTGTTCCACGCGAAGGTCAACATGACAGGAAAGCAAAGAGGGCCACGTGACTATTGGTTACGTGGAGTGTTGTGCTTCTCCACGTCCCCAGTTCTTGATCCACATTGCAGAAAAAGTAGAGCTGCATGCAATATATGAAAATAGGTTGTTTTCAACTACACGCTTAATTATGATTTTCCCAATTGTAAATTTATCAGACGTGTCTCCCGATTTAGTCGGGACAGTCTCTTACTTTGAATTCCTGTTTGTCATAGGCGTAACTTGACGGGAACAGAAAGGCCATTTGTAACCCCCCCCCCAAAAATCAGGTTTCTTAAAGCTGCTAAAACAGGAATTAAATACTATGATTTGACGCGTCCAAAAAAAGTATTATATTGAAAGATTGTTCCCAAATATGTAGATAGCAATTTAATACTTTGAAAGTGTCTCAGATTTGTTTATTATGTCACATCTTAGTGTGGCACAGGTCTACTACAAAAGTGGAATTTCGTAACAGAAATATGAACCCACTCCTTTTATTTCGTAGCCGATTTCATCTTGAAACTGAACTTAAGAATATTAGTTAACAAGGTCATTGGTAAACAATAAAAAAATGTGTTAGACCCAATTCTTTAATACCTTATCATAATCTTTATCGCAATTTTAAATTTTGTTGTAAGTCCACTTTATGCAAAAAAAAGGTAAAGTTTTCACCTGTGCTTAGCGCTACGCCATGAAGGCGTATAGGGGGTGTGGGGGTAACGCCCCACACTTTCTTGATTCGTTCGTGAGTGGGGGTGATGTGATCAGCATCACGCCCCTGACCGCCTTTACCCCAAGGGTTTCCCCGAGGTATCCATGTCATTCGACGCTGGGTGGGCGCCGGGGCCGCTTCCAACGTTAGAAAAGTTCCCGGGCTTGAACCGGCCGGGGATCGAACCCAAGGCCTACAGCATGGTAGTCAGACTGAGTCAACGGCACAGATAGACTAATCTGAACTGCATACAGTTTAAAGTGGGATCCGAACCACTATGTGCGATCACCTGGTATCGTACCCGAGACCCCTTGATTACAAGGCCTTACCACTACGCGATCAGTGAGGCGCACACAATCTTTGTATTTCGACCTTTTTAAACCTATATGTATCATATAAGAGGTTGTTTAACGTTGCTATGCCTCTATGGATTATATATAGCCAGTATTCGAGCACATAGCGTCAGGTTTCATAGAATATAAGCTTCTCTTCCATGTTTATGGTTTCCTGTTTGCAGTAGAAAAACTGGCAGGTTCCCATAGCTTTTCTTTCAATAGTCTTACAATGGTTGCATATCATATCACTCAAATTTGATTCATTCGTTACGAACACAATCCCCGATGGCGCAGTGGGATCGTGGGCGCTTTGTAATTAAGGGATCCCGGGTTCGATACTCGGTGGAGGAACATAGTGGTTCGGATCCCCCTTTAAACTGTAGGTCCATTCACGATTAGCCTAACAGGACATTAGGTGGACTTAAGACACCAAATCAAGCAACCAACACAATCCCGTTATTGTCCAGATTATCGAATCCAGAGCCTTCGTCGCGAATAACATAAGCAGGAAGACAACGTGAAATAACCGAACAGGAACAGAACCTAAAACCTACATCGGATAGATTGGATTAAGTCGACGATACAGCACGGGTTCTGAAATGAAACAGAATACGAAAGTTGAAGGACCTCTGTACGCACCCACTTTTCCTCCACTCAATGGGGAAGATATCCTTCTAGCTGAGAAGCCTTTACGTAGGAGTGCCCTGAGGGAACTTCAAGGCCACGACGATAAAGTCTTCTATGTGCAATGACGGGACCTAAACATACGTCAGATAGCTGTGTTCCTCCTTATTTCGTACGCCATTGATAACTGGAACACGTGACCTCGTCTTTGGTAGAGCAGAAGCCTGCTTGCTTGCCACCACACTTTAGTTCAGTGACCTTCGCCCGTAGTCAGCAAGAGTGAGTGACTCACCAGATACTTGTTGTCTGTAAGGCTACACAAGAATAGATATTTCGTTAGTGGCTGATAGTATTGTTTCATCTGCAGTTATATCAGTTAACATTTCAATAGTTTTCTAATTGTTACGTTAGTGATAAACATGTAAATTAGTTCTCGAGAGTGAACGTTTTATCTATTTGAACGGGGGATTTTTATACAGCCTGCATGTATTATTTTTTCCTGAAACAAGAAGAAATTCGAAGACGCATAAAGAGTTGTAAGAGTAGTTAACAAAAGGAAAAAAGAAGAAGAAAACGAAAATGTAAATGCTGAAATAAATTATGGTAGAGATCGAGTGGATAACATTTTGTCATGGGGCCTCCTCGATGGCGTAGTGATAACGTCGTCGCCTTGTAATCAGTGGATCCCGGGTTTGATACACGATAGATGCACATAGTGGTTAGTATCCCACTTTAAACTGAAGGTCGAGTCCAGATTAGCATATCTGTGCACCAAACCAAAACTAAGAAAGAAATTGTCACAGTGTAAGAAAATTTCATGTTCAACCAGATACGAAACAAAAGGGAATAATATATGGCAGGTTGGAGTTCACATCTGTAGCATCTAACCAGCACAATTATGAATCGCAACATATCGTATGAGATCCATTTTTATTATACATGTATGATAATATAAGAGAAGTAGAGGAAAGAGAAAACCAAGCTAAACACGGACGCCTTCTCCAGAATTTCAAATCTCGTTACATAAGGTTCTGGGTTGGAGTCCCGAACAGGCATGACTTTCTTGTTCTTGCACTTTTATCTGCTTCATTTCATCATAATTCATCGTTATGGTTTACCTGCAGGGGAAGAATAATGACAATAATTGCCAATAGAAAGCCAATGACAAACAGAACAACTCGATTACGGAGGTGCCAAGAAGAAACGAGACTTGACAGTTTCTCCGCCTCTCGGTTTGTCGAATTGAAAATTGCTCTCCCGTTCTCGGTCTCGACTAGTTAAATATAGAAATCGAAAATGTATGTGAATGAATATACATGTATTTTATATATTCCGGTTTTGTAGGAGATTTCGTGAGAGATGAAATAAGTACTCTTCCATCGTATTTATTTTTATAATTTTTATTCCCTTTTCGATGATCGCGACGATAAGGACGAGTGACCATTACATGAAATTGATGACGAAATAGTCAAACACCCCCGACAAGGACGGTACTCAAACCCGGGAATTTTGGCGACGATATCGAATGTCAATCACTTAATGAGCTTGACCACCGAGCCTGCTTAATGTTGTTTCTGTCAGGTAATTCGTAATAACTGTCAATATCCCACATTAACTATCATTTTCTTCATAATTTATCTTATTGTTGTGGTTAACCTGAATTCAAAGAATTAGTTGAAAGGTAAAAATGCAAGATTGAATGTCTCTGATGTTACTTCGTGCCGAATAATATGACGTGGTATTATGATATGAATTTATTAATCATATAATATGCCTATTCATTCCATTGATTGATCCCAATTGAGCACACAAAATATGCTATAATGTCCACTCCATGGAGGAGTGGTTAGCACAGCGCCCTGCGATGCCATGGATCCCTGGTTAGAATCTCGACTTGGGCGTGGGTGTCCTTGGTAAGTGTCCCTTCATCAATTTCATCATAGCATCACTCATCTTCATCGTTGCTATTTGCCAAAAGTGAAAGAATAGCAAATCTAAATAACAAAAATCCAATCAAATCGAACATCTCTACCGATTTAATTCTATACGGTACCGAATTCCCACTTTATTACTGCATCTTAAGTCATTTTACAGCATCTCAATTGTTTTCCGATTCGAAAACATTTGGAATGTTGTTTTGTGCAGTTGATTGTGCATTGTTTCGTTGTTTGGATTGTTTAATTAACGTCGCATTAATTAGTTTTAGACCAATCGTGACGGGGGAAGCAAGAGCACAAAGAAAGCGAAAAAGACAAGGAAGAGACCACGGCTTTCTTTAAAGATAGCATACCGTGAATACAACTCAAGTGACTGCAGAATATTATGAATAAAATTTATTTCGCTTTTTCCTTTTATTTCTGTTTCAGTTATTTTACTTCGCTTTTCTTCTACCACTCGCGTTACTCGTGTCGGTGAGGAAGAATTATAAACTCGTGAAATGGACGATGGTAGTACAAAAAAATATATGCCTCTCCCACGGTTCGAAACTGTCAGTACAAAATATTGTCTTATTTTTAAAATTTACGGGCAAATGTGGTTTGTCACGTAGCAATTTTCGCTTATCTCTTTCTCAAGGGGTTCCATTGCCTCTCTGATGTCGTAGTGGTAACGTCTTCGCCATGTAATGAAAGGCTTCCGAATTCAATACCAAATAGAGAGGCATTTTGTTCGAATCCTATTTTAATCTGTAGGTCCAGTGCATGAACTGGACTTAAACAATTAACGTGTGGCATGTGGTCTGTGATGAGAACCATCATTTCAGCGAACCTTTTTGACAATGACTCTATTATCACTTGATAGAATAGTATTTCCTTACGAGTAGCTCTTGTCAAGAAACCATTTCCTGAAATTTTCCTGGAGGCATCGTAGCACCCAGCTGTTTGTTGTGGCTGGGGCACGAGTCATGTGACTCATGATATCAAAGCTCAATCCTTACCGAGAACTCAGAATCACCAGGCAAACTTAAGCGAATATTTTGTTATTTGGGTTGCATAAACAACAGGCTTTAAGACGTTACGAAATTCTACGTCCCGTGGCCCAGGTATATTTTTCTAAGACTGTACTTTTATAAGCTTTATTCAAATTCCACGACCTGCCTTTGGCCTCGCCTCTTAATTATGCCGAATTATTAAGGGTGGCACACACACGCTCTTTCGGGCTCAAAACTCCCTCAGCACCCGTCCACCACGTCACAGTGTCCACAGCGACCAACCTCGTGCTGTTTGAACTCGAATGACGTTTTTGATCACTTAAGCTTGAAAAATCAACGTCGGCGCAACAGCATCCCTAACAGCGAAACAATTGATAACACAGTGGACCCCTCCCCACTTACTGCATCCCATGTTTGCTGTTTCGGAAGCGGAGAGATGTGGAAATGGTGAAGGTGGGGGGAGCCCGCACAACGTGAACAGAGCTCTGTTTGTCGAAAAACAAAGCGCGCAAAGAGAATGCAGTTCTCCTCCATTGTAAAAGACACAAAAGCTGTATATAAACACAAAATGTGCACAAAAGAGAGATTCCCCTCCCCCACCTCGTCCCCCTTTTTACCTTTGCCCTCTCCGACCCCTCCTGCTCTTGTCCTTTGCGTCGCATTAGAGAACAAGCGGAAATCTTTGCTCTTCCCGGCGCAGAGTTGCCAACCCCAGAAGAATTATCCCGAGCAAGATTTCGAAAAGTGTTCCCGCGAAAGCCAGATGGTTAGCGCTCTCTCCTATTGAGCGAGCGGTCCCGGGTTCTATTCCCGGTGAGAGCAGCCGTAAAATTGGGTTTTCACCCAGTATCGTGAGGAACATTGGAGGAGGTACATGAAAAGAACAAGTAACAGTTTCCGGTCTGGAGATGACACAGGCTCTGGCTCTCTGTTCGACCATGGATTTTGGTCTTTAGATTGTAAAAATGTATCGCCGTGGTGAACAGAGAAACACGTGTAATGTTTATATATATATATACCGGACCCTGTGGCTGAGTGGTTAGCACATCGCGCTGCGACGCCAAGGGTTCCGGGTTCGAATCCCGCTCGGGCATGGATGTTTGTGAATGTCCATTCATCAATTTCATCATTTCATCACTCATCCCCATCTTCGCAAATTAGCCAAGAGGCACAAAACGCGAAGAAAAATAAAATAAATCAAAATCAATATATATATATATATATATATATATATTGATTTTGATTTATTTTATGTGTCCATTTTAAGCTGATTGTCGATTTACTTCTGTAATCTATTTGCAACAATGAATTATTGAGAGAATAATCAAAACAGGGACATCCGCTCAGGTCCCATGGTTTGGTGTAAGATTTGGTTTATTTTTCTTCGCATTTCGCGAAGATGAGGATGAGTGATGAAATGATGAAATTGATGAAGAGAACTCTTTATAAGCTTTATAGGCCAGTAAAATTAAGCATAAAGCATTGTCAAGAGGCGATTCCAAGCAACATTTCACTAGACACATGTGTACTACTAGTGATATTAAGAAAAATAAAAGTCCGCCATTTGAAGACTGTTCAATTTGTAATAATGACTGCGTATCACAAGTTACCGAAATTCCGGGTTGTACTGTGAATAGCTTGCCACAAATCTGGGGATATTGCACATCATATTTTATCACATTGTTATGGTTCGAGGAGTTTTGTTTCTGTACCTTTTTGGCACTCAAAAAGGCACTCACCTGAACAGGAGATTACACACAGCATGAAGGCAGCTTAAGAATTTTCTGCGTTGCGCTGAAAGGAAATTTCGCTTGCCAAGAAAGGAAAGAGTAAGGAAACATGATGATACCAACTTGGGCGAAATTTCAAAATTAGAGCAGTACTTTTATTTTCGTGAAAGTTGGCAACCCTGGCAGCACAATGCTATCTCACGCACATATACGCACACACGGTTGCGTTGACCGTGTTTGAGCAGGAGATGAGGGGGTGGGGAGGGGGCGCTATGATAGGTTCGCGGTTAGAATGGTGGCCCCAAACGGACTGTGTTAACAAAGTGGCATTAACAAAACAGGGATTCCTGTGTTAAGAGGGAATGTAATGTGATATGTTACCGGGCGTTTGATGGAGAAATCCGCCATTTTAAGACCCACCAGGCTCGTTCGCCAGTCTCGGTCTCGTCAAAAGCTAATGGTCTCGACCCGAGTCTCGTAGACTTGACTTGAAGTTAATAACTTCCTCCCGATCTCTTTGGTGGAGTGGTTAGCACAGCGCGCTACGATGCCAGGGGTTCTGGGTTATAATTCCGGCCTGGGCATGGTTGTTTGTGAGTGTCCCTTCATCAATTTCATCATATCATCACTCATCCTCATCTTCGCAAGTTAGCCAAAAGTGGCACAATAAAGCGAACTAAAATAAAGCATATTAATCAATCAATCAATAATTTCCTGCTACTAACATTGTTTATGAAGAACTCAATATGCTGACCAAAGCAGAAATTTATTTTATTATAAAACATAAACTAAAGCGGGCATTAAAACTTGCAGGAAGGGAGGGAGAAGCATCTTAAGAATAGCGAAGAATGCAAACAAGAAAAAGGAAAACAGAGTAGAGGAAGAGGAAGGGATTATCTACGAAGTGAAATGTAAAGAATGTCAGAGTGTGTACATAGGAGAAATGAAAAAGAGGCTGAAAGACAAGTTGAAACAACATAGGGATGATGTACGACATAAAAGAGAAAGAAATGCGATATTTAAACACACGAGAGAAACAGGACATGACATAGAGTGGGATGAGGCTAAGCAGATAGGAAGGGAGAAGAGAATGCTAGTGAGAAAATGGAAGGAGGCCGAGGAAATAGAGAAGAAAGGTGAAGAAGACACAATGAAATGGAATGGGGGAGTGAAGATAAACAAAGAATGGAAGGAGGTGTTAGAAAGAGTGGAAAGGACAAGAGAGAAAGAGGAAAGAAGATGGAAAAAGAATAAAGAAAGAAAGGAAGAAGTGTGTGAAATAAAGAGTCCAAGCCACCTTCCAGATGAAAGGAAATGTTTAGCTAAATCCCCTGTCAGGTGAAAGTACAGTTGCTGGAATGTTCCAGGAAAACAACTTTCTAATAGTCTTGCGTCTGGAGGGGAGTAATTTTTGTGTTTATATATATCGTCCTGCTTTGTACCTTGTTTAATTTGTACATGGTACAGAGTCTGAAGAAGACCTTGCTAGAAGGTTGAAACGTTACGTTTAGTTTATGTTTTAAAATAAAATAAATTTCTGCCTTGGTCAGCATATTGAGTTTTTCATATCATGGAAACAAGGCTTAATGGTGTTATAAACATTGTTTAGTATTTCATGTGTGAATGTACAGGGTCTTCATAACGTTTTATCTTGATTTGTGTTTGTTATTTTCTATGAAAATAGCTTGTCGCCTCCATTTCCTAGTGATTTTGTACAGTGGTGTGCTGACAAATTCGTCAATTGATTTGGGGGTTAGTGCTCCTTTTAGATTCCAATCAAATTATCCAAAATTGTCATACATACGTGATTTTTAGCGAACTGGGTCTGAGATTGCTTATAATCGCCATTACCTTCGGTGAATCAATACATTCTTATAACAAGGCCCTTGCACAGACTGTTTACATGCAAAGTCACCTTTAGTAGGCTATGGATCGCAACACAATATCAGTATGAATCACTCGACACTACTACATTGCGTTATTACGCACTTAGAATACCACGTTCAAATTATGTCATATTTCCTCTATTCAACCCATTCGAGACTATGGTTTTGATGTGGTGCTGAGATCCAGTTTCCTGTTTCACCCTCACTTTCGCTCATAATAAAAAGGCTATGATGGTACAACGTTCAGCTGTCCCATGGTAAGCAATGTCTGCAATCAGTGGCTTGCCCAGTATTTTCGAAATGGAAAGGTGTTGTGAGGTGCCGATTGGCGCTCGTCAGTTCCCGACTTATGCTAAAGGGGTACCCGCGGACTCTATACACCCTGTTTCTCTCTGTCTTCCATTTCGCCCCCACCCCTTTTTCAGTAGTTTAATAGAGGGCGTTGTTTATTGGGCCACGTGAGTTTTTTTTATATATACACGTGGGACCTCTTTAACTGTTAATTGGGTTTTGTTAATTAAGTCACTTGACCAGGTTGATATTAGTCTTATTGGACACGTGTTTTTGTAGTTGAATCAAGTGGGAATCCCTAACAGGGATAAAGATGAGTAGTGCGCTGTTCCCATCTGAGATAAGGTTAGTATTATTGGTATTGGTTTCTAAGTTGTATAAAGTAGTCACTCAACATGGATAAAGAAGGTCCCCATCTGAGATAAAACTTTGGCTATTTGGATCAAACTGGTATGGTAGATAACTGAGATAAAGATATACTTTTCGGCAAGCCTAACCGGGATAAAATTGTATGCAACCATCAGAGTAAATGTAATGCAGATCAATTTGTCATGTAATAAGTTTGTTACCGGGTCAGTGTTTTGCCCGGGGGTCGAACTGTTTACCATTTTGCACTATTTCTTTAGATATCTTGTACTCACTGTTTGGGTAATAAATACGAGTATATATTAAATTTTAGTTTCTCACTAAAAAGGGAAATTCATGCTTTTCATTTCGAGCTTCACTGTTGTTCACGTTACATCCAGCAAGCTCTGAGATATATAGAGTCTGTGTTCTCCGATTGATTTAATGTAGCACTTATGGGTAAGACTTTTGCCTCGCTCCCCCTACTTGTAGAGTGCCATGTTGTGTAGTCATTGCTCTGCGGGGAGGAACGTTGCAAGGTGGTGTCCAGGCACTCCTGGCACCTCCCGTGCGCATTCCTATGCTTTTAACCGCTGTATACCCAAAAACAGGCCTTTCCAAGACCAGTAGACGAGGTGTAGTCTGGACCAATGATAAATAATAATCCTTCCAGTCACTCCGTTTATGTGACATCTTACGCCATAACCACACACACATCGACACCTCCCCCATACACACCTTGTGTTCGAGGTTTTCCGTGATATGACAAGTTAGAGACAAATGCACTACTCTGAGGACGGGGACAGAACCAGTCTCTTAAAAGTAGGTAAAAATAGAAATTAAAAAGTGGTTAAAAATCCCACTATTGTTCAAACATTGTTAAAGTGTATGTAGTATTTCGATAGTTGATAAATATCAGAACGAGGTGAATGTAATCATTGCAAGCTCCCACGTATAATTCTCCTGCCTGAGCCTCAAATCATCTACGATAACAGAAGCGTAATTTGCGGAGTTATTCCATTAAAAGAGCTCAGAAGCGGGGCCCATTCTCCTTCCCTACTTGTATTTAGCATGGGTTCAGTTAGCCCGAACGGGTTCGTTTTTTCTCCTTCCCCCCTACAAAAACGAACACTCCCTTCTTCTCCCCGGCGGCAGAGCCTCTGTTAGTTCAGCCCGAGATTAGGGTTAAAATTGGTCGTTAGCATTTCGTGTCTTCATTGGTCGTTTTCTTCTTCAGCTTCATCTCTTCGTTGCCGCCCCTTTAAGATCCCAGTTCTCGTGTTTCGCTGCAGGGTTGCCAGAAGGATGAGAATTATTGTATTTTCAAATGTATTCATCAGATGTTTACAGTAGTAATCAGTGGAGCCATGATTTTTTAGGCACTAAAAACTGCCCAAATAGAAATGCAAAAAGGCAAGATATTGCGACAAAAAATTAAAAGACTTCTAATATTGTGAATAAAGATTCAAAATCTAACACCCCATAACAGTTAACAACCCCGATTTCGTAATGAAGTAGAATATTATGGATGTAATTTTTGCATTAACAGCATGAAACAGTATTACAGTATTTATACATTATTTTAAAAAATATTTCTGTTCTATAATCTTCTGAAATAATAGCAGCCTGGTTGTACTGTATATCAACAATCGCTCCATTAAGATGTCACTTTTCGTGTTTCGCTGTAGATTTGCCATCAGGATGAGAATTTTTGTACTTTTAATGTATTCATTAGATGTTTGCAATTGTAATCAGTAGAGGGAGGGTTTTCATTTTCTTTATTTAGTTTCAGAAAAATATGTTTATACATGGGCTGATTTTTTAGTAGTGGCAACTGTGCTATAGCGACGCCGTGCAATGGAGCCAGACAATGTTGTTTATAACAAAGGTTAGTTACATGCGTACCCTCCCTCATAGCAAATGAACTCACTCTTTCAACTCCATGCCTGTGCGCAGTGAGGTCGCGTTGTGCAGTCACCATGTTTACGAAACAGGAGCAGCAGAGCTGGTCAAATATTGAATGCTAGAGGTCGCACAGCACGACAGTGTCACAAACAGTGCAAAACAACCTGCGAGCAGGTATGAAAAGAAAACGGCGACACTTTATGCATAACCCACCCATCATTCTGCATGACAATGGAGGACCTGTGGCTGATTTGTTCAATCGCTGGGGATGGGAAGTGCTCTACCACCCCCATATTCTCTATATTTAAGTCTCTGAGACTTCGACCTAATCCCTAAGATGAAGGAACCACTTCGTGGGATTCGCTTCCGAACATTTTGAGACATTCTTCTGGCAGTAGAACGCTCTCTTCACACTATCAACAGATTAGGCAGTGCCAACGGCTTCCACATCGCTGGCAACACGTTGTACGCAACACTGGGGACAACATCGAAGGCCTGTAAAACTTAGAACCGTGTATGCATGCTATGTGTGTAGAAAATAAATAGTTGCCGCTATTAAAAAATCAGCCCTTGTATTAGGAGACAAATCCTCTCATCTTCGCAAGGAGCTGTTAAGATATAGTTCAATTTAGCAATTCCTACAGGACTGTAAAGTTGGTTGATTCACTTGCCATTAAAAATCAAAATTATTCTCATGCTTCCTCACTTTCCCGTAGCGTCTTAATTTGACGTTGCAAAATCCAAAACAAACGTTTCACACTTAATACAGTCAACTCTGTCTGTAGTGAGCTCGATTGTGGTGAACATTTAGCTTAGTCCCTCAACTTCTGTTTTAGTGAACATAACAAATGAAATGTCCATGAAAAATTATCATTTTAACCAGTGGCGGCGATTATGGGTAGCAGTTGCCCCCACTTTTTGCCACGTTTGCCCGTGCACTATGCTAAACCTTATATACCAAGGGAAATTAAACTTTTTTGCCCCCCCCTCACTTTTTACATCTTCCCCCCCCCCAGTTTTGGAACCCAATCACCGCCACTGATTTTAACTAACTTCAAAATAAACGTTCTTGTGTTAACTTGAAGGCTTGAAGAAGCGGGTTTCCTACCCTTTTCGTTTTGGTAGCACACAGGGCAACTGAATTGGAACAGGGGAAGGCCGTGAGGGTGGATGAACGGGGGATGAAACTTCTTCTGCCTTACGTCCTTTATTTCCTCTGTCACTTCTAATCTCAATTCACATTAAGGGAAGGTATTTTGGTTTTAATGAACCTCGGATATAGTGAACCAATTATATGAATCCGTATAGGATTCATTATAAGCGGAGTCGACAGTACATTACATCGAAATAAAATAGGATATGGTGGGGTAAAAAACGACGAGACTCCCTATCCACTGCTCCAAATTCCGGGGTGTGTAGTTTCGTACAAGCAAGTTGACTTCTATGGCACAATGAAACCCATGGCATTATGAAATGTTCGATATAGGAGTGGTACAGAAGTAAAAAAATTCAAAATTAATTATAAATTAAACAGAGAAAAACGTCACACCTTCGATTACATTTTGTTCATATTTTTCCATGAATTGATGCCTCTATTTAATAAACGAAAATTTCAAAATTAATTTTCATGGTTTTCCGTAACGGTACAAAAATCCATGATACATAAGATATTATTTATAAATTAAGCAGGAAAAACCTCACACTTTTAATAGCATTTTGTCCATATTCTCCTGTGAGAAATGAGGACTTACATAATAATTTTCAGTGTTTTCCGTAACGGTACAACATTTAAAAAGGGAATAAACTACTCATCTACAAGATTTTAGTTAAGCATTAAGCAGATACAAACCTCAGACATTCGATAAAATTTTGTCCCTATTTTCCTATGAATTGATTCCTCTAGGTAATGAATCAAAGTTTCAAAAGTAATTTTTTGGTGTTTTAAAAATCTGTACAAATATCGCGTATCCGATTAATCCAAGGTAGTCGTGTAGAGGGTTTGATTTTTAAAAATTAACAATAGATTGCACAATATTACACGAAAAACTCGAGAAGGTACAAAAATATGGTGTTACAAGGAAGATATTTTCCCGCCTTGTTTATGGCTGTTTCTGATAGGTATAAAAATTCTAATAATGGTAGAAAAATGGTACAAAAATAGTACAATATTTTGATGTGGATAACGTAGGCGAAACCGTGGATGAGGTTCAGACGTTACTCCGTAACCCCAAAATTGATTTTTGTTTTTCTGCTGTAAATTGAGCGGTACAAAAATTATTTTTAATATTTTTTGTAGTACAAAAATAGTACAAAATTTATCAAATGAGCTTACAAAGTAAGGGAGTTGAGATGGAGAAAATGACATACTGAGACCACATAAGGCAACCAACTTCTCACGAATGCAATATAATACTACCTCAAGAAGTTCCAATCTTCCACTGGCAACCCCGATTCAACGTTGGAACATCAGGTAGTGCCCACACTGGCAACAATTGACTCGTATTGCCTCATTATCGCACCACGGCGTTCCCCACCATTAGAGAAGAGACATAATTTCAAACCTAGTTTGCCACTTTGTGCTACTAGAGCCATCTACAATCCCTCGCTCGTACTAACATTGGTCGCAGAGGACCCTTAAGCCAGGAACTGATAAAAGTTGGCGGTTTTACTTTATTTTGTACGCTCTTTACCTTCTATTTTTTTCTCGTGCTTTTTCCTTCGATAAATGAATGGAGTTGGACCACACGTTGCACCTTTTTCGTTAAAAACACGAAACTTTAAAGTTGAAACTCTGTTTATGAGACTTTTCGTGTATCATGTTTCGAATGAAGGATGTGCATGTATTAGCGTGAACGCCTAAAGTTCAATCATAGATTATCATGTACAGGTTGTCCCTGGTAAAAGTGGACCCACTTACTGGTTATAGAAGTTATGCATTCTGACAGCACTTCATTCGAAGTTTTCTACTTGTATTCATAAAGCTATGAATACAAATACCATGAACTTGCAAACACTGGAGGAACAATGTACGGTCACCGGCAAAAAAAGGGACACCTGGATCCTGAAACACTTGCTTCCCTGCAAGGCATTATGTGTGTTGCCTAACTTTACGGGGATTTTAATATCAAATTGTCAATGGCAACTTCTACCACCGCCGTAGAATTAGACAACACACATAAGCGAGTAGTTCAGGATCCATGTGCATCATTTTATTGCCGGTGGCAGTACATAAAATACTGGAACTGGCGTTCCTGAATGTGTGTAATTTTATGATTGTTTAATGACATTTTTAGTTATTTTAGTTTTAAAGATGTCGATTTCCTCGACGTTGGTGTGGATGACGAATAAGTTTTTCAAACCAACAAGGGGCATGGTCCATTTGATTTCTGGCCATGGGCCATACAAGTCTTACTTCAAGCGATTTAACTTAAGTCACAATGACCAATGCTTGAAATGTGGCGTTGAAGATACTCCGGAGCATGCAATTGTTAACTGCACTAAGCATTCTAGTAATGAAATTGAGAGTCTGAGGCAGGGACTTCTAGAAGAGACCTTGGCAGCTGACATCTGGAACCTGAAATGTTTCCAAGAATCAATAGGCTGGCAGAGAAAATCTCAACCTTAGAAGAGGAGAGCTACATCCCAGAATTGAGAGTGAAGCGTAATGAAGACACAATTCAACTCACTCTATCAAGAAGGAAGAGTAGCAGGATCAGTAACTTGGAAAGGAAATCCCAATATCAAGAATTGGAAGTGTGCAAAGAATCCAGTGAAGTGAAATTTTATGAAATGAGCCCTACAGCAATAAACAGAAGGAAATTCTATATAAATCACTACGAGGGACCATACCAGAAGACTCAACAACGTAACTCTGGCTGGTTTTGGCAGACATTACAACCAAGGAACCTTCATGGACTAAAAGACGGTCCGCAATTGGTCTTAGTGGACCTCAATGGATAGTGTATTCATGGAAGACTGTATGAGTATCCCTAAGTGTAGATTTAAAAGTAAAGTGTGGTAATTGGATCCTGAGTGTGATCACTCCAAGAAGCCTGGTAATTGACCATGGACTAGCGAAACTTCATCCACGGATCTGTCATGAACTTACATTCATCCATTGGATGACGTCCAGGAACCTCTAGATACGGAAGACTAAATCCAAGTCGAAGAAAGAAGACTGAAGAAGAAGCCAGCATCCGGTCTAGTAACTCCCCTCACTTTGGGAGGCTAAAGGATCTAAGGATCCACAGTATTAATCTTAATTATGTATCCATGTTCTGTGCTTCGTATACTGTATTATATTTCTTATATAATCATCATATTATTTGTTCTATTTTATATCATATCAGATTCTATTATATGTTACTAAGCAAGGACAAGGGATTCTAAATTGTGATTGTGATATCTTAAATACTTTTACTAGAGCAAACATCATTGGAATTGGTCTAAGGACCATGACTGAATAAGTCAATCATTTCTGACATATCACTTTCATTATTATTTTCTATATTATTTATATATGTTGTTTGAATTTATTCATAGTATTTATTCTTTCATTCTTTCTTATCTTTGTTCTGACACAAATACTATACATAGAGACAACATCCAAACAGTAAACACAGCTTGGTTTTTCAAGATAGGCACCAAGGTTAATTAACTCCCCACCATCACCTGCATCCTCCGTTCATCCTTTCCTTTGGGACACTACCGCTCCTGGTAAGATTATAGCTAGATTAGCAATCGACGCCAAGTATGCCAGGAGAGAGGGTGATACGTGTGAGTGGCGAGAGGCGGCTGGAGGACCTCGTCCCTCAGTGCCCCTATCCTGTGGATGAGTTTCTTTACTCTGTTGATTTTTCTGGGGTTATTCTCGATTGATTGATTTTTATATTACGGGCACACCAGCACCTAGGCTATTTTTCCCGTCACAAAATGCATGGATACGTCTCTTAACTAAAACAAAACTGAGGATAGAGTCCCAACAAGCAAATAAAATACAGGGTAATTCAAAATGAATGGTACAAATGGTGTTACATGAAAGGTCAACTCTTCAAGTTACATGGTACACAAACTACACGTTGTAGTATGTTCTCTACTCTCACGATACGTTGACTTGGTGGGCCACTTCGTTCTCGAGAGATGACCCTCCTGTGCTTTTTCCCTTGCATAAGCATCCCGTTTCCTCAAACTGTTTCACCAACCTTCCGATGTTTTAACGGTGAGATGCTTCTTTGGCAAATTTCGTCCGGAAATGTCTGTGAACAACGGTTACCGATGACGTTTTGCGTATTCTAGCATACAATAAGACTTTTCTTTCGCTCATGTCGCCATTTTGGATGATGAGCTTGTTTTGTTTTAGTGTTGCCAGATGAAACCTGGAAAGGTAAGCTATCACGTTACAGCGATAATTGTGAATTAAATTCATTACAGCAGTCACAGCTATGGTTTCATTTTGTACCATTCATTTTGAATTACCCTGTATGTCTGTTTAAAACTTCCTCACTACGTTTTTAAAACGATTGCAGTCATAGATTCCTTAAGAAGAACTAAAACTATGCTTACCCAAGGCTAAAATCACCATACGCTAGTTAAAAGCTGAGCGTATAAAGGGATATTGAGCACACAAGAGGACAAGCACAGACAACACACAATCCTTCAGAGGATTATACTGGTTGTGGGCTAGGGTGTATCGAAAAAAACTTTTTTTCGAAATGTTAAGGTGGCTAGTGCGGAAAAGTGGCCATTTGTGATCAAAAACACGTCTGATTTTTTTCAGATTTTTTGGAGGTCGTTTAGGTGGCGCGGATCGACCTTGAAGTTTTGATAGTGATTTGGTTATGCAACACGCACAACAATTTCACAAAAATGTCATTATTTGGCTATTTCATGTCTTTTCTTCTGCATTATAGTCATTTATTGTTTTGTTTATGGCAAATATGTTACATTCGTGCCTTAGGGGTGGTTTCCTATGCTGTTTACGTATGCTTTTGGTCAAAAATTGTCAATTTGAGACTAAAAATTCCATTTTTTCTATTGATGGTTTCCAATTGGTTTCGACTTTGTGTTTTATTCGAAAGTTTTCCGATATAAAAGACTAAATAAAATATTTTGGCTTTCTAATTGCTAACAGTTCCTCAATTACTGCCCAGCGCTTCGCTTATTTTCATAGCTTATTTATTATGCTTTGAAAATAACCCAGAGTCACCACGAGGAGGTGGCTGGACTGCGAGCTCCACCCAACCACCCACCCAAATTATATTGGCAAACATAATTTTACTAAGGGGCAGGCCAAGATTTTCTTCTAGTTTTCTCCTTGAACTATATAGTCACTTTTTGTTCGAAATGTCGGCATATGTTCTCTAGATTCCAATTTCGCTTTGATGTAGCCATCACGTGCGCTGGCGCCGAAAACGGAAGAAGCAGCCTCTGTGATAATTTTCACAAGTAGCTCCAGTCTTGAATTTCCGCTATTTTTTTTTGTTTTTAATGTAGTCATCTACATCTTCATTTGTAATATTATTGGTCAACGGAGGCTCGTGGAGAGAGCATGAAGCCCAATCAACCATGTCATAGTATTGGTCTGCATTAAAATTGATGATTGGTAAAACAAAAGTGCGAATTCCTTTGCCTTTTTCAATCCTCTTGCTTTCTTAATTCTTTGCCAACCAAGACTTCTTATTTCTGGGTTTTGGTCGGTTATTAAAGCCAGCAGGAGATTTTCAGGATGGGCGAAGAATGCGTTTTGTTGAATGACCCTATTAATCAGATCTCGCAAGTGGTGTGGGAGAAGTCGAGACAAATGGATCAAATTCCAGAGGTGTCGGGCTCCCTCAGTTATCGGTGGTTCCTTCTTGATCCCAAACCACACCGGTGCGTACATCTTCATTATGTAGTATGTGCAGTCCAGCCACCTCCTCGTGGTGACTCTAGGTTATTTTCAAAGCATAATAAGCTATGAAAATAAGCGAAGCGCTGGGCAGTAATTGAGCAACTGTTAGCAATTAGAAAGCCAAAATATTTTATTTAGTCTTTTATATCGGAAAACTTTCGAATAAAACACAAAGTCGAAACCAATTGGAAACCATCGATAGAAAAATGCAATTTTTAGCCTCAAATAGACAATTTTTGACCATAAGCATACGTAAACAGCATAGGAAACCACCCCTAAGGCACGAATGTATCATATTTGCCATAAACAAAACAATAAATGACTATAATGCAGAAAAAAAGACATGAAATAGCCAAATAATGACATTTTTGTGAAATTGTTGTGCGTGTTGCATAACCAAATCACTATCAAAACTTCAAGGTCGATCCGCGCCACCTAAACGACCTCCAAAAAATCTGAAAAAAATCAGACGTGTTTTTGATCACAAATGGCCACTTTTCCGCACTAGCCACCTTAACATTCCGAAAAAAGGTTTTTTCGATACACCCTATTGTGGGCCCAGGGAACAGAATCTTGTTGACCAATAGCAGGGTGGATAAAAATCATTAAAAATATCATTTTTGATGATTTTTAAATTTAAATCGGATTTTTTTATTTAAATCGATTTTTTATTTGAAATGCTTAAAATTGCTGCATTGTTTTTTGGCACCATACATAGCTATATGTTTTTTTTAGAAAGGCCTTTTCTAGTAAACGGCCCTGTAAAATATTAAAAGTTTTGATTAAAGCAAATAAAAAATAAATTATATGTAAAGGTACATTTTTCGGTTTCTGATACTTTGCCTATGAACCTATTATGGAAATGTTTGTTGAGAGTGTTAATGAAACTATAATACATAAGTAATTTTTCTTCCAGTAAAATAAAATATTCTGCATGTACTCTACAATTGTAACTTAAAATTTTTGAAGTCTTTGTAGCTGAATTTTGGTATATTTTACATGACAGTTTGCAAAATATCAGCTGTCATATTTATTTACAGTTTAATGATAAGGACACTATTTACGGTTTATTATGATTAGTATTTTGTAAAATTTTGTTCCACAAAATGTTTGCTATTTTTGCCTATAAAAATTATTGAGTTTTAAATTAAGATAAATTTAAGTGTGTTTACAGTTTGCACATTACATTTCCATTTGTGTGAGCTTCACCCCATCAGAACGTTTGTTTCTTTTCCTTTCTTAGAGCCTAATAAACACTATTAAATGATTACGAGATTATTGTATTTTCACTAAAAGTGATTTTGGTATCTACAAAATCCTTATGTACGTTATTATATATATTTTTATTTAAATTGACTTTTATCAATCCAACTTGTCTACAGGACTGCAGTTAACAATGTGTATTATTCTGGAGTGAGGTTGGTTTACCTTCTCAGATCATCCCTTATACACCCTGAGGTTCTTCTCGTGCACTATTCCGTTTATATGTCCCCATAGGTAAAAGCCACATAATGAATGTAATCTTTTAGCATCCCTAAGGCTGGCACTCGCTTGAATCCTCCATGACCAACAATATATATTTATGATAAAAAGTTCGATATATCTCCGTTGTTGAAAATGCACAGCTACAAGAAAGAAAGATGAAAGTTACTTGTCCGAGCATGTGTGAACCTCGAACTCTAGTCTCCGCTGTCACACACACACACACACCTCGCTTCTCGACCTCATCTCATTCAGATCCCTACCTTGTGTTTTCTGTCCTCTATCAATTTTCCGTCTTCCGCAGTGACCAGACATTTCACACAAGGATACCTTTCTTAGCAGTTTCGTCACTTTCATGTTACGAGAACGTTCCACGTTATTGAAGATAACACGACACCCTGTATAAATATATATACAGTATATATATAGGTGTGTAAGGGGGATGTCTCCTCCTCCGTGGCCGTGCGGTATAAGGCTCTGTGCTTTGGACTCCGACTGCGGGACGGCATGGGTTCGAGTCCGCCTAGGTTCAGTCTCTGGGTTCTCGGCCTGTGTCGAACCAACAATATTTACCAACAAGAATCCCGTAAACTCTTCTTGCCTCTACCATTCGTGCCACATGGCCTGCCCACCTAAGTCTTCTTTATTTTCTCGTGACCGTACACATTATCAAGCCTTGGAACATAGGCAACCGAACTCGCTTCAGCGTAAGGCACGATTGCGTAGATTCAAGGATACAATCTGATGTTTCTTCGGAAGCTTCCAGACGACGCTTTTTATCTTAAGCAATTTCTTTTTCGACCCTCCTCGAATAAAATCTCCGCACGTACGTTTCTCCGATTCCTTTTCGGAGCACTTGTCTCCCTCGTCTCCTCCGCATGTACGCAGAAAGGGAAAAGGCCCGACCAATAATCGGTTATATTCTTGCATTTAAATAATGGGGGAAGGTCTTCGCCGTAAAGCATGATCATAACAGGAGAGCGCAGTGTCGGAACTGACTGACGGATCCGCTAGGGTTCTTAGAGATGAAGATTCGCGGAAGAGGGGGGAGGGGAGATTCCTTTTATAGCGCATCTATGGAGAATTACGCCAGGCGGGAAAGGTGGGGGGAGATCCGAGAGGTTGTAGAATTCCGATATGGGGCTTCCTATTTGTTTCTCCGCATCTCTTGTTCGCCGTCTCCCGCTGCGCATCTTGTTCTATTGCCGCGTTTCTCCATCCCCCCTCCTCTCTCTAGGGGGAGCGGAGGAGGGTGGGGGAAGCGGACGTTTCTCGTCGAGCTATCGAGGACCGCTCCTCCACATTTCACCGTTCCCGACTACCCCGCGAGCGCTCGCAAATTAGCCTCGAAGCCCTGTAACTGTCAGTCCAAATGTGGATTTATTCTCGCAGTATTAGATTACATAAACCGTTTCTCGACGCTCCGAGATCGGAAGCGAGTCCATAAGTCTGGGATCCGCGGGGAGTTCTAGGCTCGCCTACCCTTACACCTCTTCTCCCCCTCCGTTCTCTTGTTCATTCTCTCTCTCTCTCTTTCTCTAAAATATCTTGCTCTGTCCTTTCCTCCCCCCCCCGTTCCTCTCGTACGCTATCTTTTGCTATCATTCTCCCTCACGTCAGGTATGGGAGCCTGGATGTAGCGATTCCAATTCGCCAATTTTTCTCCTCTCTCCTTGCCCTACCCTTTTTTTTTATTTCCTGGTGACTTGGGGCAGTAACGTTGATTTGAAGCCTGACTTGGGGGATATAAATACGAGACGCAACTCTACACTCTCGCCAGGAAAAGTTCAATTAGGATTTCGTACTTCCCGCCCGCCTATATTGCCCTGTCATCAGGCGAAACATTCGTAAATAAAACCGAGACGGTTACTCCCAATGCTCAAGAAACGAACGAAGAGCATTTCGAAGGGGGGATAGGGAAGGAAGAAGGCTTTTTTTACCTCAGGAAAGCTGGGGAAAAAATCCTTTCCCACTTTCCCGCCGAGAAGAAAACTAGGAAGAAACGAGAGCTGTTTGATTGTTAACCCTCTAAGGTGTGAAATATTTTATCATCTTTGTTCCTGTGCGCGATATTCTTCATCGGTCTCAGCTTTCCGCGCCTTGAAATGGGGATGTCTTTCAGAGCTAATTTTCCATCTGAAGCTCTCAATTGATGATTTATACCTTAATGATGCTTGGAGTCTGCGATTTTAGTTTTTCTTGTGTGCTTATCAGACTAATATTTCTCTGAATGTTTGTGACAATGGTTCTACATTGCAACGTCCTCTAGTTGGACACGAGTCGTCACAAAGCTTGTCCGCTACTCCTTGTGTCGGGAACATGAGACTCTATTTAACTCTCTAGGGTTTGCTGGGTTTAAACACAACGCGGTTCTAAGGTTGGACAAAGTTTTATGTTCACACATGCATCTCCATTTACATATAAAGGGTGTTTCATAAAGTGCGCAGGTTTTAAATCGCTTGTCATTTCCTTGTTTGAAGGTTGGCAACACTGTGCTTATAATTTTCGTTATCTCTTATCATTCCGATTATTAATTGAGCAATTGTTTTTTTTCTGTTTTTTTTTTCAGGTGTTCAGTTGAGTTGCCATGATGCGGTTTACTATTGAGCAACGCGTCGATATTTTGAAAACACATCACAGAAACGGGAAGTGCTATGCAGAGACAGTTCGTAAACTGTCGACTATGCGGTAGCTATGCATTGTTTGTTTAACAGATGTTTATTCCTGGCACCGCGATAACAATACAAAAGTACGGAAAATCACATATTCACGGTATTCAGTTCATCCAGAGCAGGGCACTCCCCGTTTCTGTAATGTGTTTTCAAAATACTGACGCGTTGCTCGATAGTAAACCGCATCATGGCAACTCAACTGAACATCTAAAAAAAAACAATTGCTCAATTAATAATCGGAATGACAAGAGATAACGAAAATGATAAGAACAGTGTTGCCAACCTTCAAACAAAAAAATACAAGCGATTTAAAATCCGCGCACTTTATGAAACACTCATAAGTTTACTAACTACATACACATAGATAATAGTTACTTCAGGCTAGCCTCTTAAAGCCAGGAGAGATGAAAATATCACTAACAAGTAAAGCACGAGAACATTCGAAATTAACGTCGTGCAATTCGCACCAATGTCACGAAAATTTAATCACATAATTAGACCCGTACTTTTACGTATCGGCAAGAAGGAAAACGCGAAAACCGAAAAACTATTCTTTCATTCTCTTTAGCCTTACCACGTTCTTGTTGATTCTCCCGGTTCTTTTGTTTTCCGGCTCACCCCGTCGTTAGGTGAAAATATTCAGGCGAGTCCATTCACTTCCTCTGGCGAGTTGCAAATGTGACGTCAACACTGCCAAATTATGACTCATTTCAGAATGTTTCAAGTTCAAATACGGCTTTACCGTCTAATTATAGTTGTCTGTGATATGATTAATATACGTTGAAATAACAAACTTTTTCTTTTTTTAAAATTTCGATATCTCAACAAATATCAAACCTTAACACTCAAGTTCGTTACAACATTAGCATTCATGCTTTTAAACTATACATATTCTGATACTATGTCTCCAAAGAGAACCTCTTCTCTCGTCTTCAGTTGAAATTTATTTTTCCGGTCGTGGGGATCTAGCCTACGAAAGACCTGTGATTTTTACTACAAATCCTTTGCTCTAACCAACTACTCCACTGCGCTCCCCAGAACTTTGTACTAATTTTTGCTCCATTTATGCTAATAATTTGTAACTTTTGAAAAGAGTGAACCATATTTTCTTAAATTCTACACTGGGGTGACATAGGTTTTGGACCATTGCTATGAAGGCTCCTTCTTTGGTTTTCCATTTGTTTCTGTGTGTAGTGCTGTTACGTTGCTCCACTGAATTCTATGTGATTCACTCCATGCATGTTCGGCTATTTGTGACCTGTCCGTTTCACCTTTTCGTGTGTGCTGCTTGTGTTCGTCTATCCTTTCCTGTAGAGAGTGTCCAGATTATCCTATGTAAGCTCACCCGCATTCATATGGTATGTTGTGTATGCAGTTTTTTCTAGCTTGCATCTGGTTCTCTCTTTTGGCGTTTGATAGCTTCCACAGTGTCTTCGTACTGTTGAATCTACACACTGCTGGTCCCATATTTACACTACACGTCGGTAATAGCATTTCTTACTACTTGATGGTAGAGTAGATCAGAAACTCTCAAGTGTAAATTAATATTTCGTAAAAGAAAACTAAAATCTCCTTACTCTTTTTTTTTTAGCAATAATAGTCCCGTTTTTGAAAACTAAGTACAACCTTAGTGACAATGAAGTTCGACCAGTCACAAATATAGGAGTGCGTTGTGAAAGAAGGAGAACATATGCATATGCTGAACATATTTTATTCAGCAGGCTACATGGAACAAAGGAAAACATAAATTTCCGCTGCAACGCAGCAATGTATGGTGTCCACACAAAATAAAACATTTTCGTCCATCTACACGTGACATTGAAGTTCGACCACTGTTAGAGGGGATCCTGTTTACCATGGTGTGACGCCGCCCCGTCGGCGAATAACTGTGGCAATGCGTCGGGGCATGCTGCGGACGAGTCATTCAAGGTATTCCACATCGATTAGTTGCCATTCCTCCTGCAGGCAGGTGATAAGAGCAGCCACTGTCGTGGGTCCCCTCTGTTGCACACGTCGCTTAAGAACACGCCACACATTCTCAATGGGCGAGAGGTCGGGACTCGATGGTGGCCATGGCAGAGTTCGCACATGATGGTGAGTCAACCATTCTCTTCTCAGCCACGCTGTATGAGGCCTGGCATTGTCGTGTTGAAAGATGAGACGCCGCCTGTGGAACAGGTGCCTTCGCACTGTGGGAAGATTCCGCTCCAGTATGCGTGTATAGGCGTGTGCATTCACAATGCCCTCACAGACGTGTAGTGGGCCAACCCCAGATGCCGTCATGCATCCCCATACCATCATTGACGCAGGTTTCTGTACCCGACGTGCATAACATTTTGCTTCATTCTGTTCCTCCTTCCGACAAATGACTGTTTTCCGTATTTTCCAGTACACAACATTGAAAATGGATTCGTCCGTCTACAAAACCCTGTTTCACTGCCGAAATGTCCATCCCCGGTACATTCGTGCCCACCGTAGTCGATTGCCTTTGTTCAACATGGAAGGGAAAGGTTTACGTTTCGCCTTGTACACTCGGTAACCGCATCGCTGTAGGTAACGGCGAATGGTTCTGGTTGACACTTCAATGTGAAAGCGTTCTCGAGTCCACAGTCGTAATTCGGCCACAGAAACATGATTGTTGGTCTGGATAGAGCGCCTAAATATCCGTAGGTCACGCACGCTCAGCAGGCGTTTTCGACCGGGGGCCTTACCTGGCTCTGTAGTACCCGTATTTTCGTGGTGTTTGATGATGCAGTGGACGGTTGACTTGGGTAAGTTCAGCTGGCGCCCTATTTCCTGTTCACTGAGTCCATCCCGTTGCAACTCCACCACTTTTCTCCTCACGGTGTTGTCAATAGGTTTGCCCCTGTCCATGGTTACGATGCACTGCGGTTCCTCGGTGCACAGCACGCGCTTATATACGGCGGACTCCCTTATCGTGTCCGTGACGTCATGCTTCCGTCGAATGCGCCACTATCTGGAATTTCCGTATGGGTCTGGTGTCTGGTCGAAGTTCAATGTCACGCGTATAGTTCCCCGTTTTCGTTCTTTACGTGACCTTGGGTGCAACATGCTGGGATCACGATTCTTGCCTGCTCACACGCCTCCTCTTACACAAATGCGTCACTTCTGCGGGTCACCCATTCCACCGCCTATGCCTCTGTGCATTTAATCACGTATTCCTTTCTGGTCGAACTTCATTGTCACCAAGGTTGTACTTTATATAGTCATTCAAACTCACATCTATTTCAAATCTCACGTACAGCACACAATTATAAATCATTGTGAGATTTATATGATCTTCCTGTCCATTAGATCAATATTGAAAGCCTTTTCTATCGGTACCTCAAAAAGTCCCTGCAATCCAACAACAATTTATTCTGAAATACATTTCAACTTGATACAAAACTTATTCACCACCCAAACATATTTACACGCCGTTTCAGTACTTGCTGGACGAACTGCAGCCCCAGAAACACGAATCACCCCCTCATTTTATCACAGCATATTTACGAGTACCCTATTATTACATCACAGTAAATGGATAATAAACCTTTTCTCGAGCAGGCCTCATCTCCAGGAAAAAATCAACTCGGAGCAAGTCCCGGTACCAATTAGCCTGTTGGGTGAGATGATTGATTGATTGATTTGTTGTTTTAAGTCACTTTATGCACAGTAAGGCTAATCGGGACTCGACCTACAGTTTATAGTGGGATCCAAACCACTTGTGCCTCCACCGGGTATCGAACCCGGGACACCTTGGTTACAAGGCAACAACGCTACCACTGCGACATCGGGGAGGCCCCTGGGTGAGATGAGGCAAGGCAAATGGATAATAAACCTTTTCCTGCCCCAACAAAAATAGGCAATAGTTAGGCTGGAGAGTTCAATGAACTAATATTACCATCATCAGTCTCGAAACTAGTGTGATACGAAAGCAATACTAATGCAATATATTATTTACAACCCATCGCTTAGAAATACAACCAGTGTTTCCTCATCGTTGTCGTTAATGTTAGGATCTCCGTTCATTACAATAAAGCAGTTAGAACTTACAATGCAAAACATATACTTATAAATTAAAACTAGGGCTGAACGGATACCACTTTGAACCCTTACCGATTCCCACCGATACCGATGCTTGAAAATTGCAACCATTAAAAGTTATTCAAACTGTTAAAGTTTTCCACTCCAACTACAAGCATAATGTTATTTACAGGGTGATTCAAAAGTCCATTAATACCCCCTATAAAATGTTAAGGAGTTATACTGGGTAATTGGTCATGATAGAAACAGGTTAGGCCTAGAGGGAACCATATTGGTGTGTTCCAAACGGACGTCCGCCATATTTAATTGAACTCAAACTTGTCCAATGTGAAGGGAGTGATGTGATACATCAAATCATGCTAGAATTTAACGAGAAATGCAATGGTGAAGGTTTTTTCGACTTAACTTTAATCAGTAAAAAGTTATGAATGCATGATATTAACAAATGTCTCATTTTCCAGGTGTGAGAAACATTGCCAGAATTCTCCTAACGTGTAAGGAACGCTTCGAGATCGTTCTGCTACCTAGGGAGAGAAGTTTACTTGCCATTGCAAATGATTTTAATGAACGACACCCCCAATGAGATCCAGTGTCGCATGTGATAGTTGCACAATTACTCCAAATGTTTATGGACATCTGTGGTCATAGCAAGCGGTAGGACCTGCAATCAGCGTAAAATACTAATTTGCCTGGCAACTATGCAACCCGTCCATCACTACTGTTATTTTGGTTGCAGAGGCTGAAGGAAATAGTTTTTACAGGGCGGCATAGATTAATAGCACAGGTAAAAGGTATAAGCTTTATTTGTGATAATAGATAGCTACAAGACTGGATAATTTAAAAATTCATTTGATTTTTGTTGTTTAGGGTCACGCGTCGTCGCGACGATGGGGATGAGTTATCATATAATTTATGAAAGAAATATTATGAAAAGATGGATGAAAAAAGAGCTGCGGTGGTCAAGTCGGTTGTCGACCTCCGTGGCGGAGTGGTTAGCACAGCGCGCTGCGATGCCGGGGGTACCGGGTTCGAATCCCGGGTAAGATATGGA